>NC_062548.1:74761089-75075075 GCF_016906955.1 Phacochoerus africanus
TCTAATCAGGATCCTGTGTTCTTTATAAAATGTATATTTTGTTTTTCTCAACCAAATGTGAGTGTAACAAATAGTTTTTATTTAAACATTTTTCCCTCTCCCCTCTAAGTGACAGCTAATTTTAAGATCAGCCTTCAAGAAGTCTAAAAAGCATATTGAAATTAGTGGAATCCTCCATTTTTCTACTTTGGTAATTTCATTTCGTTATAATATGAAGATTATTAGAAATGTAAGCCTATAAGATATTTTTGAGAAACTAATGTTGCTTTGAAAATGATTGCCACACTTCGTAGATTTAAGGGCATATGAGAATGTGAAGGATTGTTGGATATTTGTTAAGTAAAGTAAGGGTTTTTTCAGTGATTTTCTTTCCCAGTTTGTACCTTCACTTAACAATATGTCTTGTACACGTCCTTTTCGTTGTTTTTTAATAATGATTTTTATTTTTTCCATTGTAGCTGATTTACAGTGTTCTGTCAATTTTCTGCTGCATAGCAGGGTGACCCAATCACACATACATGTATACATTTTTTCTCACATTATCATGCTCCATCACAAGTGACCAGACATAGTTCCCAGTGCTTTCCATTCCAAAGGCTATAGTTGAAAGATTATTATTTTTTCTTTTAGGACTGCACCCATGGCATATGGAGGTTCCCAGGCTAGGGGTCCAATTGGAGCCACAGCTGCTGGCCTGCACCACAGCAACATCAGATCCGAGCTGCATCTGCCACCTACACCACAGCTCACAGCAATGCCAGATCCTTAACCCACTGAACAAGGCTGGGGTCAAACCCGAAATCTTTCCGTTGCACCACGATGGGAGCTCCCATTAAAAGATTTTGCACATTTGCAAATTAGATCTGAGAGTCAGGCCCTGATGCCACCTTCACCTCTTGAGAGTCCATTCTGGGATTGGACAAAGGCAGGGAAGAGTGCTGGGGAGAGCTGAGCTCTCTGAAGGACGGCTTGATGCTGGTCAAGGGCTCTGCTATGCTGAACAAGTTTTCCAAGAGGAAACTTTCTTGCCAGCCTCATCGGAACCTTGCCTCACTCCCCAAGTAACACAAGATAGTCGAAGGTAGGTTTTGGTTCTGTGTTAAGTGGAACAAGCACCTTGATATTCTTGCGAGGCAGGGTGTCACTCTGCCAAACTCCTTTGGAAACTCTGGCACCGGCTTAAGCCACTGAGAGACTGAAAATCTCCTACGGATCTTGGAATCCAGAGACCTGGAAAGGGACTTTTCATTGTATCTCATATGTCCATTCATTCCACTTGGCCACTAGTGCATATATGTCCTCCTTTTTATGATGTCAAAGGAGAGAAGGCAATTTTTTATTCATGATTCTAAAGAAAAGCTTCTTATGTGTACATGCAATCAATTTGCATGTGTATCAGCCTATTACGGCAGACTGGAGGCTTCTTGTCCCCCTCCCATGGGTAGTTTTCTTCCTCTCTGTCAAGCAGCCTCTGAGAATATAGGCGTGCAGATCAATCCCAGTTGCCTGTAATGCTAAATTTTGAACAACTTATATCTCTTGTCACTACTGAAAATACCACTAAAAATTTTTGAGGTGTGTAAGTAGGTTCTTCTATTTCCTTTTTTCTGATTATGAAAGTGATCTGTACTCATTTTAAAAGTTTATAAATTATAGAGAAGAGTAAAATATTTTGTAGTCTTTAACAACTCCAGTTAACATTATGAAATAAATGAGTGCTTACTGTATGTTTTCTACGCATATTTTATATAGTTGAAGTCAGACTAAATACAAATTGTATTTTTTTTTAAATATTCACTTTCTTATGCTGTTGACAGTTTTCTTATATGTAAAAAATTGACTCTATGAGAACAGGCATATCTTTAAGGATATGTCACAAAATTTTAGATCTATTTAATGCATTTATTCATTTTCTGAAGAAATACCAGTGAAAATTACTGTCCTGTAGCTAATATATTAGCAATTAGTATATTAAGCACTAAGCACTTAAAATATGCTTATAAATAAATTTGCAACTCACTAACTCATCACTGAATGGTAGCTGAATTTTTTCTGATGTTTTGTCCTGGATATAGAACAGTGTTCCTTAAGCTTTGTTTGGTCACCAACCCTCTAAGAATTCAATGAAAGCTATGAAACAACCTTCTTCACAGAGAAATACATATTCTCACAAAAAACCATGACTAATCACACAATCATTACTAACTGTAATGATAATTAATTATGATATGCCAGGCACTCTGCCAACTATTTTATGTATGTTATTTCATTTAATCCTCAGAGCAACACTAAAAAATATATGGGGAGTTCCTGTCGTGGCTCAGTTAACCAACCCAACTAGTATCCATGATGTTGTGGGTTCGATCCCTGGCCTTGCTCAGTGGGTTAAGGATTTGGCGTTGCCGTGAGCTGTGGTGTAGTTACAGATGCGGCTCAGATCTGGTGTTGCTGTGGCTGTGGTGTAGACATGGCTCAGATCCTGTGGTGTAGTCTGGCAGCTACAGCTCCGATCCGACCCCTAGCCTAGGAACCTCCATATGCCGCAGGTATGGCCCTAAAAAAAAACAAAAGACAAAAGACAAAAAAAAAAGGAATATACTGTTATCCTCAGTATAAAGGCATTGAAGCTTTAAGGAGATTAAGTAGTTTGCACATGCCTGTAGAGCTAGTAACTGGAGCTCAAAACTCTGATTTTTATGCTCCCAAGGCTCATCTCCTTGATCATTGTGCTCATACATTCCTAAAGCTTAATTATTGATACTCCTGTTGAGGACACCTTACCACTGGACTCCAAAGATTTTCATTGGCAGTAAAGAGTATGTGTAATTAATGAATCTTGTTATTTCTATAAATTTATATATAAGCATTTGTTGGACATCTACTCTTTTGTTATCCCTCAGGACTTTGCTGTGTACACGAGAAGACAAGAGTTACATACATAAAACAATATGGAAAAATATATGAAATTGGGTATATATTAATTAGATGTTTCTGTAAGTTATACATAGAAGTTAATCTAGTTACCTTGTCACCCCTGATATAATTGTCATTCTTCGATCCCCTGATTTATAAAAGGAAAAACAAATCTAAAAGGCTGCCCTGTCCTTTGGGAACCTGGAAGAGTCAGTGTGTCATAAAATGAGGTCTGAAAGTAAGACTGACTACAAGTGTATCACGTCGAGATTCCTGAGTGGTTTCATCAGCATCATGTCAGCCCCAGGGAGCGTGCCCAGTAAGGAAATTCGAGGATGTGTAGCCAGCTCTCAAGCATTCAAACCGTGTATCATAGAGCAACTCTGTTGAGCTGAACATGCCCAGGGCAGCGGAACACCTTGATAGTTGCTGTCTTGACTTACGTAGGGTTTCTACTGACACAGGGGACTTCGGTACTTCCAGTGATGCAGCATATCCTTATGTCATACACGAGCAATAGTGATAATCTACCAATCTTGCATGAAATGAACAGATATAGGAAGCTTTCTTAAGCTAACTGACAGTCAAGGCTGTCAAAAACAGTGGCTGTGGCTACAATTTCAAAGAATTGCATTCTATGGGAGCATAGAATGGGAAAGTTGTACATCTGATTGAACAGCTGCTGTATGCAAGATTATTGCAGATAATGGCTATTGTAAGATATGAAGGATGGATTATGTTGAGCTTCTGTTAACATGGCCTTCCTCATGTGTTTGTACAGTTTTAGAATTTTACTCTTTTAAAACTTTAATCATTTGGGCTATATATATGTTAGAGTTAATTTATAAATTGCATATAAATTTTCTTTCTAAAGCAAATAGAAACTTAGTGTGATATTCATTCTGTATAGTTTATCTCCTGTTTATTAGTTATCTTTATCTCTAAACTAAGAATATTTTATATTATAGTTATATATAACACATTTGTGCTATATAATTCGTTTAAGAAACTGTTTTAAATTTCATTTCACACAGTGTTTTTCTATTTCCTGGAACTTAACTTGTTTACATTCTTTTTTAAAGTCGGGCAGGGATTTTATGAAAACCAATTAGACATTTCCTAGATGGAAAATATTTTTAAAGAACAGAAATTACCATCATTGTTCTGAAATCATCATTTAAATGTATCCAGCTACTAGTTATTTGAAGTAATTTTCCAGACCTATATGCACATAAATATTGATGGATTTTATTTAATTTCAAAAGAAAACTATGATACCAATTTTCTGTAGTTTCTTAAATTCATTCCTGGAGAAAAATATAAGTGAAAGGAAAACATTCTTTCCATATTTGATTCAAGCAGATACTGGGGTTGTTTTTGAAGTGAAAAGCAGTTGACGTTAAATGCCTGTCACACTTTGGCTTCACAGAGAAAATTCAAGGCATAGTAACTTTTGAATTTTCTCTGTGTGTGTGTGTGTGTGTGTGTGTGCGCGCGCGCGCCCGTGCGTGCGCATGCAGATGTGTGTATATTGTGTGTATGTAGGGGCTTCAACGAGACCTTTTTATTTCATAAGAAGCAGGGCTTAGGAACAATAAAACTTGACATTCTTCACTATTTCTAGTATCTGTCCCTATAGTCCTGTGCAGTTGTCTTCTTGTTAATGATGTAGAGGCCAGAGTCATAAACTGAGCATGTACCCAAGGCGCTACTGTAAATTGCAAATAGCATTCATTTGGTTTCTTTGACCTAAGACTAAATGGGGATAGAGGGAAGATAAAAAAGAATTTTTGAGAGGGGAGTAGAAGTAGAAGTCAAGAACAAAGAGCACACTTCGAATGTTTAGGATGTTTGGATGTTTAGGATGGACATGACAAATGCTTCCTAAGTTTTTGCCTTGAGATTTATTTAGATGGGTCGTTTCATATCTGCAAACATTCCTTCACTCAAGAGCCAAGCATTGGATCCTGGATTGGGGTGGCCTCTGCTGCTGGTGTGTGTGTGTGTGTGTGTGTGTGTGTGTGTGTGTGTGTTGGCAATAATGCACTCATGAGATAATACAAATAATCAGTGAGGGAATAATTAATGATGTGGCAGGGAATATTTTTGATAAATGCTTGGGGAATGAGGTGACAGGCGTGAAATTAGAAAATTCCTTCAGCAATCTAAAATATAAATAGCTTTCGGAACTGAAAAGAGTCTCACAGCTGAAGATTTTATTGTGTTGAGGGGAAAAACTTTTTTCTCTCCCCCACTCCCTCCTCCTTTGCAAGTTGTTTGTCCATTCACAAAACAAATACTCTGAAGCCCAGCGCGGCTCATGGGAATAAATTTCAGGTCGAATTAGTACAGTTTCCTTGCTGTCAGGATGCTGGAATTAATGGTGTTTTGATGACACAAATTTTGAAGGGCAAACAAAGAAGCTGAAGGGAGAGAGACATGACTCCTTAGAAGCTTGGTCCTCCTCTCCCCCAGCCTCTCTTGTCTTCCCTGTCATCCGTCTGCCAATCTCCCTGTCCATGGTTAGTTAAAGGCGCTTTTTATCCTCTTTTCTTTCCCACAGAGTTTGCCAGATCCGGCCCGGTGCCTGGGTTCCAGGAGGACACGCTGCAGTTGGCCTTCATCGACTTGAGACAAGTAAGTCTTTGTGTTTTTGTTTTTTGTTTTTCTTTTAAGATGTGTGACTGAAGACCATCAGGTCTTAAGGAAAAGGGGAGGGGAGGGGGATTGGCATTGGCGATTCAAACTGGAGACCTAAGGGTTTTTCCCTGTGTTTGAGGCCACCTCTTTTATTTAGCTATCTGGGATCCTTAGCTATGGTGGAGTTAAAGGTTTTGTGGGCAGAAGGGAAGGCAGGAGGTGGGAGGAGGGACCCAGAATGTAGAGGGACTCAAGTGACCCTCAAGTGATGTGACCCATTGTGCTATAGTTGGCTTTTGCAGACACAGCAAAAAGATAACTCGGCAAACCAATGCTAAGCAGGTGCATTGATGCAGAGACTGCCTGCCTGGTAAACTTTTGTTTGCAGATAATGGGGGCAGTAGGATTTAAGAAAAATGAAACATTTTACAGTCTGGATTGTTGGTTTGATTTGGTGACTTTTTCCTGTTGCTTTAAGTCTTCCCATCCCCTCCTTTGTAGAATGAGGTCAGCCATGAGTAACTAAGTGGTCACTTTAGATGACTAGCAAAGGCCCTGACCAGTCGTGCTAACTGAACAGGCGACCCTATTAAAGTCATGTGATGAAAGGTAGTATTAGATCAACCTGAGTTCTGCAAGCCCATCAGATAGAAAGAGTTGTTCTATAGGGCTGTTGATTACAATTTGAAAAGGGTGGGTTGGTAGGCCTTGGTGGATTGGGTATAGAGGAGCAGTATGGGGGAGCTGAAAGAGGGAGAGAGTTAACTGGGCTCTGTCATCTCTTCACTCTGAAGATGGATGGGGTTGGATAGAAAGTGTGAATGAAGTAAGAATCAATGACTGATGTTCTCTCCTATTAAAACAATCTTTTTTTTTTTGTCTGTTTTTAAAAGGGGGCTGGCTTTGTTTCTGCTGCCATAATGATGCAGTGCCTCTTGTTTTCAGAGCTGACAAAGTTTGCATTCTGAAAACTTTTAGATGCCCAGGGTATTTCTTAAAGCTGTAGGACCCCTTGTATTGGTAGTCTCCTTACCACTGTGACTCGATTCATGCTAGAACAGCTTTTAACCCATAATGGATGGCCTGAGCTACCCCTGAATCCTTGTGGATGGGTGGTGTAATCTGTCATCTGATGACAATTCTGGAAAGCCCTGTTAAGCAGAAAACAGAAAATTGTGTCTCTATAGATCCGCCAAAGTTTGAGGATTCAGACCGCGTCCTGGAAACGTGTGTCAACTTAATATTTAGGGGTTGAGGTGGGGGGTTCTCTTACACATAAAGGCTTTCCCAGCATGGTCCCAAATGGAGCTGAGTATGTCCTTCCACACGTAAGGCCTTCTACCTGTGGATTCAGCAACTCAACTGTGACTTTTAGGTTTTAGCCCCTTGGCTAATGTAAGGCTGAGAGGTTGGGATTTTGCTTAGGGTTTTATGGAGTGGTATCTGTCGGACTTTACCCTGGCTGTTTCTTCTCAGAGACTTCTGAGCCAATTGGCTTTTCTTGGAAAGCAGAAATTGAATTTCATTGGAGAAAAACATCCAAGGAAAAAATTTTCCCTTCTCACTCTTCATGAAAGGGAAATGTGGTCATTCTCTCAAGTCTGTGGTTTTGGTCCCTATGGAAAGCAACTGGTGTTCACAGAAAATGTTAACTAAGGGAATAAGTTAGAAAGCGCAGCCAAGATAAGGTGGATCTGAGCCGGAGATGAATGTTCAAGTACTTGTGAGCTCTCAGTGAGCACTGTTTTTTATGCTTAAGTTCCTATTTTCTGTTAGGTTTCTGTTCTCAGAGCTCCTTTTAGGAAGTGTTAGCACTGAAAATCAAAACTCCAAAATTTCACTGAATCATGAAAGAGTATGCTTCTTCCTAGTGAATCTATCACTTAATTTCTCTTTATATCTGTCTCTCCTAAAGCAGCTTACCTTTTTCTTAGATGATGTGAAAAACGTCTCTCGCTCATGATTAGCAAGCCTCAGGTAGGTTGAATCAGTGCGAGAAAAATTATCTTTCCACATCCCATGCTGAAAATATTTCTCTCTCTGCTGTTCATCCTAGTCATTCTCAGAACTTAAAGTGAGCATCATTTTAAAGGGATCATATGATAAACTATATGAGATGTTCAAACTGTAAATAGAAAGCCTGGAACTATGTTTTCAAAGGAGATATCTTGACCCTAAATAAAACATGATTAGGTATTCCTGAATGTGTGTCCTTTTGCCTATACTCTTTGGAATCCTTAAGTAGAGTTATGAATGTGGATGGGGGGCAGGGCGCTGCTGGGTGCTGATCTTAAACGTCAAATAGTATAACTATATGATACTTGACTATAAATGATACTTTATACTTGAATCCCTATTCAGCACCCCCGACTGTGCTTGAACCTTCTCCTTGAAGTGAACTTGCTGTCCCAAAGCAGCAGGGTCCACTTTAGGACAATCTGATTATAATATAGGAATTTCTTAAGTTGGCTAAAATCTCTCTCACTTAACCTTGACCCTTTCACTCTTCATATTTTTATTAATGCATCAGTTTGTGGGACAGGGTTGCTATCCTGATTTACTGAGCTTCCTGTCTGCTAGTAATTGGATCTTTTTCATATGTAGCATTGTTACCAATTCCTTATCTAGTCCGTATATGTGATTTTATAGACCAGCATTGAAATCTTCGCTCCCTTTAGCCTCCTTTTTTTTAGACATATTATTAACGACATAGATTTTTTTTAATCATTCTTATTTATTTAGCCTGTCTAAATCTTTTTAAGGTCCTGATTCAGTTATCCACCTTACTATCTCCTTAACCATTATGCCCTCGAGAAGTCAAAATAACCATATTATAGCCGAAGTTAAACAAAGAAGTTAAAGTTGAGGCAAGTTATAGGATTCATACAGGCACCCCAAACAAAAAGAGGATTTGTCCTCAGTTCAGAGCAGCAAGGATATTCATTTACTGTCGTTGAGTGTATTTTCCTCACTGGTTTATGAATATCTTTATTCTGATCATGCTTACATGTTCTTTTGCTTCAGAGTGTTTCAGACCCTATCAATTGAATGGTAATTTTTAAAATATTCAAAATGTGGAATATTTGATGAGATCATCTCTGTATAGACCATTATAGCCATGTCATTTAAAAGCCATAGAATTTTATTAGGAAGCAAATTAGATATGGCTAGCAAAACTATTCATCCTTTCTCAGCTGTCCTGTCTATTCCGATTTTTCTACTTCTTAAGGAAAAAAGTGAAATGGCATTTTGAATACACAGGCTTTCATGATATTTTACATTTCTATAGCACTTAAAGTGTATTTACATACATATCCCATTTGTCAGGTTTCTGGGTTTAGAAAACCAGCTGTTAATGTGAATTACTGCAAATCAAAATCTCTGTCTTTGCCAGCTTATAATTTCTGTATTTCCAAGCTCATAAAAGCAGAATTGCAGTACAATGTCCCATTCATGTATCAAATATATATGTGCATATTTTTATCAAAATCCTAATTTCAGTTAATGCTAAATCTTGAGAAGGGAATTTAAGGGCTCACTTATTAACTTTCTTGAAGTGCCATGTATATTCCAAGTACTAATAGTTACTGGCCTGTAATGGTTCATAATGAGAATAACAATATAAGGCCAGTATAACTCTCAGTAGTTATTTGATTCTTAAACAGTTACTGTGGTTTGTATTTCCTTTTGTTGTGAAACACTAATAATGCCGGTGAACACCAGAATTTGAACTTCATTTGACATTCATTTCAGTTTATTAAACTCTGAGTGCCTACTATGAACAAAGTATAACTTAGGTGTTGTGAGAATACACAAATGAATATAATATAGATACTTGATTCTAATATAAGGCACCCTGTGATTCTAATATAAAGCACACTGTGATTAAGATAATATAATATATATTATAATAATAATATATTATTAAGATAATATAAGGCACACTGTGATTAAGAATTTTTTTGGAAGAATAAAACTATTGTGTATGTTTTAATTATTCAACAGCTTTTGCTACTTAACAAATCACCCCAAAACATATTGTCTTAAAACGAGTACCTTTTTTTTGGCCATACCTGGGCACATGGAAGTTCCCAGGCCAGGGACTGAATCTGAGCCACAGCTGCAACATACGCCACGGCTGCAGCAACACCAGATCCTTAACCCACTGTGTTCTCTGAGGAATTCCAAGAACCATTTATTTAGCACAAGTTTCTACAGATTGGTTAGCTTCAGCTGGGCTCACTCATACTTTGAGATCAACTGCTAGATTGGTTAGGGACCGCCTGATCTAGGGTGCCTTAGCTAAGCTGACTCTTCTCTGCTTCTTGTGATCTCTCATGTACCAGCAGCCCAGGCCAGGCTTATTCATATGGCATCATGGCAGGGTTCCAGGAGAGCAAGAGGAAATGTGAAAACCTCTTGAGGACTACACTTGAAGCTAGCAAGCCCTCACTTCTTCCACATTCTGTTGGCTAGAGCTAGTCACAGGATCAGCCCAAATTCAAGGAATGGGGAAATAGACTCCAGCTTAGGAGTTCCCGTCGTGGTGCAGTGGTTAACGAATCCGACTAGGAACCATGAGGTTGCGGGTTCGATCCCTGCCCTTGCTCAGTGGGTTAACGATCCGGTGTTGCCGTGAGCTGTGGTGTAGGTCGCAGACACCTCTCAGATCCTGAGTTGCTGTGGCTCTGGTGTAGGCTGGCGGCTACCACTCCGATTGGACCCCTAGCCTGGGAACCTCCATATGCTGCGGGAGTGGCCCAACAAATGGCAAAAAGACAAAAAAAAATTAAAAAAAAAATAGACTCCAGCTTACACTCTAGTTGGAGTCTATAAGACTTATATAAATGATGCGAAATAAATAGTTCAAATCAGGACCAGGATTTAATCTCTAAGTGTAGCAAAAAGCCATGAAGTACAGAGGCCTTTGTAGGGCTGAATAGGTATAAATTACTTCATGGAAAAGGTGGATCGTTAAACTGAGAGAAAGTTAGGTGTTGATGAGAAAATAGCTGGAATTAATTTTGTTTGTAAAAGTGTGTGTGTGTGTGTGTGTGTGTGTGTGTGTGTGGTGTTGATTTAATCAGGATCTAGACTGTCTTTCCTCCCTTAAGGATTAGGCTAATCTCTTTAAATAGCCGTTTCTCTTCTTTATTCCTTACTTTTACTTTTCAGCTTCTTCATGGACCTCTTTTTTCATATTTTGTATCTCCTCATCAAATGCTGCCTATTACAGGCTACCCTGAAACATCTCACTTTTCTGTTATTCTGTCCATCGTGAAAGAATCTTAACTTCCCCAGATAATTATCACACTGTTTATTTAATTTATAGCTCTTTGCCTTTCGTGTCTGACCAACAGGAAAAGGCCTGACTATGTTCTTTAGTTATGTCACATTATTTTTTGTTCCTTGTCACCAGCTGTTATTTACTTCCAGTATACATAAGTTTTTATAAAGCTGAATGAATTAGGTTGTGACATTGCATCAGATGTCCTGAATGGAGCTTGTTGGCAACAACTCTTATACTGCAAAGCCATCCCAAGATATCTACAGCTTTTTTTAGATTGAATTGGTAACATTCCCTCTAGGCCAGTTATTCCCCAATTTCTAAACCTTCAGTCTAAAGTAAACACGGTGCATTTCCATTGCAGGTACTTAACCCGTCTTGAAAATAGCTATAGCACCTAAGAGAAGTAATTGTGTATTTCTTTGGAGATGTTGAATAAATTCTGATGTTATGCGTGGTAGAGGTACATAGGTAAAATCAGTGTTTTCAGCTAGTCAACATCAGGTAGGGAACCCTGAAAACAACTCCAGAAGATGGCTATGTGGAACCCCCCCCCCTTTTATTTCCCCTCCTATCTTGATCCTATTCAATAAAATTTTGATTTTCAAATAAAATTGTCTTCCCTTCTCTTTTGCCCTACCCCCCCAACCTGGTCTAATGAAAAATATTCCCACTAAAAGAAACATGTCCCCTTTGCTTGACTTCTTTTGGCTCTTAGGGACAAAATCTTAACTTTGTTTGATAGTCACTTATGCTTTAGCCTCAGTAGAACACCCATTTGTATCGTAAACTGATTCTGATACAGTACATATCAAACTAATATGTGGTCAATAGAATTTCTTTGATAATATTTCACCCTCACCAGTCTAAATGACCCCTAACTAGAACACAAGAGGCTGGAGGGGGGGCAGGGCAGGCCCACATAAAAGGCCCCAGGAGGCAGTCTTCATCGCAACCCTTAAGCTGTATGAAAACAGAAGAAGGCCCTCTCCCACATGTACGTCTCAGTAGGTTGGGGTGGTAGCCTGCACTTGATTACTAAGCAATCAACAAGTCATGTGAAGAAGAGAGGGATGAGTGCAGATAGTAGGGAAAAGGTTTTATAAAAAGGATATTCTTGGTGGAGGAAAATGGAGTGGTATATGAACCTGCTAGGAGTGAAATATATGGATCAGTAATTTTGTCAGTAGAAAGTCCTTAATTGAAATATTTTGTTGATCTTGAATAATGGTCTGTAAAACTAGGGGTCATCTGCACCAGAGTTAATAATGAAATAGTCTGATAGTCATGAAATTGGATGATACCATTACTTTGACTAATGTGGACGGTGGGGTCAGAAGGAATGGTTTAAGCCATAAAGCACATTATCTTGGAAAAGACTATCTGTACAACCAATATGGTAACATTTATAGCATGTACATCTGGGTAAATGTCATTTCAGAAATGAAATGCAGAGTTATATCCCAAAGGCATTTGTTGACTTAGAAGAGCATGTAGTGATATATTAGAACACCTGCACAAATCTCTTTGCTGGTACAAAGCCACTGTCACTTCCTGCAGACTATAATCCATGTCTTGACACAGGCACAGCAAACACTTGACTATGACTTTCTTTATCAGGGAGTATTCATTCATTCATTCATTCATTTATTTTGTGCCATGCCTAGCACTGCTGTTGTATGTGCAGTGAAGAAAAGATGGCCCCTGCTCTTGCGGAGCTTACACATTCTGGTGTAGTTTGCCCATACTGATAAAATGGGCCTTTTATTTTATTTTATTTTTTAGGACCGCACCCATGACATATGAAAGTTCCCAGGCTAGGGGTCAGATCAGAGATGTAGCTGCCAGCCTACTCCACAGCTCCTTAGCCCACTGAGCAAGGCCAGGGATCGAACCCGTATCCTCATGGATACTAGTCGGGTTCATTATCACAGAGCCACAGTGGGAACTCCCTAAAATGGGCCTTTTTAACATTCTGCCTTTCCCAAAATCTCTCTTCATATGGCCCTGGCACTTTGAGGGAATGCCACTTTATCTAGATTTTGATTTTTTTGTATTGATGCTATATTTGTCAGTTTTAGAGACAGCTGCAGAGTTTTCAGGAAAGATCCCCATAACAAGACCAAGTGCTATATACCGATAAACTTTCAGAATTGATAGACTTTCAGAAAATAGATAAACCGATAGACTTTCAGAAAAGGACATTTAGCTATGGTTGGCAGCCTGGCATAAATAAGATGGTCAACTTGAAATACTTCAAAAGACAGTCATTTGGTTTTTGAAGCAGGGTTTTCTGGTAATATTGACAAAATTATTTCCCCAAGTTAAAACAACAGACACTCATAACCTTCAGATTGACACCTCTAACCTTAAAGAAGTTCTGACAGCACACAATTCCTATTCCCAAGGAGAGGAATGCTGATGCCTCCGGCTCTGGTTCTATAAAAAATAAAATAAAAACAGGAACATTTATGAGAATAGAGTCCACCAAGCTAGACCTTTAACGTCATATAAGCCAAGGCCAGATCAGCGTACACAAGGATAGGACACAGGTGAATAAGGTCTTCAGCTACCAGGATGTGACTGCAGGTCTGCAAACCAGATAAATCCTCTTACCTGGCTTGGGACATTAGTAATAAAACCATTATGGAAAAGTTATAGAAGGAATTGCCAATACTATATAACACATTCTGGGATTTACTGAACGTCCTTGGTTGATTGGAGGGGAGTTTATTCTAGAACAGCTGAGACTTTGTCTCACCACATAGACACCTCTTAATTAGGGAGGAGGTGAGCTCAGAAATTCTATCTTAGGGCTTTTTTTGATTTAGCACAGAATTCATTTTTTTCCAGACCAGGATCTCAAGAAATAATATCCGAACAGAGCACAACTCTTTGGTATAGAAAATTATGTAAGATGTCACTTAAGAGCTAGGAAAAGACCCAGATATTTAATGGGCCAAATGACATCAGAGCATGTTAGGAAGGCTATTTTCTATTCATTATCCTCTCACTGTGGAAATTGTTTTAGCAACTCAGGGGTCTAATTTCTTAAAGTCTCATGGAGTTTTTTCAGGAGGTTGGAAGTTAGAGGAGAGGGAGCAAGTATTACTAGTGGGTGCTAACCACATTGAGACCAATGTATTCTCATAAGAGGTAGACCCTCTCATTGATTTTTGGAAATAGAGAACAGTTGGGGTTCTTGAAGAGAAGGTGGAAGGTATGTTGAACTCCATTGAGTATTTTCCGGGAGATTTGCTTTTCCCCAGAGAGGAAGTATATTCGCTTAGCAAGAATATGGACAACTGACACTTGGTTCTTTGCACAGTTGTGCTTGGTAGAGAGGTAGCTTCTGAGTCTCTTTGAGGGACTTCCTCTTTAGATAGTTTGTGAGTCTGGAAATTCAGAATCGTTAATGACAGTTTGTGAGTCTGGAAATTCAGAATTGTTAATGACAGCCCTGTACTGGTCCTTAATCTGTCCTTAATGACAGGTATGCAGAAACAAGCAATGGGTGAAGAACCTTTAGTTAGAATGGACAATCTTTTGGGTAGCAAGAGGCAAAACATCAGGCTTTTGACATATCTTCCCATGAATAATATGTTGGATTTGGCCTTTGACTTATGGGCTCTCCGGGCTAACAATACCCATTGCTATTGTCAACCCATTTGGGGATTGTCTTGTGTTAAATGGGAGTCTGATATAAAGCTTGGTCAACAGAATTTGACTTACTTTAAACTGGAGGCAGAGAGGTCTGCCACAAAGGGTTCTACCCGAGTATAGAACAGCCTTTCCAGTAGTGGCTAGAGGACCTTTTCCAGAAGTGTGAGTCTCGTCTGTGGCAACTCTCTTACTCCTTTGTTCCAGTAAAAGAGCTACATCTTTTAATGTGGACATAGTACCAGCATCATTCCAGGTAGCCTCATAGTGATGTCTGTCAGTTCAGGGCCTAGAGTTTCAACTCATGTATGAAGAGCTAATAAACATAGGATAGTAAGACATCTGGTTATTTCTCCCTCAGCTCATAGACAGCGTTTGTGAATCTCTCATGCTAAATCATAAGGGACCTAGATAGACTTTGAGGCTAGCTGCTAGGTGATCCTGAGACACTGCATCTCTCTCTACTTTCCAAAGAAACCAAATGAAGAGGTTCTCACTTACCTTCAACAAGCTGTGCGAATATGCATTCCCATAAACCTGGAATTTGTGAATGTCTTAGATAATCTCAAGTTCAGGAGAAAGAACAGGATAGTCATCACCAATGAATTTCTCTGGGAGTAGCAGTGGTTTCAGAGGCCGTTGTGATGGTGATGCTGGCTGAGTTAAAGCCTGATGGGTTCTGAATACAAATCTCATCTCCATTAACTATACTGTCTAGTGTCCTACTAGAAGACACTCATGGGCCAGAGAAAGGGCAGGAGAGCCTGGTCTTGGAACTCATTTCTGACTAGTGTAATCCTATCGATAGACACTGGAGGGCAGCAGAGAGTGACAACAAAGGGCTCAATTTAGGGAACTGGGGCATCTTTCAGTCGGCCAAGAAAGAAGCCCCCATAACTACAAGAGAATTAGCTCTCCGTAAGTCCCTTTTACAAGCATAGGCCCCTGGAGAACAAGGAAGAAAAAGAGCATCTAGAACCCTAATCTGAAGGTTGAAACAAGTTCAAAAGCCATGATTTTGTAAAGAAATGAGGTAGAACTGACTGCGAAAGGGGAACCAGACGGCATTAGTAAAGCTAGGGAACCAAAAGGATGGTCCGAAGTATCAAGTTTCAAGAGAGCAAGCAAAAATGGAACAGGAACCAAATGAAAGAAAGAACTTCAGTGGGAAGCAGGCCAGGGTAAATGAGTTGAAGAGGCAAAGGGACAGTCAGGAAAGATTGTCTCTGAGGCAGCCATACCCAGGAAGGAGCCTTTTGTAGGATGCCTGTCAGCAGCAGGGAGCTGCCAAGAGACCGACTTCAGACACAGTCACACAGTCATATTAATGGGTTGCTCATCTATTAAAGTAGTTCCTCCTTGATTAACCAGGATTTTTTCTTTCTTTGTCTTTCTTGATTTTAGGAGCAAAATAACCCATTGAGCATGTCGGGGGAGAGAGACAGATGATACAGCATTTTAAGATGTGACTAAGGGATTCTTATACATGAATGAAATTAAACTTGAAGCCCTTCTGAATATCATTGGTGTCAAAGAACAGCTCACTTTCCTAGAATAGCTTCTGGGGTTCCCTTTTGATATTTTACACTGTAACATTTGCTAAGAATATCCAGTGGAAAGTGAAAAAAGGGTTCTGGTGACTAGTTACATAGGCAAGATCCCAGTCCACTCAAGGATTTAGGATCTGTTCCCAGTAGGTTAGCAGAAAGCTGTTTGGAGTGTCTTCTAATTACTGTTTAAGCAGTTTTCCAAACCCCTTAAGTATGGAGAAAGAAACCTTTCTTAGCCTGTTAAAATTCTAGTATCTCCCTTCTTTGTCTCCACCCCTAAAACATTAGGAAAATGGGACTTTTGTACCTGAAAATTCTAGGAACTTTATACTGGGTATTAAGACAGCATCATCGTTTGGAAATTTGGAATTGGACAGACCTGACTTTCTAGCTGTGACATTTGGCAAATTATTTGACCTAAGATGTAGTCTCCTACTATCTTTGATTACATGCTTACCAAATATTAAATGATGTAATTACATCATCTTATTTAATGCTTATTCCAGCATGATGTTATAAAATCATTTTTTATAGCCTAAGACATATTTCCAGTTGGTTAGTTCATAAGTATAGCAGGTAAATGACTAAATAAATTATGCTAAGCAAAAAGAAGTATCACTCATCAATAAAAAGAAGGAACTATTGGTACATATGGAATGTATGTAAAATACCAGAAAATATAAACTAATCTATAGTAACATAGTAGATCAGTGGATGCTTGGGGGCAGAGGGACAGGAGTGAACACAGAGAAGCACAAGGAAATTTTTTGAGATGATGGAAATGTTTTTGGTGGTGGTGATGGTTACGTTGGTGTATGTATTTATCAAACCTCATGACACGCTACAGTTAAAATAGGTTCATTTTATTGTACATACAATTATACCCAAATTAAATTAATTTTAAAAGTAGCCATCTAAAAATGTGTATTAAATTCTCTATATAAAATTCTAGAATTTATATTTTTATACCTTTTGTGTCTGTCTTCTTTCATCCTAAAAGCATAATGTTTTAAGATTCATCCATGGTATTGGATGTATCGATAGTTCATTCATTTTTATATATAATGACTTTTATTTTTTTCATTATAGCTGGTTTATGGTGTCCAGTCAGTTTTATACTGTACAGCATGGTGACCCAGTTACACATATATGTATACATTCTTTTTTCTCATATTATCATGCTCCATCATAAGTGACTGGATATAGTTCCCAGTGCTACACAGCAGGATCTCATTGCTTATCCATTCCAAAGGCAGTAGTCTGCATCTATTAACCCCAAGTTCCCAATCCATCCCACTCCCTCCCCCTCCCCCTTGGCAACTACAAGTCTATTCTCCAAGTCCATGAGTTTCTTTTCTGTGGAAAAATTCATTTGTGCCATATATCAGATTCCAGGTATAAGTGATATCATATGGTATTTGTCTTTCTCTTTCTGACTTACTTCACTCAGTATGAGAGTCTCTAGTTCCATCCATGTTGCTGCGAATGGCATTATTTTGTTCTTTTTATGGCTGAGTAGTATTCCATTATGTATATATACCGCATCTTCTTAATCCAATCAACTGTCGATGGACATTTGGGTTGTTTGCATGTCTTGGCTGTTGTGAATAGTGCTACGATGTCAATAGTTCATTCTTTTTTATTGATAAGTGATGTTCTTTTTTTTTTTTTTGTCTTTTTAGGGCCACATCCACAGCAGATGGAATTTCCCAGGCTAGGGGTTGAATCAGAGCTGTAACCGCAGGCCTATGCCACAGTCACGGCAATGCATGCCTGTGACCGTCACTGCAGCTCACAGTAACACTAGATCCTTAACCCACTGAGTGAGGGCAGGGATCGAACCTCCATCTTCATGGATACTAGTTGGGTTCACTACCACTGAGCCACAATGGGAACTCCCAGTAATATTCTTTATATGGATTTATTGTACTTTATTTGGTCATTCACTTGCTATATTTATAAGCTTTTTGTTGTTTCCAGTTTTGCACCATTATAAATCGGACTGGTAAAGATTCATGTATAAATGCTTGGGTAGATATGTTTTTACTTCTCTTGAGTGATACTGGGAGTGGAATTGTTGAAGTGTATGTTTAACTTTATTTTTTTAAATATCAAACTGTTTTCCAAAGTAGTTGTACCTTTTTCCACATCTACCAGCAGTGAATGAGAGTTTCAGTTGTTCCACATCCTCTTCAACATTTGGCATGACAGTCTTTTATTTGTTTGTTGAGTTATTGAGGCACGATTAACATATAATAAAATTCATCCTTCTTAGATATACAGCTATATAACATTATTATTATTATTATTTGTCTTTTGAGGGCTACACCCACAGTACATGGAGGTTCCCAGGCTAGGGGTCTAATGGGAGTTGTAGCTGCTGGCCTACACCACAGCCACAGCAACACCAGATCCAAGCCTCATCTGTGACCTACACCACAGCTCACAGGAACACCGGATCCTCAACCCACTGAGCAAGGCCAGGGATCAAACCCACAATCTCATGGTTCCTAGTCAGATTCGTTTCCGCTGTGCCACAACAGGAACTCGGACAGCTGTATAACTTAAAAAAAAAAACTTATACAGTTGTGTGACTCCTAACAAAATCAAGATACGGATTGTTTCCATTACTCAAAAAAATTCCTTTATGCCTCTTTGCAATGAGGCTCCTCTTCCCACTCCCAGCTCCTGGTAGTGACTGTTCTGATCTCTGATGCTACAGTTTTTTCATATAAATGGTATCATACATATAAATGGTACCATACTTTGAATTTTCACCTCTCTCACTTAGCATGATGCTTTGGAGATTCTTTCAAACTGTTGCATATATTAGTAGTCTCTTTATTTTTAATGCAGAATAATATTCCATTATGGGGATTATTTGTTTACTCATCCACCAGGTGGTAAATATTTGGATCATTCCCAGTTTGGGGATATCATGAAAACAAGCCACAATAAAGATTTGTGTAAAGGTTTTTATATGGACTTATGTTTTCACTTCTCTAGTGTACTCAGGAGTGGGATTACTGAGTCATATGGTAAGGATACGTTTAACTTTATAAGAAACTGTCAAACTGTTTTCAAAGTGGCTTTACCATTTTACATTTTCCACCAGCAATATATGAGAGCTACAGTTGCTCTGCACCCTCTCTGATATTTGATATTGCCAATTTTCTTTTCGTTGGCACCATTCTAATAGGTACTTGGTAGTATCTGTGGTGGTTTTAATTTGCATTTCTGTAATGACTGTTGATCCTGAACATTATTTTTGTGTGCTTAGTTGACATCCTTATCTTTTCTTTTATGAAGTATTTGTTGAAATCTTTTGTCTGTTTTTTTAAAATAATTATCATTGTTGAGTTGTAAAAGATTTTTATATATTCTGGTTAACAGTTCAGTAATAGAAATGTGTTTGGCAACTTTTTTCCCCTAGTGTGTAGGTTTTAATTTTCTTAACAATATTGCTCACAAATTTTGAGCTTTTGGTCTTAATAAAATGTAGTTCACAGTGATAGCATTTTTCTCTTTCATGGCTCATGTTCCATGTGTCCTATGTTAAGAAATTTTTGCCTAATCCAAAGTCATACAGATTATTTCCTGTGTTATATATAGTGTTAGGTTTTAGATTTACATTTCTGTTGATCCATTTGGAGTTAATTTTTCAACATAGGTAAGATATGGTCAAGGTTCATATTTATTTTTAGATAGAATGTACAGTCATTCCAATACCATTTGTTAAAAACTCTATGCTTTTTATTGATTTGCCTTGACACCTTTGTCAAAAATCAATTGACCATATATGTATTGTTCTATTTCTGGACTCTATATTTTGTCCCATTGATCTGTGTCTATCCTTTTGCTGTCTTGATCTTACTTTTATATTATGTCTTGAAATAATCAGTAATGTGGTATGAGTCTTCTAACTTCTTTTTCTTTTGTAAAATTGTTTTGTTCCCTCTAGGTCCTTTATGTATATATTTTATTTTTATTTATTTTAATTTTTTTAATTAAAATTTTTTTTTCTATTTTAGAATTAGCTTGTCAATTTCTACGCAAAAAAAGCTTGGAATTTTGATTTCAAAATCATAGATCATTTTGGGGGGAATTGACAATAATGAGTCTTCTAGTCAATGTACATAGTCTATTTTTCCATTTATTTATAACTTTGAATTCTTGTAGAAGTGATTTGTAGTTTTTAGCAAATCTTGCACACATTTTGTTAGAATAAATCAGAGTATTTCACATTCATTTTAAATGCTATTGTTTTATTAAATTTTTAATTATTCACTGCTAGTGTATAGAAACACAGTTGGTTTTTATATGTTGATGATGAATCTCAAACTTTCTAGACTCACTTATTAGATCCAGAAGTGTTTTATATATTCTTTGGGATTTTCTAGGTAGACACTTATGGCATCTATGAATAAAGACCGTTTTATTCTGCCTTTCCGATATAGATGCCTTCTGGTTCTGCCTCTTACACCAGGACTCCAGTACAATGCTAAATAGAATTATTGAGAATGGACAACCTTGCTTATTCCTGATCTGAATGGGAAAGTAGTCAATCTTGAGCCATTAAATATAATGCTGGGTGTAAGTTTTTTACGCCTTTCATAAAGTTGGGGAATTTTCTTTTAATTCTTAATTTGCTTAGAGTTTTTATTATGCATGCTACATCAGTTTTATATACCATCATTTAATTAACCATTATCATTTTTGAACACATAAGTTATTTCTAATATTTTCTTTTTATATTTCAGATGTAATATATATGTTGATACTTAAAGCCTTTTTTAATCAGAATTTTTACTTTATGCAAGAGTTATAAAATCATTTTTACAGCTTTTAAATGTATTGCTGTTTCCTATAACAAAGTATTACACCAACTTAAAGGACACCTAGCAGTATAGTCATGTACTAGTTTTACAACAGCCTTACCAACACTGAGTATGTGAATTATAAATTTTAAGTGTTTTGGTTAATATGATAGGTATAAGAGATTACCCTTATTTTTTTTTTAATTCCATATCTTTTTTGTTATTGTTGTTAAACACACACACACACACACAAAGATTGAGCAGCTCATACCCATCAGTAAGGGCTTGAATTTACAATGTCTAGTTTTCAGTTCTCGCTGCTCTGTCCTGTGATAGGTTTTTTTTCCAGTCTGATTTGATGCATCTTTAGTTTATTACAAGAAAGGCAAGAATGATACTTCTAAAAATTTAACTACTAGTAAAAATCAGCATATGATTAAGTGCCAAATTAAGCAGTCTACAAGCATTGTAAGAGTTTAAAAGGGGGAGTGCGATTAAAAGTGATGATTCTTGCTTTTTTGGTTTGGTCAATAGGAGTTGATTTTGTTTCTTAGTTTTATTTTGGTTATTTAGTTTTATAAAAGCATTCTGTGACCAAAACACTTGAGAGTCACTGTAACGCTGTCTCCGAAAATTGTGTGTGAAATTTAATTCCATGCTAATAATGAAAATTGTTTGAACTGTTGCTTGTCTCCAGTGTTACTATAGAAAGAGCAAATTAGCTTGCTATTGACTCAAAAAGCTAAGATATGACCTCGGTATTTTCCAGACTATGCTAAAAAAGAATATGCTCGAGAGACTTAATCTGAAGATTGAGGTGTAGGTATTCACCTAAGCTAAACATCAATCAGAACGAGGCCTCCCAAATTCTTCCCAGAGCTCTGATGCTTTGGGCCTGATGAAGACAAGCAGCAGGTTCTCTATAGCAATGTTTGGGATGCCTTCAAAGTTCCTGCTAGGGTAGAGTCTGTAGAATTCCTTGACTTGGAACCACAAGAGATTTAGAGAGACAGTGGGGAGAAAGTGGTTCTCAGAAGCTATGGGTACACCAAAGCTATACTCTAAAAAAGAACTGTCTCAGACAGAAATAAATTAGCAACATCACTGAAAATGAATGTGTGTTATGAGGTAAGTGGAGATGTGTCATTCTTTTTAGAGTGCGCACCGCTAATCGTTTGTCAATACGGTGCTGGTAGTGTGTGGGTTTCCCTGTCCTACATCCAAGTGGGGTTAGAGTTCCATGCTCTTGATTTTTCCTTTCCTTATAACCTCTGATAGAAATCATTAAAGGAAAGGAGATGGTTTTTCATGTGTTTTGTCTGGGACACCAACTTCCTATATCTATCTGTCTGTGTGGACACCTTTTCTTTCACTGCCTGCTTGATGAAATGATTATGAAAGGAGACAGTTAATGTCATCAGAGGAAGTGATGACAGGTTTGGGGGATGGGGAAGGGGAATGGAAATGAATCGTGGATCTGTTCATGGTTCTTTCTGTTAAGGATGAAACTCGATTTTATTCTTGCTTTTCTTGATCTGTCTTGTGCCACTGCCGTTGAGAATCGTGTCTTTCTTTTCTTTCATTCTGCTACCTACTTTTTAAAAAAAACTATGGTTATGATCATGTCATTTGCCTGCTTAAAAAGGCTGAGAGCTCTCTGTTGCCCAGTGAACAAAGGACAGACTCCTAGCAAAGCAAGTCTCCTCCCAGCTTGTCTCTGTAGTCTCCTTTTCCTGTCACTCTTCCCCATGTCACCTCTACCAGGACCACTCTTTACACCTCCCTGATCCCAAAACTGGACAAGCCCTAGGCCCCTCCTGCCTGTCACACAGTGATCTCTCTTGATAAAGTGGCAAACTCCTTCCCTTCCTTCACAGCTTGGCTCAAATGTCATCTCCTTTATAAATTCTTCCCAACCTCCTCCGACAGATTTAATTGTTCCCCCTTTGGGTCTCTGACATTTTGTATGTCCCTTTATTACTAATTCCCTTGTAATTACTTGTTTAATCATCTACCTTCTCCATTAGATTCTGAGTTCACCAAGGGTAGGATCCCTGTTTTATTTATCCTTGAATTCCCCCTATGCCAGTGGGTAACATAGTTCCTGTTAGATATTATGCTTTCATAGCTGCCTTTTGAATGCATTGACTTAATATTACTTTGTGGCATTTCAGAAGTAAATGGAATTAGGTTGCATTTCTGATTAATATTTGTACTCAAACTCCTTTAAATAAATAGTCTTCATTATTTTCCTCCTACACCTTGCTCTTCATTTTCACTTTACTTTAATCTTGTTAAATGAAGTACAGGGGTTACAACCCTGAGGAAAGTAGGACCACATATGGGGAAAGGGAGCTTGGCTCCTAGCACAGGAGGACTTTCTGTAGTGAGAGCCATGAAGGAAGGTTCCCTGGGAAAAGCACCATGCAAGTAGATGGTTTATACTGGCAAGAAAAATAGCTCCTCACCTGAAGGGTTCTTCTTACTGCTTCAACAGGAGGTAATTTCTCAGATGAAATGCTTGGTCATATTCTTCCAACCCTGGTGAACACATGGGTTCAAGTGTCAGGTGTTGCCTCTGTATTTCTGGTACCCAAACTGGGGCTATTTTTCTCAAAGCAAATGCATCCTTAAGGTTCGTCCAGAATTTCATCCTTGTTAATATCCCTCTGAGAGGTATCCCACCTAGCTAGGCTGAAAAATTAGGCCAGAATGTCACTGCAAACTCTGAAACAAATTCAAGATGTCGAAATCTTTTTCAGGATGACTTCTAAACTAGTTTACAAATAATTCTTGCTGAGGCCTTGAGGAATTTTGAATGGAAGTAATGAATGAGTAAAGTAAGTCAGACAGAGAAAGGCAAATATCATGTGATATCCCTCATATGTGGAATCTAATTAAAATGACACAAAAGAACTTGTTTATAAAACAGCAGCTAACTCATAGATTTCACAACCAATCTTACCATAGGTGACACCATTGTGGTGAGGGAAGAATTGGGAGGATGGGAATAACATACCCACACTACTGTATAAAAGAGGTGATTGACAAGAACCTATTTTCCTGTATAGCTTAGGGAAATCTACTTAATAGTTTGTAATAACCTATATAGGAAAAAGGAATGGATATATTCATATGTATGACATTCACTTTGCTGTACACCTGGAATTAATAAGATATGGTAAGCCAAATCTACTCCAATTAAAAAAAAAATACCAAAAGATTTAAAAAAAAAGTAATGAATGTGTTGAAAATGTAACATGGCCTTATTCTCCATGCCAGAAATATACTTATCTTCATCATGTATAATAATAAAAAACTCACTGTGTTAGACTCTTATAGTTTAAAGTATCCTAAAAGTAAGTTCCCAATTTCCCTATTCCTCCCCATAAAAACCTAGCCCTTCTGCAGTCTTCATCTCAATTAATGGCAATTCTGGTTCTTTCTTCTAGGAATAGAAATCTTAGAGTCATCTTTCACTCCTTTCTTTCTCTCACATCCCTCATCCAGTCTGTCAGCAAGGCATGTTTTCTCTTCCTTCAAAATATAGCCAGAAACTGGAGTTCCCATCGTGCCTCAGTGGTTAACGAATCCGACTAGGAACCATGAGGTTGCGGGTTCCATCCCTGGCCTTGCTCAGTGGGTTGAGGATCCGGTGTTGCCGTGAGCTGTGGTGTAGGTTGCAGACGTGGCTCGGATCCCGCGTTGCTGTGGCTCTGGTGTAGGCTGGTGGCTACAGCTCTGATTAGACCCCTAGCCTGGGAACCTCCATATGCCGCAGGAGCGGCCCTAGAAAAGGCAAAAAGACAAAAAAAAAAAAAAGCCAGAAACCATCATTTATAACCACCGTTTTTTTCTCTTGATTCAATTAAGATTTATCTCTCGTTATATTCTTGCAGTAGTTTCTTACTGCATGGTTAGTCTCCATGATTGTGACTTTGCTCCTCTGCAGACCAGTCTTGATATGGCAGCCAGCATGAAACAGTTAAAACAGAAGTCAGATCATGTCAGTCCTGTATCTAAAACCTCACGATGGCTTCCCATTTCACTCTAAGTAAAAGCCAGTTCCTTTTAATGACCTACAAGATACCATAGGATCTTCATGCACACATATGCCGCTTAGGCGATGTCTAACCTCATCTCCTGATACTTTTCTCCTCACTCTGCTCTTGCTCTGATAGCCTCCTTGTTAGTTCTCAAATATACCAGGTACAGGCTCATCTCAAGGCCCCTGCACCTGATAGCAACTCTTCCTAGAAGGCCCTTTGCCAGATGTCTGTATTCTTTGTTCTTTTCTCTTCCTCAGGTCTTTATTCAAGTCATTTTAAGTTCACCTTCTCATAGAGGCCTTTCCTATTTAAGACTGTGATTTCACTCTCTCACTACCCCCGCCACTCTACCACCAAACCGAAATCAAAGCAAAGCTCTATCCTTTTCCCCATTTGATTTTCCTCTGAAGAATTTGCTTTCCTCTACTAATTTCATATCTTACATATCTTGCTTAATTTGTTTTCCCTCCACTAGAAAATGATATTCATGAGAGTAGAAATTTTGCCCGTTTTGTAAACAAATTTATTCTTAGTGCCTAGAACAGTTCCTAGCTCATGATAGGCCTTCAGTAAGTATTGTTGAAGGAAGAGGTGTAATCGCTACCTGTTTGCCTTAGTTTTAAGTACTGACAGGATAATGGCCATTTCTATGTGAACTGTTCTACAAGGCAACCTGATGTATCATTAACAGTTGGGATTTCTAAAAGTTTTTGATCAGTGGTTTAAAGATGTGTTGTACATATTAGATATAAACTTTGTACCTTTCAATGAAGCAGAAAAAGGATGTATCCTAAAAGTGTTCTTGGTTGTGGATCTCTTCACTTCACAATATAGATTAATAGATACCCGATGATAAAGATCTGTCTCTGATAACCTGTTATCCAGGATGATGGAGATGATGATGATGATACTAAGTATGGAGAGGTAAACTTTGAGCCAGTGCCAAAGTTTCTGATCACAAGTTGCTAGTAAGACTCAAGGCAACCGGGTTTATCAAGAAATGCAGAAGCCACTTGAGAATGGTCAAAGTAGCTCAACAGAACATGTTGGAGAGCAGAGTTTTAGTAAACGGACAGTTGGCTCCCAGTTGGAAAAGTGTGTTGCGACTTTTACAGAGAACTTAATGTCTCTATATAGGGACAGAGTAAACCTCTTTTTTTCCAGCAGAGTACAGTAGAGCATGATGAGATATGGAGAGTTTGGGAAATCAGTGGATACCAGATGAATGGGACAGCTTGGATAATGCATGTCCATATACCCAGGAGAGAGAGGCAGGAGAAGTCCTCCCTGCAGTTGTGATAGGCCACATAAGTATTTTGTGTAACATCAGCAGCAAAAGATACTCCACCCCTGTAACCTAAAATTTGAATCTATAACTTCGGTAGCTTGTCTTAAGAAGTGGCAGAGATATCTGAAGTAAGATAGCCAGGGCTAATTAGTCCCCTTTGTTGCTTGCTTCATATCCTTTTTCTTCATCTCATTTCTCAACATTGTTGTCCGTGCTTAGGAGGGCTTTAGACCCACAAAAACCCAAAGAAAGGAGGATGATCGGTGAAGGATCTAGGCTGTTGAAATCTCCCTCTTATTTTACAGAGGGCAACTGGCAGCAGTTCACTATTCTTGAGAAGTAAATTGCCTGGACAGGGATCATAGGATTTAATGGTTCAATGTGTGACTGGCTAATTGCATAAATGCTAGGGTTGGGTGGCCTAGATAGGACAACTGACTCCTTAAAATGTGGACCTTTTTTTTTTTTTTTTTAATTTCTCAATCTGGAACAGAAGAAAATAGCTGTGGTTTTATTTTAGTTTTACTCTGTAATGTGCTGGGAAGCATAGGTTTCAGGGATTTCTTTATTGTGGCTCCTGCTCTTTATGAGGTAATGGAACCAAAAAAAAAAAAAACAAAACAAAACTTGGCAAAAAGTCAGATGTGGCAGAGGTGAAACCATTAACCTCTTTTCCTACTTTCTCTTTCCTATTTTCGCTCCCCAGAATCCAGTGGTAAATCTCTTATGCAGAGCTGTTGAGTTTTGAGTTGTGAACTGTCTTCTGGTTTTCTAGGTATGATGGCCCCTGGGAGAGAACTAGAGTTCATTGGTTTTCATAAGCCATCCCCTAGTACATTGGAAAAGACATTCTTTAAGCTCAGAGATGATAGAACTGAGTTTCCAGTAGAGTGGGCTAGAATTGCTTACAGTGTTTAAAGCAATGTGAGTGGCAGTGTTTCACTCACATTTTTATCCACCTCATTGAGGCCCCGGAATAAAGTAGCTGAGAGAAAATAATCCATTTAGCAACTGATAGTAGAGCCATCAGCTGTGGACCATCCCAGGAGGTAGAACATTGAAGGCGAAGTCAGGAAACCTGTGATATTGCCAGCAACTAGGTTATTTTGGAAAAGTCCCTTCCTTGTATTTTAATTTCCCCAATGTAAAATGAAAAGATTGGGTTAATCTTCATGTTTCCTTTGATCTCTTGTGTCCTGTGATTTCAGATCATCCTTACTAGCTTTGGACTTATCCTCTTCAAGATCACTTCTTTCTTAACTTCTCATATATACTTGCTTAGAATTTCTATATTCCTGTATTTCAGTTTTAGAAAATATTGTGTATTTAATGGAAACCTCTCTGACTTCCCTATCACTGAGGCTCCTTAGATCCTCAGCTTATAACACCGAATCCACTGAAATATTTTTGTGAAATTAATACTTATCAATACACAAGTCTATATCTCATAGAACTTATGGACTCAGTTGGGGGGAAAAAATAATATATTGACACCAGCAGATTCCCTGCTTGGTCTCTCCTTTTGAAAACCCGAGGTCAGTATCTTGCTTGCCAGCAGTGGAATCTGCCGTCAAGGTATTGCAGCTTTCTACAGCTACCTTGCTTTAGGGAGTTCTAGCATGATCTATTATTCTATTGCCTGGAGCAAGATGTTCCTGGAAAAGAGGTCTCTGAATGTTCAGCCAATTTAGCAATTCATTGGCTCAGTGTTCTGAGATATTTCAGGATATTATGTGCAAAATTGAAATTTGTCTGGTCGCTGCCCAAGAATCAGCACCATCAACAATGACTGGATTAGGAGGTAAAAGAAGGGGCAGGAGTGCTTGGAGAAAATTGTTTCCAAGTTAAAAGAGGAAATCGGTAAGTTATGAACAGGCGCAACTTCACACAAGAATCTTTAAGATTAGTCTACCTTTGAATCTGCCTCTCTGATTGCTTCTTCTCAGGCTCTTTTTTTTTTTCAGGGGGCAGGAGTAGGGGTTTCTTTTCCTCTGCCTCTCCCTTGATATCATAATTCAGGGGTTCTATCAGTCTTCTCTTCTATGAGTTCTGTCAGTCCTCTGTTCTTCTTACTCTATGTATTCTACCTAGCTAAGGAAAAAATATAGCTGTGCGTGTGTGTGTGTGTGTGTGTGCGTGTGTGTGTGTGTGTGTGTGTGTGTGTGTGTGTGAGAGAGAGAGAGAGAGAGAGAGAATAAATGCCCTGTTCTCCCAAAGATATCCCCATCTTAATCACTGTGACCCATCCATGCTACTTTAGAACAAACGAGATTTCACATATGTGATGTGGAGGACATTGAGCAGATTATCTTGGATTATCTGGGTGAGGTCAGTATAATCCCAGGAGTCCTTAAAAGCAGAAGAGGGAGGTAGAAGAGTGGGTCAGAGAGATGAGATGGAAGAAAAATGAGAAATTCAAAGTGTAGGAGGAATTTGGTTTCGAAGACGGAAGAAGAAGGTTGTGAGCAAAGGAACCTCTAAAGGCTAGAATGGCCTCTAAAGGCTAGAACGGCAAGGAATAGCTGACAGCCAGCAAGGAAATGGGGCTCTCAGTCCTATAACCACAAGGAACTGAATTCTGTCAACACACCAAATGGGCAAGGAAACAAATCCTCCCCTTGAACCTCCAGAAAGGAATGCAGCCCTGCCAACACCTTGATTTTAGCTGGTAGAAACCCATATTGTACTTCTGACCTGTAGAACTGTAAGATAATAAATTTGTGTTTCTTAAGCCACTAAATTTGTGGCAATCTATTATAGAAGCAATAGAAAACTAATACAACATACATTTCCTCTTTTGTTGCCAAAGTCAAAAACTTTATGTTATGCTATTCAATAATGAAACGTAGTACAGTAGAAAAAGAGTATGGTCTGTACAATTAGACAAAGCTGGATTTGATTCCTCCTTCTATCATATCCTACTGAATGACTTAGAGAAAATTTCCTTTTTGAACTTTTTTTTTTTCTCTAGAAAATGGCCCAATACCAACTAGGTCAGAGAGAGAGAGAGAGGGAAAGAGAAAAATGAAAGAGCACACACAAAGGAAATGAAATACCAAGCATATGGTAGCAATTTGATAAATGATAGTGATTAATATAATAAAAATTAAAGCCAATATTGACATATTGTAGCTATCAAAAGAAGCACCACAATTAAATATGGTATCAAAGGAATAGGTAACAAAAGAAAAATAAATAAGACTTAATCAAAATTGAAACTCTTTTGTTTCAAAAGACACTAGCAAGAAAATGAAAGACAACCTATATAATGGAAGATGACATTTGCAAATTATATACCTGATAAGGAGCTAGTATTGAGAATATATCAAAGAATTTACAATTTAACAATAAAAAGATAGCCCAGTTTTAAAATGAGCAAAGGATTTAAATAGGCATTTCTCCAAAGAAAGCCAATAAGCATGTGAGAAGATGCTCAACATCATTAATCATTACAGAAATGTAAATTAAAACCACAATATAATATCACTCTATACCTACTAGGTAACTATAATCAATGAAATAGAAAATAACAGTTCTTTATTTGAGGATATAGAAATTGAGAAATTAAAACCCTTGTACATTGCTGGTGGGAATGTAAAATGATGCTGCCACAGTTTGGTGGTTCCTCAGAAAGTTAAAAAAAAATTACCGTATGACCCTGAGTATACATGCAAGATAATTGAAAACAGGTGTTTAAACAAAAACTGTGTGCTTAATTATCCGTATCAACAATGTTCACCATAGCCAAAAGGAGAAACAACCCAAATGCCCATCAAAAGATGAATAAATAAACAAAATACGTGTGTGTGTGTGTGTGTGTGTGTGTGTGTGTGTGTGCAATGGAATATTATTCAGTCATAAAAAGGAATGAGGTACTGATACCTGGTACAGCATGGAAGAACTTTGAAACCATTATGCTAAATGAAAAAAAAAAATCAGATACAGTAGCTCACAAGGTATATGATTCTATTTATATGAAATATCCAAAATAGCCAAATTCATAGACAGAAAGCAAATTAGTGGCTGTTAGGAATAGAGGAATGAGGAGTGACTGCTTAATGGATATGGATTTTCCTTTGAGGAGATGGAGAAGTTCTAGAACTAGTTAGTCCTTAGGAGTGGATTGTACAATATTGCGAATGTACAGCTGAGCCTTGAACAACTCAAGGGTCTGGGGTAGTCGAAAATCTGCGTATAACTTTAGAGTTGGCCCTCTGTATCCAAGGTTCCACATCTGTGGATTCAGCTAACTGTGGATCATGTAATACTATAGTATGTATTTATTGAAAAGCTTGTGTAAACAGTGGGCCCACAGAGTTCAAACCTCTGTTGTTCAAGAATCAACTACTTGTCAGAGTTCCTGTCGTGGCTCAGTGGAAATGAACCCGACTAATATCCTTGAGGATGCAGGTTGGATCCCTGGCCTTGCCCAGTGAGTTAAGGATCCAGCATTGCTGTGAGCTGTGGTGCAGTTCACAGATGTGGCTAGGATCTCGCATGGCTGTGGCTGTGGTGTAGGCCGGTGGCTGCAACTCCGATTCAGCCCCTAGCTAGGGAACTTCCATGTGCTGCAGGTTCGGCCCTAAAAAGACAAAAAGAAAAAAAAAAAAGAATCAACTACTTGACAGCACTGAATTATGTACACTTTAAAATATTTTAGATGGTAAACTAAGTTTCACTTTTGATACTCCAGGAGTTATAAGGAGCAATCAACTCGGTGTTTGTGTGTGTGTGTGTGTGTGTGTGTGTGGTGTGTGTGTACATGTGTGGACAGAACTCAGATCAATGAATGGAAGAATTTAAAAAATCTTAGAACAGGATAGATTACTAAAAAAATTGAAATAAAGGTTGGTACAGATTTTATAGCACGTTGGGAAGTATTCTAGGGATGGGATTTAACGTGGATACTATTATGATTTAGTGTCCAGCTGTTATTATTTAGAGGGTTTGATTAGGGAGTAAAGTAGGCAGGAACCAAAAATGTAAGGATGTTTGTTCAGACTAATTTTCAGTAATTCCACGTTTTAGTGAGGGGTAGATAACCAGAGGTTTACTTGAAGGCAGAGTCTCTGAAGAGATTAGAAGATTGTCATTAACTTGGCACCAATGGTGGGAGCCAAATGAATCCCTTATAGTAGCCAAATCATTCTCTCCTCCTTTAAGTTCTCTTTCTCACCCCCCTGTTTTCTGTCCGTCTCTTCTCCTATAACCATCATTAGGTGGCCATTTAGGATCACTCATAGAAATGGAGAAAAATGAAAGCAGGAAAACTTCAGGGTAGTTTTGTGTTGCTGTAGAAAGCACCATCACCTCTTGGTCAGAGGGAGTCTTGGTCTGTTAGGGCAGCTATAACAAAAATACCACAGACTGGATAGCTTAAACAACGAACCTGTATTTCTCACCATTCTGAAGGCTGGGAAGTCTAGTTTCAAGGCATTGGCAGATTTGATGTTTGGTGAAAGCCTATTTCCTAGTTCATAGATGGTCATCTTCTTACCATGTCCTCAGATGGCAGAAGGAGTGAGGGAGCTGTCTAGTGTCCCCTCTATAAGGGCACTAATCCCATTTATGATGGCGCCACCATCATGACCTAATCCTTTCCCAAAGACCCCACTTCCAAAAACCATTAAATCGGGGATTTGGATGAGTTGACAAAGGGAAACAGAACATTCAGTCCTTAATGTAAGGTTATCCTTTGATTCCCCTTGATTCTGCTTGAGATGACTTATTTTTTATTACTCTTCCTCTGTCAGATTTGCCATCTTTTATGTTAGAAGTATTTTTATAACAATAAAAGCAATTTAGGTGCTTCCCTTATACATTCAGACTCACCATCTTTATTTAAATGACAGAAAACACTTTTCCTATTAATCAAAAATAAAAGAAGTAGACGAAAATTTTAACAAAAATAGTTTTCGATGTTATAAGGAACTTCCTGCCTGTTAGGATGGAAAAAGTAATAAATATGTACATTTAGAAATGTGCATATATAGAGACTGTCATCGGCCACAAATAAACTAGGAGGTATACTTTCTTGGCCCCTTATCTTTCAGCTGCCTAATGAGAAATTTTAAAATGATATGATGATATTGCCAGGCACAAAGCATTTCATGTGCATTAACTCATTTAATTCTGACAATACCTCAGTGATGTGGATACTACTGTTATCCTTATTGTGCAGAGGTCCTCTCAGTAGTAAAAGTCCATAGTTAGAAACATTTTACCTTAATGTGTTCCTTTGTACTTATCTGCTCCATGACTATCTCATTACTTATTTATCCCCAGCTGCCCCTCTTCTGCCTTTCTTAGATCTCTTGGTTTAGGCTTTCAATGTGTCTACATTTCGAAAGTTAATAATACCAGAAAAAAATGAGAATCTAGGGCTGAGATGTTTAAAGAGATGATCCACTGTTATGGAAACAAGGTAGTGTTCCGAGTTGAGAGTACTGGTTGGGCATGTGACAGTGGACACAAGGGCATTTCCTGGAGACTTTAGAATTACTTGAACTAAATGAAGTAAATGGAAAAAGCAGAAAATATTTAGGTATTGTGATCTTTGCTGGGTATTCCTTCTTTGAAGTCTCTGCAGAGGAGATTTCTTTACCTCAAAGTATTTAAAGGACTTAACTCATTCAATTCTATAAGCCTTTTAAATGAGTCAACTTTTTATTATTATTATCACTATTCTTATTTTTTTTTTTTTGGCCACTCACGCAGCATGTGGAAGTTACCAGGCCAGAAATCAAACCTACACCACAGCAGTGACAACACGGGATCCTTAACTGCTAGGCCACCAGGGAACTTCACTGAGTCAACTATTTTAACTCAGCATTTCTGATGAATTTTCAACAGTGGACTCTAGAAGTCAGAATGGCTTTGTTTTTGTGATGTAGGATTGACTCTTCTAAAATATTAAGTATTTGCCAGACACAGACTTTACTAAGTTTGCTCTTTGTTTTACATGTTGATATAAATCCAGTGAACTCTTAATTGAGTGCAAGATCCTGTGCTTCCACCGAAGTTTTTAGGTAGAAAGAGATCTCTAAGAACTGGTCCTTATCCTTGGTTTATACTCTGGAGGGGAGACAGTTTATACAGAATCAAGTTCTTAATCTCCTGAGCTAAAGGATGCTTGCTTGCTGCTCACCTGAAAGGGGGTCTTTGTTCTTAGAATTTTCTACAGTTTACCAGAGAGATGAGACATTCAAAAAGTAATTTTGAATAAGGCGAGCTGGACAGTGAGGGAGCTATAACCTGGTGGTAGATTTCAGTGACATTTAAGAGTAGCTCAGTAAAATTTAGCTGTGAGAGGGAGTGGAAGTCCCATGGTGCATGCATTTGAAGACCCCAGAGTAGGAGAGGATGAGTTATATATGGCCAGATGTTCTAGAACCATATAGACCAAGTTAGGATTTTGGACTATATCACAAAAGTAACAAAAGACCTTTGAAAATTTTAAGAAAGGGATGTGATGAGACTTGAGTTTTTTTATTATCATGTAGAAGAATTGAAGGAGGGTTATGACAATCTTGGGAAAACAAACTAGGAGATTCCTTGGGTTATTATATGAGATAAATTAAATATGGTCCTGATCCTAAAATGTGTGCTAAAGTGAGCACCTAAAAAAAGTGACATGAGAATAATCTCATTTACGAACATAGATGTAAATATCTTAAATAAAATTGAGTTCAGCTTTAGTAGAATTATCTAGAAGTTCATGAAATAAGGAGAAACTAAGATCACATTTTCCCAGAATTGTAGAGATTGAGAGCATATGGAAACTTACTACCAATTACAAGAGGGAAGGATTTTTGTATATGTAGGCTTAGATATAACTGAGTAAATTGCCAGTCTTTTTGGAGAGGAGTTTAGTAATATACAATGGAGATCACAAAATGACCACTATTTTTGACCTAAAAATACTCTTTTTTTCATAAAATTACCTAAACAAGGTAAAAGAGAGGTACTACATAAGATATTTACAGCTGTACCATCGCTACTTTTAATAAAGAAAAAATGAGAAAGTATAAATATCTAAAAGTTGAAAAGAGTTAAACTGTTGTATGTTAATCAAAATTGAATATCATAATTAAAATCATAAAACTATGGACCGGATTAGGGCATTTGAGAGGTGTAATATATATGAAATGTACAACAAAGTAATGTTTAAAAAAAAAATCAGAAAATGGCACATCCGTAATGACACAATTACATAAGAGTGTATTTTTGTAATGGTAAAGATAGGAAATACTTAAGTCACTTATGTCTTTTAGACTCAGTTTTTGTCAACTGTGAAATGGAGGTATTGAATTACAAAGATATACATTTTCTTTTCAATTCTGATCAATGAGTTATTTACCCCCTTTTTGATCATTATATTTAAATGGTAATATATATGAATACATCTTGAGATATATCTTCATATGAATCAGCCTATTAGGGGTAGGAAAATTCCTCCTTTCCTTCAACTGGGCCTGCTCTTCCCAAGAGGGAACATGTGTTCAGAATTTTTAGGTCTCTGGGACCATGCTGCTTGCTCCCCCTTTTGGAAAAGAAGAACAAGTCAGGAGGCCCTAGTCATGTGCTATATAAATAGCAACAGATTCTGAAACGCTGAATTAAATCCTCTTATTTCACTGTCTTCTTGGAATAGGTTGAATCCAGTCAGATAGTGTTCAGAGTTTTAACAAACCTAAACTCCAGGTTTGAAAAATCAGTGGAGATTAACTTCCTAAAATTTGGAGCATAATAACGTGTTGAAACTTGCTGTTCATTCGAGCAGACAAGGGATTTGGTGGATTACACGGAAACCGTATAACTATATGCTGGAAGTATCTTCTTACTGATCCTTCATGTTGAACAGTCTGTGTATTTTAGCATTGTAGGCTACTTATTCTGCAGTCTTAGGTGGATAATTTTGATGGTATAATTTTAGTATTCACATGTACACAGTTAATATTCCATGAAGACAAAACCCCTAGCCTTCCTTCATAGGGTTCAAAAGGAACAACTGGATAAACATATAACTGACCAAACATTGAAGAGGAATTAAAAAAAAATCATACACACACCTACGAACACATACTCACACACTCGCTCTGACACCAAATATTTTTTAACTTAATTGTTTTAGGCATCCCCATGAAATCGTTTCCACATTAGCCTTAGAGCCAGAGCTAACCTGGCATTCACCTACATCAACTTGGCAGTATAACCCTGGACAAGTTCATAATCCTTCTGTGTCTCAATTTCTTCACTTGTAAAATATGGATAATAATAGTAGCTACTTCATATGCTTGTCATTCTTAAACAAGCTAATCCACGCAGAGTTCTTAGCATACTGCTTGGTGTATCATAAGCATTCAATAAATGTTTGTGATTTGTGTTGTTTTCATTTTACCTTTCAGAAACTCTGTCCGTTAGAAATAGCCTCACATAAGATGCATTGGACAAAAATGTGTGATACATCTGCTCCCAGTCTCTCTACTAGGACTCTCACAAATTTTCAAGAAATCTTGTTTTCAATCTCAGTTTGCCTAATATTGACCCAAATAACCTAGCCCCAGTCTTACTGAATTTGTGCCTTGTTGCCTAGGGGCCCTTGCAACTTAAAGGCTGTCAGGTTTCCAAACAGTAGTTTTCCATTTGGGGTAAAGGAAAATAATAATAATAAAACTGGTATGACCAAAAGTGAGGATCTGTTTTGTGCAGAGCTGACTAACCTTTTCATGTTGCAAAGAGGATTTCGTATTAGAGGGTTGATCTTCAAGTTGACCTTCAGCTGTGTAAAGTTCATTCCATTTTCTCCAGTCTATGTAAGTTAGCATGGCTTTTGAGAGCCCTCCTTACAGACAGACTAGAAAGAGATAAGTCATTAAGCCCCAGAGAGATCATCACCTCACACTGAAAGAAACGTTTGTTTTAATTTTACTACATAAAAAATAGGAAGTCACCTAATTTGTTCCAGTTTGTATCAGCTGAGTTTATCTCTTCTGCATCTCCTGAAAGCAGCAGTCTAGAACTTAAGGAAATGCTCTGTCTGAAGGACTGAGATATACTCTTGCTCACAATGAAATGAAGTATAACTGTACTAGAAGCATGAGAGGTATTTTAGTCTTTGTTTTGATATTTTATTTTAATCTAGATGTTGTTAATTTGGAGATAAAGCATCATTTGTTGTTGCTGTTAATGAACTTGGTGTATCTACCACACATTTTATCATAAACATTTCCCCCAAATTATTGCTCTGAGCTGCCTCCTACCTTCATCCTTGCCCAATAGTGTTTGGACCTGAACCACAAAGATAACTTCCTGGATGGGAAGGCAGTGACTGTGTCTTTGTTGTCCTCTCCCTGGTGAAAGGAAGGTGCAAGAATGACTAGCTTTGATATCTTGTTTCATATTTTTATATTTTTCTTGCTATATTGCTTGTTTTCTTTCTCTTTGGCCTATTACATTTTCATTGTTTTTTATTTTCTCCAGTAAACAGAAAATGTGTGTTATACTTTTATTTCTACGGTGTTTAAATTTATCATACTTAATTTTATTTTCTCATTCATGTATAAAACTAGTTATTCTTGCTCCTCTCCCATATAAATATGAGTAAATAAGAATAATTTTTTCTCCTCCTAATCTTTTCCCTCAAGCTTGCTTTTGCTTTTGTTTCTATAGATACTTGTATATATACTAAAATAGTATACGTACATGTGTGTGTGCATATATAAAATATATTAATAATATAATTAATACATAATATATATTAATATCAGTAATATATATGTATTAATATCAGTAAGAAACCTGGAGGGGAGAAGGAGCAAGTGGCAGCAGTTTAGTGAGACAACTAGAAAGTTAAATGGGAGATGATGATACAGTATGACAAATGCTGTAAAAAGACATCACAGGGCACACAGTACACAACTAACCTGAATTAGGGATGGGAGTCCTTTCAGGAAATAGTGTCGGCATTTGCATCCTGTTTTGTAGCTGTATTTATAACAATTTTCAAATGTAATATGTTGACAGATTTCTGTGTTCATTATGAGTCTTTGACAGTTCATGATTTTTCCAGTCATGAATTCTTGGTAGACTTGTGGGTGTCTTTGGGTAATATTTTCAGGAGTAGTTTGAAGCAGGTTTTTAAAGTCTTTTTATACTTGAAAAATCTCTCCCTTTTAGTGTCACATGGCAATAACAGCCTGAAGAACATAAATTTCTTGGGTCATTTCCTTTTTTTCTCTTAGATGTTTGCTCTGTGGCCAGCCTGATTTTTGTTACTTCGTTATTTACTTGAGCTGCCAGCATATTTATAAGCTTATTTATTTATCATTGATGTTTAACAAATTCCCCAGGATATACATCTAGGTATTGGTTTCTTTTTATTAAGTTTGCTAGTTATAAGGTAAATTTTTCCAATCTGTATGGTTAGGTCTTTACACGGCTGAATTTTTTTTCCTATTTTATTAATTTATTTTCTATGCTCTTCCATAGATTTGAATAATGTATATATCATAAAACTTTATATTCACTATTATGTTCTTCCTGCCCTCTCCTCTGCTTTCAGGGGAAGCATTTTGAACCAAATGGTTACATCTGTTGGGTGTTTTATTTTTAATTTTTCATTATTGATTCTATACTTCACTTTGTAGGGCAGATTGTAGTTTTACTTGTATTTTTTATACCATCTATTGTATTATCTACCTCATTTTTTTCATTTTTTTATTAAAGTATAGTTGATTTACAATGTTCTGAAAATTTCTGCTGTACAGCAAAGTTACCCAGTCATACATATATCTATATATTCTCTTTCTTATATTATTTTCCATTGTGGTCTATCCCAAAAGACTGGATATAGTTCCCTGTGCTATACAGTAGGACCTCTTTGCTTATCCATTCTCAATGTGATAGTTTGCGTCTACTAACCCCAACCTCCTGGTCCATTCCACTCCCTCCCCCTCCCCCTTGGAAACCACAAGTCTGTTCTCCATGTCTGTGAGTCTGTTTCTGTTTTGTAGATAGGTTCATTTGTGTCAGATTTTAGATTCCACATATGATACCATATGGTATTTGTCTTTCTTTCTTTTTTTTAACTTACTTCACTTAGTATGAGAATCTCTAGCTGCATCCATGTTGCTGCAAATGACATTATTTTGTTCTTTTTCATGGCTGAGTAGTATTCCATTGTGTAAATGTACTACATCTTAATCCATTCATCTGTCGATGGACATTTAGGTTGTTTCCATGTCTTAGCTATGTGCTACAGTAAACATAGGGGGGCGTGTATCTTTTTGAATTGTAGTTTTGTCCAGATTTCTGCCCCAGAGTGGGATTGCTGTAGCATATGGTAGTTCTATATTCAGTTTTCTAAGGAACCTCCATACTGTTCTTCATAACAGTTGTACCAATATACATTCCCATTGACAGTGTAAGAAGGTTCCCTTTTCTCCACAACTTCTCCAACATTTGTTGTTTGTAGACTTATTACCGATGGCCATTTTGACCAGTGTGAGATGGTACTTCATTGTAGTTTGGATTTGCATTTCAATCTGGCTTATTTTAAAATTCCAGGAAACTAAGACTCTTTGTTTTGTTCTTTATTTTTATTTTTCAACTTCTCTCCCCCCAGAGAATATATCATTCCTTGAAATCTATTGAAAACAAAAATTTTCTTCCATCCTAAAATTTTTTTATTTAGTTTACTTTCTTTTTATTGTAAATTCTATGTATATTCTTTTAAGCTACAAAATTTTTCCATGTCTTTCATGTTTCTTTCCTTCTTTTCTGTAAAAGTATGTACTTGAGTCTGAAAAGAAAGATCTATTTGGATCTATTATTTGCTCATGAACAGTTGTCACATAATTACCAAAGTATGACCTGCCCAGTTCTCATCCAGGAATTGTTAGAAGTACAGAATCTCATGCCCTACTCTGGATTTACTAAATCAAACTCTGCCTTTAAACAATTGGGTGACTGATATACATATTAAAGTTTATAAAGCACCAATCTACATTAATGCTATTAGAATACTTACAGTCTCAAGTTTGAGGGATGATTGATACAAGCATCTTCTAGACCCATTTGATTAACTTCTTGATTTTCTTTATGTAGGGAAACCATCTGCAGTTCTCCTTTTACCATAAAAATTGGGGGAAGAGCAGGAATAAAATCAGTAATCAAATAACCTGCGGAGTACGCCACTCTCTCGGGTTTTCCAGGCTCATCTTCCTCTTGTTGACAACTTTTCACTCAGAGGTGAAGCTGTGCCCTTTCGCTCTTTCACCTTCAAACTCTGTATTATTCCTGGTGTAGAGGGAATGCTTTTCCTCTACTCTCTTAGGTTCTATTCGGGGGCCTGTAAATTATACTGACAAAAGACAGACTAACAGGAGAAAAGGCATATAAATTTTAATATTTTTACATACTTGAAAGTTTCATAGAAAAGAATCGAAAACCCAAAGAAGTTAGACTCAGCGATTTACATATCATTTTAACAAAGGATGATAAATTGTGGAGAAGTGACTAGATAAAGGAAAGGGGATTTGGGCTCCTGTGGGTGGTGAATTGTGGGATGGTGACTGGGAAATGTGTGATAGTTAAGGGTTGTTTGTTAAGATTTGCTTATGCAGACTCATCTGGTGCCATCTCTGGTCTCCTGGGCATGGGAGAGGAGGACACCTTTACAAATGGAAATTTATGTCATCTTTACAAAGGAAACATTGTGCTCTGCTATGAGACTGAAAATGGGAGGGCAGAGTGCTCTTCTGTGTAAGCTGTTTCTCATTTGCCTTCCGTTCATAATAATCCTGAATAAAAAGCGGCATATTTCAGAGTGACTTATTCTGATCTCCTTCATTGGGAAACATAGTCCTTAAATGCCCTAGTCCATGCTTTATGGCCTTATCCATCCTTTGAATATTGCGAAACCTTCCTGAATCCTGACAGATGAGTTTCTTACTTTCTAATAAGATTGTGGCTTGTCATCACTTACTGTATTTTCATGAGAATTGTAATGCGAACGTGAGGAAGGGCAAACAGGTCATTGTTAACATTCCCATCATTATCTGAGGAGTCCTCACTATGAAAATGCAGGAGCCAGATGGCCATTTTGAGGATGCTATATGAAGAATTCCTCACTGATGGAAGATGGCATGAATGACTTTGAGTGATCCTCCCGCCCAAAAACGTGAGGATTCAGCGGTCCTTTTGTTGTGTGTAGTCCAGTTTATATGCCGCTCCCTAACATGGAATCAAACAAAGATTTATAAAGGCATACACCTTACAGAGTGTGTAACTATAAATACTGTTGTTTTATTTTAAGATGGTGGCCTTCTTAGAGAGATTTATCATTTAGGTTGTTGAGTCATTCCTAGTATGTAGCTTATAATTTACACACATTACCTTAATTTATATTTCCATGTTCTTACTCTTTTGAGTCACATTTTACAATTGAACGAAAATGTAGCCAAAGAGATTAAGCGACTTGCTTAATTAACATAATTTAGCTGTTAGTTGCAGAACCTTAATTATTTACTGGCTGTATAACCCTCTCAGGTGCCTAACCTCTCTGTTTTTCAGTTTCCTCACTTATAAAAAGGGCGTCATACCTTACAGCAAATAGCTGTTGTGAGGATCGAGCATTTTTAATGTATGTCAGTGTCTAGCATAGAATCTGGTAAATAGTGAATGTTAAATAACTATTTATTTTTCCCCTTTTCCCCAGTTGTGGTTTCCTAGGCACACTTTTGTGCCTTCCTGATTTCATGTCTCCACTACCTCTGTTCTCTTTGGCACTATCTCAATCCATTGAACAGGAAATTTAATTTAAACTAAGGAAATAATCACACAACTGCACAAAGGTGTATGTACCAAGAAGTTCGTCACAGTATTGTTTATAATGACAAATATTTGGAGCATTTTAATAAAATTTTTAATTTAGTTAAATTAAAATTTGATTTGTTTAACCCAAGTTTGAATTAAATTATTGAATCAAAATTTGATTTCTTTTTTTTTTTTTTTGCTATTTCTTTGGGCCGCTTCCGCAGCATATGGAGGTTCCCAGGCTAGGGGTCTAATCGGAGCTGTTGCCTCCAGCCTACACCAGAGCCACAGCAACACGGGATCCGAGCCATGTCTGCAACCTACACCACAGCTCACGGCAACGCCGGATCTTTAACCCACTGAGCAAGGGCAGGGATCGAACCCGCAACCTCATGGTTCCTAGTCGGATTCGTTAACCACTGCGCCACAACGGGAACTCCCCAAAATTTGATTTCTTTAACCCAATTAAAGTATGATACATACATAGCATATGATATAGTATGGAATATACCTCAGATGTAATGAGGATTAATTGAGTTGGTATTTATCAAACACTATACCTAGTACAAAGTAATCACTATGCTTTTTAAAAGTGGTAGATTCAGGAGTTCCCTTCGTGGCTCAGTGGTTAACGAACCCGACTTGTATCCATGAGGATGCGGGTTCAATATCTGGCCTCGCTCAGTGGGTTAAGGATCCAGTGTTGCCGTGAGCAGTGGTGTAGGTCCCAGACATGGCTCAGATCCTGCATTGCTGTGGCTGTGGTGGAGGCTAACCACTGCAGCTCTGATTCAGCCTCTAGCCTGGGAACCTCCATATGCCTCGGGTATGGTCCTAAAAAGACAACAACAACAAAAAAGGTAAATTCAAACCATGGAATGTGATGCATTTGTTAAAAATGATTTTTTCTAAAATCTGATTTTATTTACATTCAAAATGGTCACAAAGAATAGGTCATAACACATTGTCTATGATAACACTATAAAATATGCGGAAAGATGTATTAAAAATATTTTTTAAAGAGTACAGAGCCAGAAATACAGCCTGATTAATGCTTGACATCCTTGGCAATAAGTCAGAATTGGGTTATATATGACCTTGAGAGATATATTTAACGGTGAAAAATTTTTATCAGGTAGTAAAAATATCCCCTAAGTGTACAGGCAGGAGTGTAGTGAAAACAGGGCCTAGAATCAGACTACTGAATTTTCAGCTCTGTCATTTGCTAGTTGGGTGACCTTGGCAAGATACTTAGCTCTCTGTACTTTTGTAGTAGATATAATCTGGAAAATGGTGATACTAACAATTCCTACATCTTATTACTAGCAGGATTCCATAAGTAAAGATATGTAAAGTTCTTAAACCAGTACCTAACACACAGTAAGAATTCACATATGATAGCTATTATTCAAAATGTTCTTAGCTATTCTCATGTATTGTATCTTCCAGATTAGGCTGCAAATCAGTCTATCAAGTTTCATAGAAAAAATTCCACAGGGGTCTTTGATTAATATTTCACTGAATTCACTGATTAATTTCAAGAAGAAAGTATTGACAAAAGTATTGACCAAATTCATAGATCTGCCAGTCCAGGAACACGTTGCAGCTCTCCATTTATTCTTCTTTTTTTGTCCTTTAGCAAAGTTTTATAATATTGTCCCTCTAGATGCTGTAGACTTCTACTTAGGTTTATTCCTCAAATTATGATTTGGTACAAGAATAAAGCTGGCACAATAGAATAAAACAGGCCCATGGGAATTTAACTTATTTATGGTGAAGGGGCAATTTCAAACAGTCAGAAGATGTTGGTAGATGGTGCTGAGACAATTCATTGTCTCTTTGGGGAAAACTTTAAGTTAGATCCCTGCTCTATACCATTCCTGCAAATAAATTCCAGATATATTGAAGACGTCAACATAAAAGGTATTAAAAGAAAAACAGGAGAATATTTTTATGTGCTCAAGGTGGGGAAAGTCTAAAGTGCAGAATTTAAAGCCATCGAACAAAAGATCGACAAGATTTAAGACTTTAATGTGATAGAAGACTGTGTAAAAAAAAGTTCAGTCACAATCCGAGAGAATAATGGCAATATCTATAATGAAACAGTGATTAATATCCAGAATATATTAAAAACTCCAAGGACTCTAAGGAAAAAGGCTAACAACCAGTTAAAAAAAAAAAAAAAAGATCATAGTTCATGAAATAAGAACCAAAAATGTCCCCCATGAACATACTGACCATTATAATGGAAATTAAAATAATAATGTGTCATTTTTTAGTTATCAGATTAGGAAAAAAAATTAACTTGTAATATCTAGAGTTGAAAAAAGAGTGAAGAAATTGACACTATTTAAAGCTGTAAATTAGGGAATAAATTGGTGTAGCATGTTTGAGGATGGTTTTGGAGGTAACTATCGATATTTTAAATTATACCTTCCATTTGGTCTGTAGTAATTTTACTTCTAAGACTCTAAAGAGATACTCTCATGTGTACAAGAATATAAGTATAAATATTCATTATAGTATTCTGTATAAGAGTGAGAAATTAGGACAAATCTAAATATTCATTAGTGGAAAAATAGTTAAATTATGAATCATTCCTAGTTGGGATATTATACGTCCCTCAAAAAGGTCGAGGCTGTCATATACATGTATACATATATATATAGGCACAAAAATATCTCTGAGACATATCAAGTTTAAAAAGGTATACTCATAGTATAATCCCATCTGCACCCCAAAATCTGTCTATATTGTGTGCATTTATGCATGTTAACAATTAACTTATTCTTTCATCTTAAAGAAGAAAGGAAGTCTCAGAAGGGAGAAAAGGGAGAGTTTCAACTTCTACTTGACAGCCTTTTTTAAACTTTTGAGAATATGGTCACATATTCCTTGTTTACTTTTTCAAAATGCAATTGTGTATAGAGCATAAATTTAGAGGTAGAAAATTCCTGTAGGATAGTTTTGTTCATCTTTTGTCTTTTTTTCTGTGGGTGTGTTCTCTGAAATAGTACAAAAAAGAAAACAGTCTTTCACATGACTGCAAGCCATCTTCCTTGGAGGATTTTTAGTTCACTAAACATTCCATTTATCCTGCATTTTTCTTTTCTATTTCCATTGTTAAATTATTATTGTACACATATCCCTTATGAAATACCTAGAACATTTTTGGGAAGCAGACAAAATAGGTCAATAATCATAATAAATTATGATATCTTCATCTATTTGTTCTATTCTCATCTACTATTTAAATGTGTGAATGTATATGTATATATACTATATATGAAGCCCTCAGTAAATACTGATTAATGATCTTTTTCCATATATTTAGGGGATTCTCTAAAACTCCCTTCTTCCCTGTCCATGTGCACCATAAAGAGAACAGTGGTATTGTTAGTAGAAAGGCCAAGGAAATTGGACCCTCTGGTGTTGGCAACTCAGAAAGCTTTTCACTGGGAAAATTTGAAAGACCCATGTTTCTACTCCCCCAAGTATAGCAAGGTATCATTTCAGCTAGCTCAAAATAGAAGCAAATCTACTGTATTTAATTTATTTTTATTTAATATCACATAAAAGTGAGACATATGTGTTCAGGATTCTATTAGAATTCTGTGTCCTCTTGGACAGACTCATTCAGTTCATCTTTAAGAGGGTATCTTTGTATTTATTTTACAGAAAAATTCTGAAGCATAATTCTTATTACAAAGTCTCCTTATAAATAAACTTCCACCTCCTCTTTTATACAATATCTTTTCACTGCTTTCTAAGAAAAATACATATTATTAGGTCTGCTTTTTTCTTTTTAATTTATCTTCAATCGTGTAACCTTTTTAAACAAATATATTAAAGAGACTTCAGGATGTCATCTGGTCTAATAGTCAGGTAAACAGATGCTTCAAGAACCCAGGACAGAGTCATTTTTCCTCTTCTTAAAAAAAGCTAGGAAGAGGAGTTCCCGTCATGGCTCAGTGGCAACGAATCCGACTAGGAACCATGAGGGTGCGGGTTCGATCCCTGGTCTTGCTCTGTGGGTTGAGGATCCGGTGTTGCCGTGAGCTGTGGTGTAGGTCGCAGATGTGGCTCAGATCTCACATTGCTGTGGCTCTGGCTTAGGCCAGCACCAACAGCTCCAATTAGACCCCCAGCTTGGGAATCTCCATATGCTGTGGGTGTGGCCCTTAAAAGACAAAAGACAAAAAAAAAAAAAAACCTAGGAAGATACAACCTTACATCTTTCCTTTTTCAGTCTTTTAGCACGAGACCCTTGAGACTGAGTAGTTCTTTAAGCCCTGTTTCAGTTCTTACTGTTTTAATAAACACCTATTGTGATGCTCCTTGACCATAGAGAACAGCTCAGTGTCTACGCATATGAACATTCTTATACATAACGGACAATTTTACCCATTAATCACTTCTATTAGGCATTTCCTGCTGCATAACAAATTACTCCAAATTTAGTGACATAAAAGAATCCCCTTTTTTTTTTACTTAGTTTCAAAGATATTTTTATTTTTTTCATTTTATAGTGATTTTTATTTTTTCCGTTATAGCTGGTTTACAGTATTCTGTCAATTTTCTACTGTACAGCAAGGTGACCCAGTCACACATACATGTATACATTCTTTTTTCTCACATTATCATGCTCCATCATAAGTGACTAGATATAGTTCCCAGTGCTATACAGCAGGATCTCGTTGCTTATCCATTCCAAAGGCAATAGGTTGCATTTATTAACCCCAAACACTTTTTTTTTCTGCTATTTTAGGGCCGAACCCACGGCATATGGAGGTTTCCAGGCTGGGAGTTGAGTCAGAGCTACAGCTGCCAGCCTACACCACAGCCACGGCAATGTGGGATACGAGCCACGTCTGCAATCCACACCACAGCTCATGGCAACACTGGATCTTTAACCCACTGGGCAAGGCCAGGGATGGAACCTGCATCCTCATCGATCCTAGTCAGGTTCATTAACTGCTGAGCCACGAAGGAAACTCCACATTTTTTATGTTATAGTTTCTGTGAGCTAGGAATAAGTGTGATGAGCTGGGTTCTCTGGCTTAGGGTCTCCCACAAAGCTGCAGTCATTTCAAAGCTTTACTGGGAAAGATTGACCTATTTGCTTACTCAGTAGTTGGTAGGATTCATTTCTCTTTAAGTTGCTGCACTGAGACCTCAGTTCCTCAAGAGCTGTTGGCTCCAGACCTTCTTTAGTACCTCGCCATGTGAGCCTCTCCCTAGAGCATCTTGAAACGTGGCAGCTCTTCATCAGAGCCTGCAAGTGGATGGGTAAGAGAGAGTATGAGGGCCAGATGGAAGTCACTGTGCTTTGGAATCTGATCACAGAAGTGACATCCCATCACTTTCCCTGTATTCTGTTCTTTCCTTCTGGTCTGGGTTTAAGGAAGTGCTAATAACCTGCCTACTGACATGATGGCAAACATCCAACTATTTCTTACCAAAGCAAATAAGTTCACTTACAGGTAACTGTAGAAATTTAAGATCTATACCAGTTTGTGGTCAGCTCAATTTACACCTAGGACCAGCTTTCAAACTAGGAATTGATTCAGCACATCACCTGACATAATCTTGAATCCAAATATTTCTCATGTCTTCCTCTTTTCTCTGGATACCTGAAAGGTTGGAAAAAAAGATAACTTGAGGCACACGTGTCCGAGATGGAATATAGAAACTTATGTAGATGATGAAGCATCTTTACTTCAGATTGTATCAATACATGTTGAAAACTAGGCTTATTTCTCTCCTGTAGAAGTTATCACCTGTAATGAATCAGGCAGTTACCATGGGAAGATGTACGTATGAAACAAAGCAAATAAGACAGGTTTTGGTAAGGAAGGTGGTTCTTGAGGTCACAAGCAGGGGAATCTCTCTCGAGGTCATATTGAAGTTTCCCTTTCTTAGGAAATTAAAATAATAGTTTATTAGGTAGGAGGGAATGGTCATCACTGTTTTTGAGAAAAGAAGGTCTGATGTCTCCTGGTAACTTTTTCCCAATATTTTCAACCCTTCAGTTGAAACCTTTTTCTTATTATTCTGGCCTTGGTTGCGCTCACAAACCATTGCAAACTATTATTGCATTAATTTGGACCACAGTCGGGGATGGGCACACATACCACTGTATAGACTGGTACATACATATGAGAAATTTTCCTCTCATCCTTTCTTCTCAAGGTTCAAATCTCCCAATTTTATTAGCCTCTTCTGGAACCTATGTTCCATGTCTTAAATCTTGTGGCTTAAGGCATTCTTTGAATTTTTAGTGGATGTTTTTGCTACCTCTGTGGTTCTGACAGCCTTAGTTTCAGGTATTTTTACAGATATTTCATATAAAAGTGAGTTTTGTTTTTTGTCCGCAACCCATTTTATCCGGTCCCTCGCTCTAATCTTACTCCTTTTTTTTGGTTACTAGAGAGGAATTAAAGGATTTTATTTCTATAATATAGGTTCTAGACATCCCCTCAAATGTATAAAAAGATAGGTAGATATAGAGAGAAAAAAGATAAATGTATTTGAGAGCATTTATTCCTAACTCCCACTTTATAGCAAATATGTTTTCTCTAAAGTTCTTATGATTAAAGTATAAAGAAAAAGACTGTTAATACCTTTTAAGGATTTTATTCTGTCAAATCTGCAGTAAATTTAAGAAAGATGAGAAAAGAGGCAAATCAAGGATATCTGCTCTGAAAATCAAGACAGTTTCCTTGTTCCTATTTTTAATGGTATTTTAAAACTAAAATTTTGTGGATTCATTCTGGCTGTGCCTCTGGTTGCATTGAACACTGGTCCCACTAGATTATGCTGCATATTTGTCTGGATTTTTGGGGAGCATCCCAGAGCTCTACTTTCTTGGGAACTGACTCCTGATGACTCTCCCTTTCTCCTCCGACCATCTGGAAGACACACATCTGCTGATATGATTTCACTTCCAATTGCTTTCTTAAAATTCCAATTTGGTAAAATTGAGAGCCCAATCCTTAGAATCATTGAAGGCATCATCCATATCATTCTAAGGTGCCTGCAGATCTTTCTGAATTTCTTTTCCAGTCAAGTTCAGGGTGAAGACAAGGTTGAAGTTATTACTTTTCATTCTGTATACACTCTGGGTTTGTCGTACTCATAAAGAACCTTTAGGACTCACCCTAAAGTAAGGCTTTGTTGTTGCTACAGCCATCAGAGTGGGACATAGGACAAAGTCTTAGGCCTGCTTTTATTTTACAGAAAAACTCTTAGAATGAACATGTCAGAAGAAATTAAGCAGACACTCAGAGATTATGTGCTTTAAAGAGAACATATTTGGTCATTGAAAATACTCACTGAAGCTCTGGTTTTACTTTAAAAAAAAATCACAGTAAATAATGACTGAATATCTATTAGATTTGTGGTTCAGTCTCTGTTTCTATGTACCAAAGGAAACAACATAACAGAAAATAAAACAAAATGCATAAAATCAGCTAATACATACCAAACATACTCATCATGATAATAAATGTAAATAAATTAAATGTCCCTACTAAAAAGCTCAGATTGGCTTTAAAAAAAATCTAGATATCAAAATATAAATCTGACATGTTAATAGGCAAATAAAAGGCAGAAATTCAAGCAAGTACAATTTAAAGGGAAAGAAACTAGTATTAAAATTAGTGAACATGTTAGGAGTTGGTATATTGATTTTGACTTGAAGAAACTGAGGGGCAACAGCATTTAATTTCACTAAATATTATACTGAGTTGCTGATGAAGCTAGATTGTTCAAGCCTATCATGTTAAAAATGTAAATACTCTCTGGAAGTTACAGTATTAGCTTTTGGATTAGGGCATAAATGTGTGAAAGAAGAGTCTGAGTTAAGAGCTACAGAATATACCCAAGTTCCTGAGGAAAGAAATCAGACACGGGTGATTATTGCCTATCCTCAACATGTGCCTTCCTGATTCTGAATGCCTCAAAATTACAGCCACATTGGTCACAATTCTAGAGCTAAGCAGTTGTTATCAGATTCTCAGTGGTGTATTGTAAAGAGTCAACCTGAGGACAGGAGTTAATGTTAACTTTGGAGAGTAAACAACAAACATTTATTCAGCTCTTAGGTCACGTTTCCTATACAAATCATTTTCTCTTTCTCTTTATTCTCGCCCCTGTTTTTCATCTCAGCACTCTTATGAAAGTTATTCAGCCTTGTCCTTTATATCTATTGTTAAAGTCATTGGAGTTATGATCATTAATACCTTTCATATTTATTGAAATTCTACTCATATATTTTTTGCATTGTTTCCATTCCCCTTTATCATGACTACTTTCATTGAGGACCTCCGCTTCCTTGAATCATATTGAGAATGCAGATTAATTTTTATTCTGGTTTCTTTATTAAACATTTTTCAGAAATATGCTTTCTCTCTTGAACTTTAGGAATGATCCCTTCTATGATCCTAGAGGGTTTTTCTGAGGTTTTTTTTTCTGATTATTCATCATGGAAAGAATATTTAGATGCATTGTATATCAACAGATGAGATATGTAGTTTACCATCCATCGTCCCATTTACTTGGATTTGTTTGCCATATAGTGTCCCAAGAAATATCAGGAAAATAAGTTCATGGTTTCTAAGTTAGGAGTCGGTGCAGTAGCATGTATTACAAGCATAGAGCCAAAAAAAAAAAAAAAAGTTGGCTCAGAAGCCACTTCTAAGCCAAAAGCTCAAGTACAAGACTTTCAGTTTTAAAAAACCAGACACCTGTTAACCCTATTCTTGAGTGTGATTAACCTCATCTTGGATTCATAGCTGGAGAACACATGGATATACACAATTCCTATTGAAGTACCATTAGCAATTATTCATCTAATGCAACATCAATGGCTTAATCATAAGCCTAAACATACATTGTTTCTTTCTCTGACATTATCCTGAAGGATGAATGGAAAATTTCTTGCCCCAGTATGGCCATTTCCTGGGATCTTTGATCTGTGCTCACATTGTGACGCCATAATGTTTTGCATCACTCAAGTCCTCTTGCCTTCTGCCATGTTATAAAAGCATAAGTTCTAGGTATAGGTTTAGAAAAAAGGACCATCCAGCTTTGTGTACCTCAGAAAGCAGCAACTGTTAAATTGCTGGTGAGAATGCAGCACAGTTGGATCTCTCATGTATACATTACTGGTGGGAATATAAAATGGTACTGTCACTCTGGAAAACAGCTTGGCAGTTTCTTATAAAATTAAATATATACGTAACATATAAACCAGCAGTCACACTCCTGGGCATTTGTCCTAGAGAAATGAAAACGTGTTTACACAAAAACCTGTACGTGAAGGTTCATAGCAGCCTTATTTGTAATCACCAAACCCTGAAACTTCCAATGTACAATCAAAATGTATGTGTAACTGGGTCACCATGCTGTACAGTAGAAAAAAAAAATAATGTATTGGGGAAATAAAAAAATAAATAAAAAATAAATTTAAAAAATGTACTTCAAAGACTGAACGAGTAAACAATCTGTGATACATCTATATACAATAGAATACTACTTGACAATAGCAAAGATTGACCTATTGATACAAATGCAAAAGCTAGGATGGCTCTCAAGGTTGAGTAAAACATAAAAGCCATTCTCAAAGGGTTATCTACTATATAATTCCACTTATATAACCTCCTTTAAGTGAAAAAATTACAGTGATAGAGAATAAATCCATCATTATGGTGGCATCACCTCTGGTGGTTGCCAGAGGTTAGATTTGGGAATTGGAGGAGATTTGACTAGTCAGAAATAAAATGGGAGTTCCATCATGGCTCAGTGGGTTAAGGATCCAGCATTGTCCTGCTGTGGTGTGAGTTCAATCCCTGGCCTGGGAATTTCCACATGCTATGGGCGTGGCCAAAAGAAAAAGTGAAACAAAGGAGTTCTTTAATGATGATGGAACAGTTTTGCATTGTGATCATAGTGATGGTTACACAAATCTACATATGATAAAATCTTATACAACTGTATAAAACATACACACACACACACACAAGTTCCTGTGAAACTTCATGCACAAGAATGTGTATTAAAAACTGGTGAAATCCAGATAAGGTCTACACCCGAATTTATGGTATTTCCAAAGTCAGTTTCCTGGTTTTGACAGTGTATTCTGGTTATATAAAGTACTATGGGAGGAAGCTGATTGAAGAGTTTATGAAAACCCTTTGCACTGTTATTGAAACTTCTCACGCATCTATCTCTTAAGTTTTATATTTATTTATTTATTTAGCTTTTTAGGGCTGCACTTGCAGCATATGGAGGTTCCCAGGCTAGGGGTCAAATTAGAGCTGTAGCCAGCAGCCTACGCCACAGCCACAGCAATGCAGGATCCAAGCCATTGTCTGTGACCTACACCACAGCTCACGGCAACACCAGATCATTAACCCACTGAGCAAGGTCAGGGATCAAACCCGCAACCTCATGGTTCCCAGTAAGATTCGTTTCCACTTCGCCATGACAGGAACTCCTAAAATTATATTTTTAAAAAGCAGCAAGTATGCAACAGAGGAACGCCCACCTAATTTTTGTGATTGGTATAAACCACTAGTTTTCAAACCTGGGAGATCATCAGATTCATTTAAAGTACTTTATTAAAAAGAATAAAATTCACTGTCGCACAACTCCCCCCTCCCTGCCCCACCAGACGTATTGAATCAGGATTTCTAGAAATGAAGCCAAGGAATCTGTATTTGCAGAAAATTGCCCACCGTTGGGAAACACTGTTATAGAACCTGGTTTCTGAGCCAGGGTTAGGAGTGGAAAAGACTGGTAGGTTTGTTCTATATGAGCCCTGGATTGTAATTCTCAATTCTGCTCCAACCTTGTTAGTTTGAAAATCCTTCTGAATTCTGGCAATAGTTTAACCATTCGTTTTAGATTTTAACATTGTTAAGAGTTTTTTCTTTTCTCAGAGTTTTTATAGCTGTTTCAGTGGGAAGTGTCTTGAGGCTGTGTCTTTAGCTACTAATCAGTTGCCAATTTAAACCAGAAGCAGGGCAGTAGTGCTTTTATAGATGGACCTTGTCTTTGCTTTATCCACATGTGAATGGTGACTTGCTTCCAGATTTCCCCAGTTAAGCTGCAGAGTTCTACTTTACTTGATCAGATTTTCACATTGATGTGGCGTCACCATAAATCATGTCTCCCCCAAGATTGGCTAGTGAGTGGAAGATAGCCAAGGCACACCACAGTGAAGACATCAGTTAGGAAAATTACATCCAAAGCCTGAAAGCGGCTGTCACTGAAGTTTTTGTTTATGAAAATTGGAAAAGCTCTCCCCTCTCAGCCACTGACATCCCTGATTTATTGTTTCTCTGCTGAAAATTATCCAAAGATGTTTTCAGACGTTAGCTGGTGAAAGCCAAATTTATTGAAGGTGGAGGAAAATGTGGAGAACTATTATATTTGTGAATTTCTCAGTCAGACATAGTAACCTTTTAATAGCTACAGTTGACCAGATTCTTTTTGTACATACAGAAAATCATTTGAGGAGCTAATATGATCCATAGTGCTAGAAGAGATAGATATCTTACGCTGTGGTACAAAGAATTCTGGACCAATAATTAGGATGCTTGAGTGTTTACCCTGATTCTACCATGAACTAAAAGTGTAGTCTTAATTGAATTGCTTAACTGCTCTAGGTCTTGGTTTCCTTATCCAAATTAGAACCAGATCCACCGATAGGAGCTGCTTGAAATTTTAAATTTTGCGTATTAAAAACCAATTTTTAAAAAAATATTCAAGTCGTGTTTCTAAATTAAATAGAAAAGGTAGTTCATGCTGGTAAGTGCAAGTATTTCTCCAAAATGTGACTAACCCTTAAATTCTAGTGACTACAAAGTCAAATTAAATTAAACATATCCTCTCTTTTATAATTATCAGTTTTTAAAATACTGAGAGTATTTCTACATGCATTATAAAATGTCTGATCAATGAATACAACTACCACTTTAAGATCATAACGTTATAATAATTTTATGGTCTTTATATATATATATATATTTCAATATCCCTTATGTTTTCTGCCTTTAACAATCTATTATGAGCAAAATTAATCAACATATGAGTGTATTAGTGTTCTCCAGAGAAACAGGTCCAATAAGATGTATGTTATATACTTATTTACTTACTTATTGTAATAAATTAGCTCATGTGACTATGGAAGCTGGCAAGTTTTCCAGGATCTGCAGTCGGCAAGCTGGAGACATAGGTATAGTTCCATAGGAATGTCTTCAGGCTTGAGAACCAAAATCTGATATTTTAGTTTTAATCCAAAGGCCAGAAAAGCCTGATATCCCAGTGCTGGGCAATTAGATAGGAGGAATTCCCTCTTACTTTCAGGAGGGGGTCAGCCTTTTAGTTCTATTCAGTCCTTCAACTGATTGAATGGGGTGCACTCACATAAGGGTGAGCAAGCTGCTTTACTAAGTTTATCAATTAAAGGGTTGATATTATCCAGAAACACAGTCACACCCAGAGTAATGTTTGACCAAGTGTCTGGCCTAGTCAGGTTGACACATAAAATTAACCATCACAATAAGTAAAAATGAAGATATTTCCTTTTTAAAATTTTATTTATTTATTTATTTATTTATTTATTATTGTCTTCTTTTTTTTTTTAATCTTCCTTAGGGCCGCACTCACAGCATATGGAAGTTCCCAGGCTAGGGGTTGAAGCTGAGCTGTAGCTGCCAGCCTACGCCACAGCTCATGGCAATGCCGGATCCTTAACCCTCCGAACAAGGCCAGGAATCAAACCCACGTCCCCATGGATACCAGTCGAGTTCATTACCATTGAGTCATGATGGGAACTCCCTTCTTTTTTTAATTCCTTTTTTAATTAGAGTATTGTTGATTTACAGTGTTGTGCCAATTTCTGCTGTACAGCATATTGACCTAGTCATACATAGATATATATGCTTTTTCTCATACCATCTTCTGTCATGGTCTATCCCTAGAAATTGGATATAGTTCCCTGTTCTGTACAGGAGGACCTTATTGCTTATCCATTCTAAATGTATGAGTTTGCATCTGCCAAGCCCAAACTCCCAGTCCATCCCACTCCCTCCCCATCCCCGTTGGCGGCTACAAGTCTGTTCTCTATGTCTGTGAATCTGTAAATGAAAACATTTCCATGTTTTATGATGGTAAAAATACACATGTGCGCACACACACACATACACACACACACACTTTCATATCACAACATCTAGCTGTGTTCAGCTAAGGGGAAAACCAACCTAGTGACTGGATCATGAACACAGTCTTCTGAATTCCTTTGGGTGCTATTCCTAATTTACTCTCTACCCACTTGGATTATCTCAAGCCATACAGGTTTAAAGCAGGAAATTAAGTATTCCTTTTCTTGACCTTTTAAAGTAAACGTTATCTTAGAGAAGAAAAAGCTATAAATCATAATTATGCAGCTTGATGTGTTTTTGTAAAGCGAATGCACCCATAAAACCTAGATAAAAAAATAAAACAGTATTAATATGCTCTGAAGTTCCCACTCTGCCTGCTCCCAATCCCTAACACCTCTCATCCAATAGTAATCACAGTGCTTATTTCTGTCAGCATTGAATAGTTTGACCTGTTATGAGATGTATCTAAACTGTTGCATGAAATTCTTTCCCATTGCTGTAAAGTATTTCATTATATGAATTTGCCACAGTTTATTAATATCTGCTTGATTGTTGATGGACATTAGTGATATTTCTTGGTTGGGGTTTTCATAAATAGTGCTACCTTAAATAGTCTTATAGATGCCTTTTGATGTGCCCATTTCTGTTGGATATATACCTAAAGTTGGAATTACTGGTCATAAGTTAGGATATATGTATGTCAGCTTTAGTAGATACAACTAGTTTTTAAAGGTGATTGCAATCAGTTTATACCAAGCGTGATGACAGTTCAGCTTGCTCCACATCCTCAACAACACATGGTATTGTATTCCTTCTAATTTTAGCCATTCTGATGAGTGTGTACTTATAGTGTATTACACTATAAGTTTATTTTATATAATATATTATATAGCATAATAATTAGTATCATTTCCTTAACACTAATGATATTGAGCAACCTCTTTGTATATTAATTATGTTTTGATATCTTCTTCTGTAAATGCTTTTTCAGCTATTTTTCCCAGTTTTCTTTTGGATTTCTTTTCTTATAATGGTCTTTTGGTGTTTTGGTATCAAGGTCATGCCAGTCTACTAAAAACCGTAGGAAAATTTTCTCTCAGTTTCTTTCTTAGGAAGAATTTGTGTAATATTAGTGTTATTTTTTCCTTCCATGTTTTGAAGATTTCACCAGTGAAACCATATGGACCAGGAAATTTCTTTCTGGGAAACTTATTATGGACTCAACTTCTTTAATATACAAGTGTCTAGTTAGATCTTCAGTTTATTCTTGTGTCAATTTTGAAAAACTGTTTTTTTTTTTTTTCCTGGGAATTTGTCTGTTCCATCTAAATTTCCATAAGGTTATTCATAATATCCTTTCATTGTATTTTCAAAATCGACAGGATCTGTAGTTATATGCCCTTTTTCATTCTGACTATTGGTAATTTATGCCTTCTTTTCTGTTTTTCTTAATTATTATTGATACAAAGTCTTATCATTTTTACTGATCTTTTCAGAGAACTATTTTTTTACTTTATTGATTCCACTTTACATTTGTATTCTACCTCTCTGATTCTGCTATGATCATCAACAGCAGTTTGCTGTTCTTTAACTTCTTCTTTTTTTTTTTTTCTTTTTTATGGCTGCATCTGCGACATATGGAAGTTCCCAGGCTAGGGGTCAAATCAGAGCTTCAGCTGCTGGCCTGTACCACAGCCACGGTAATACCAGATCTGAACTACATATACTGCCTATGCTATACTTTGCAGCAATGCTGGGTCCTTAACCCACTGAGCAAGGCCAGGGATTGAACCCATATCCTTATGGAAACTCTGTCAGGTTCTTAACCCACTGAGCCACCATAGGAACTCCATGTTCTTTAACTTCTTGAGATGCTTATCTAGATCCATCTTCTTTCTTCTTCAGTCTTTCTTCTTTTCTTTTCTTTTGTTTCTATGTCTGCACCTGTAGCACATGGAAGTTCCCAGGCTAGGGGTCAAATCAGAGCTGTACCTGAGGCCTACACCACAGCCATGGCAACATCAGATCCAAGCCACATTTGCAATCTATGCCACAACTTGCAACAACGCCAGATCCTTAACCCACTAAACAAGGCCAGGAATCAAACCCACATTCTCACAGAGACAACTTTGGGTCCTTTACTCACTGAGCCAAAATGGCAACTTCCAGTCTTTCTTCTTTTTTAAGGTATTCATTTAGAGCAATAAAGTTCCCTTGAGACACAGCTATATCTTCATCTCAGAGATCTTGGTACATCATATTTTCATTAACATACAGCTCAAATATCTTCTAATTTCTATTTTTATTTCTTTTTTGACACATGAGTTATTTAGCAGGGTGTTATTTTCCATTTTTGGATTTCCTAGCTGTCTTTGTGTTTTTGATTTCTGCTCTGATTCCACTGTGATCAGAGAACATAATAGAGTGATTTCTAGTCCTTTGAAATTTGTTGAGACTTGTCATTTGACTCAGTGTATGACCAGTTTTGGTAAATATTCTACATGCCCTTTAAAAATGTGTGTGTTTTTAGAGTTACTGGCTTCAGTGTTCTGTAAACATCATTTAGATCAAATTTGTTGATCACTATGGGTAAAACCTCTCCAATCTTTTTTTTTTTTTTTTTTGGTCTTTTGTCTTTTCAGAGTTGCACCTAAGGCATATGGAGTTCCCAGGCTAGGGGTCAAATTGGAGCTACAGCTGCTGGCCTACACCAGGACCACAGCAACACCAGATCCAAGCCGCATCTGTGACCTACACCACAGCTCATGGCAACACCGGATCCTTAACCCGCTGAGCAAGGCCAGGGATTGAACCTGCAATCTCATGGTTCCTAGTCGGATTCATATCCGCTGTGCCCCAACGGAAACTCCAAAACCTCTCCAATTCTGATGGTGGATTTACTTCTTCTAGCCCTGTCCATTTTTTCTTTGCACATTGAAGCATATATTACTAGGTGCGTATAAATTTAGGATTGTTGCATCTTCTTGGTAGATTGACTCTTTTAACATTATCGTATGTCCCCATGTATCTCTATTTATTCTCCTTGCCTTGAAGTCTACTGTGTCTATATTAATATAGCCACATCAGCTTTACTTTTGTCTAGCATTTGCATGACATACATTTTTCCATCAGTCTACTTTCAACTTTTCAAGGTGGTTATATTTAAGGTGTGCTTTTCTAAGTGGCATATAGAATGTTTCTTTTCTCTAACAAATTTTGTTTTTGAATTGGAGTATTTAGTTAATTTTCATTTAAATTAATTGCTGATATTCTGGAACTTATAAAGCATTATACTTCTTCCTTTCTACTTTTGTCCTCTTTTTTTTTCATGTTTTCTTTCTTAATAATTGTATTTTATTATTCTACTTTTTCTCTATTATCTTGTTTGTTATACAGTCTCTAAATGATTACTCTAGGCTCTACAACATGCATCTTTAACTTATTAATAATCTGATATAACTTAACAAATCCCACAAAATGCTAGAATTTTACATTGCTTTCATTTAGTTTACTCCATTCCTCCCTTTTTATTATTGCTGTCCTGTTAACTTCACAGATATTTTAAATCCAGAGGAACATTAGCATTATTACTGATAATATTTATTTACATATATATATTTGCTTTTGTTTTTTTGCACATTCTTTTTAATATTTCTTTTACTATAGATCTGCTGATAATAGATTATCTCAGCTTTTGTCTTGAAATTATATATATTTTTACTGAATTTTAAGTTGCCATTTATATCCTTTTAGCATGTCAATATGCAATTCCATTGTTTTCTGATTTCCATCATGTTTCTTGATGAAGTCAAGTGTAAGTCTTATAGCTACTCCTTTGAAGGTTTGTCTTTGGTTTTGGAAGTTTTACTCAAATGTTCATGGTTGTGTTTTTCTTTATGTTTTTCCTCTATGGACTTCAAAATTCCTCTTGGATCTATAACTAGGTGTCTTTTATAAGTTTAGAAATTTTGCAGCTATTACCTATTACCTCTTTGAAATTTTCCTTTCCACTATTCTCTAGCTCCTGCTTTTGGGACTCCAGAGGCACATCTTTTGGCTCTTTTCACTACATCCCTTATATTCTCTATTTTTGCTTCAGTCTAGGTATTTGCTTCAGTCTAGGTATTTTGTATTCACCACTATTCCAATTTTTTTTTTAATGTTTCATTTGTGTGGTGAAATTCTGCATTTTCCCCTCTATTGTATTGTACATGTTAGTCACAGTTATTTTATGGTCCATTTCTGAATTTGTTCAGCCATAGGAGCACTTCTATTGTCCAGTTTTCTCTTACTCCTGTTTTTGGCATGTCTAAATTTTTATTGAATTCCAGTAACTGTGAATGAAAAAATTTTAGTGGTCCAACATGATGGTATTTCACTCCAGAAGTATCTAGTGTGTAGGGCACATCACCTCAACCCATTCAGGAACTTTGCAGACTTATGGCAGGGATGCAGTTTTTATGAAGTTCAGTCTACACTTTGTCCATATCTACTATTATAGCTATCCCTCTTTGTGTCCCAGCAGAGAGCCTAAGGTATTGTAGGAAGGCCCCTCCTAAGTGGGACCTGAACTCCAATTTGGTTTTCTCAGCACAAGAATCTGTAGAAAATTATTCTCTGCTTTCCAGCCATTATCCACTTGGCTTCTCAGCCCCCTGCACATGCCGCTAAGCTCATTTGTCTGTTCATCTCGTCCCTCTGCAATCTTACTTAAATTCTTTCTCCCTTGGTAACACCAAACCTCAATTTGTGTCTCTCCAACCCCATGAGTTTGCCAGAAGTTCTCCTGGCTTCTCTGACTTTCTTCCAACATCAAGACCCTGGTATGCAAAATTTTGGGTCATCTCAAAGAACTTTTTCTTCCAAAGTCTTGTTTTCTCAAATTCTGAATGCCTCAGCAGCCTGCTGGTGCTTTGCTTTTTTTTTTTTTTTTTTTCCTCCTAAGTTTAGTTTCTGGCTTTTCTAATCATTATTGGCAAAAGCATTGGTCTGCTACAACTTACTTTATTATAGTAAAAAACCTGTTACAGATTTAAAATGGAAATTCTTACTGATGCCATTACCACCTTTAGCACTTTGAAGCCTCAGGGGTTCCCAGCCGTGTCTATGATTAAATGATCTCTGAAATATATTTAATTTTAACTTCCAATGATTATTTCAAGTTAATGCCATGAATTTGAATACCCATACTGGTATATGGGAAATGGTCATTTCTTTTTGCTTAATTCTAACAGCTGTTTTATCTCAGGGCATTTATTAGAAAAAGTTATGAGCACAGAAACGTGAAAAAAAAAGAGAAACAATGGTGAATTCTCATGGTTGAAATATATCTGAATTAATTTGTGAAGCAGTCATAGGCAATGTAGAGACTCCTGGAAAGGAATGTGAGATGTAATAGAAAAATAAAAGTACAGAAAGGAATGTCAGGATATTTTGTTTCAACCTATCTCATGAATAAAATACTTTATTAAAATACCATTTTTTTTAAAGTGTGAACGGAGAGAATAGCAAAACAGAACTAGAATGATAAGACGAGTTTAATGATGACCGGAAGTGGTAGTGACTAAGACCATATGCAAATTAGGTACTCAGTACATACTTGCTGTGAGAGAAATGAAAAATGTATTTTTAGGAAGCATCACTTGCTTCAGTAAAGCAGGATTTTGCTGTCATTGTTGTTGATAATGATGTTCCTTAGTCATCTGACTGTTTCTCAGTGACTCAGTACCTTTAGAGAAACTGTTTATACTTATTGTGCTAGTTGACCCAGAAGAGAAGAGTATGTTTAGCTGAAGTTCCTTTATCATCACAGCTTTGAGAGAAATAAAAAATGGCTTCCAGCTCAGAATTATATTTTATTGCATACAAATGTAATTCTTTAGCATTTGGACTCACATATAATTTTTGTGTGGATCAAGATCCAGATTTTCTAAGCTACCTAGTCCCTTACCCTAACCTTTTTTGTCTTATTTTTTTTCTTTCTAGGGCTGCACCTGCATGTGGAAGTCCAAGCTAGGGGTCACATTGGAGCTACAGCTGCCGGCCTATGCCCACAGCCACAGCAACGCCCAATCTGAGCCATGTCTGTTACCTACACCAGAACTCACAACAATGCTGGATCCTTAACCCCCTGAGTGAGACCAGGGATCAAACCCACATCCTCTTGGTACTAGTCAGGTTTGTTTCCATTGAGCCACAGCAGGAACTCCCAAAAACCCTAGCCATTTGGAGTCTAATCTAAAAGACTGGGTCAGATTATCCCTGAGGGGAATTTAAAATGTGATTTGGTGACTGCAGAAATTTTGGCGGAGGAATAATTAACTAAAGAAACAGATCTTAACACTGGTAAGTAGGCCTATGACTTCTTCAATTCTGAGAAAATTTAGTCTCTGTTCTACTTCCATGTGTAAAAGAGGGAAAGAGAAAGAGAGTGATAGCAGTGGGAAAGATGTGATGATTGAAATGAAAGTGCTTTTCATGTCACGGGGCAACGATCAGTGTGATTTCCCTCAAATCAAATGTGACTCTGGTTCTGCCTTCAATCTTAGTAATATTCTGAATCCAGTTCAACTGTATATATCCTGAGGCTTACCTCGGAACAAACCCAGAGCTCTGGGTTCCTCCCACCCCCATCCCACAACCTCAATCCCCGAGAGCTACACTTGTACCCCTGAGCCCAATAGGTGTTAAAATACGAATTGCCTGGATAGTTACCTTATGGCCGTTGATTAGCCACGTCACAATACATTTCTTTTGTTTCTCTCCTTTGCCTCTTTACATACTCAGGATCCCATACAGGATCCTGATTCAGTTATATGCCAGGAACAATGCTTGCTATTGCCCTAAATATAATCTTTTATATCTTGAAAATAATCTTGTGAGGTAGTGATTATTTTTCTACTTACAGCGATGAAGAATCAAATCTTCCAGGTGCTCTGGACCAGTATCTTGCTATAAAGTAGTAATCTTAAATGTAGGCTCTAATGTTCTAAACTTGAAGTTCAGTGCTCTTTTTAGGAACACAGATGATATCAGTAAATACTTGGTTGATTGTTGACTGAAAAGGAACAATTTTCCAAAACTCAAGGCGAACTTCAAATGACTTCTTTGCCTTGGTTTAACACCCACCACCCCCTTTTGAATGCTGGACAAGGGACATGATTAGTTTGATTGTTACCATTTACAAATGGGAAAGTTGAGACCAAATAAACTTTATTGAAGGCCTCAACTTTCAATTGTCATTCTGCATTTCTCATTAAGGAAAGATGAGATGCGTGGAGGTTGTCACCTTTTTGGAAGGTCAGATGCAGTGTCTGTGATGAATAGAGTCTGATAAGATGGCTTGTTCCTTGTGTCCCTGTGATGACTAAGGATTTCTGGGTGAATGCAGAGTGAGGGAGGTGGGAGATACTATTTTTGGCCCCTTAAAACGTATTCTACATAGAAAGTAATTTTTTCCAACCCGAGGGAAAGTATTGCACTGCAGCATTTAGTCAACATTGAGGTATTGTGAGGGGCATGATATAAACAAGCCAAAGCTTTTGCCTTCAAGAGATGGTCATTTAATGGGGGGAAAAAAAATGTTCTAACATGTTCATTCATGTAGGTCTGAGTTAAATAAGTTAGAGGAAATGACTTGCCACTTACAAATACCTACTTTCTAATTACTACCAACACCGTGTCTCAATAGCTTTTCCATCTTTTGGGTGTGGTTCTGTACTGTGGTGGTAGAGGTTGGGGAAATGGAGAGACAGACAGGCTGAGTTGATAGGTCCCTGGATGATTTATCCTAAATTTGCCTAAGCAGCTTTTATCTTATATGTTTCATATATTTGGCTTCTTCATAACGCTCAGTTGGGAAGGGGTTTTTTTTTTTTAATTTAATTTTATTTTTTTATTATTATTTTTATTTTTGTTGTTGTTGTTGCTATTTCTTGGGCCGCTCCCGCGGCATATGGAGGTTCCCAGGCTAGGGGTCCAATCGGAGCTGTAGCCACCGGCCTACACCAGAGCCACAGCAACTCGGGATCCGAGCTGCGTCTGCAACCTACACCACAGCTCACGGCAATGCCGGATTGTTAACCCACTGAGCAAGGCCAGGGACCGAACCCGCAACCTCATGGTTCCTAGTCGGATTCGTTAACCACTGCGCCTCGACGGGAACTCCCGAGAAGGGTTTTTCTTAACAGGCTCAGCAACTAAAACATTTAAATCACTGGGTAATGCAACAATAACAAAACATTCAGGCTTTGTGGTGGTGCACTCATCTAAATGCTTTGTGGTCCTTCGGCAACCAGAAATTACCTCCCTCATTTGAAAAGCAGTATTGAGATAATCTGCGGTTAAGTTTTGAGAGTGAAAAAGGCTGTTACACCACCCACTTGTTTGCCAAGAAAGGATCTTCTGAAGAGAGAATGAGTGAACCTTATAGAAATTGTCCTTTCATTTTTGTCAAAAGGGATTGACAAACCAGATCAGGTTGTAAGAAAGCAGATGCAACCCAGCCAAGTGGGATCTAAATGCCAGGGAGGATTTCTCTTAAACGACTTGAGGCAAAGTACCATGCAACTAACAGTTGTTTCAAGGGGAAGAAATGGCTGAAAATGAAATAGGCTAGCAAGGTCACCACTTATTTTTGGTCTCTCCAAGACAGCTCATAGTATGAACAGTACTATGAGCAGTTGAGTCATTTAGATAGTTTGGAAAAAATAAAAGAATTAAAACAAACAAGAAATAGCTAAGCTCGGTGAAATGGAAAATGAGATTTCCATGCAAGATGAGTGATGCCTTATGCAAAAAACATTCCTGAGCAAAAGCTTAGGGGCCACTTGATTTTGGTTTCGTTTGGTTTTTAAGTGGGAAAATGGGTCAGTTGGTCTTAAAACATTCCCACCAAGCTTATCATTCTGACATATGATACAATATAGGCAGCAGGAATGTGAAAAATCACATCTGAAATGACTCCTCTCATTGATGTTACCTGGGCTGCTTCAGCCTAATTTATAAGAGAAAGAGCCCTTGTCTGCAGAAAACATTTACCCCTCTAAGAACTTTCTTTTCTGTTCCTACTAACTGAGAAAGCAGAAGAAAATCAGTATTTGTCCTGGTTGCCTTCAATGCAAAAATCAAGCTTCCCCTGTTGTGAGCACTTCAAAATGAAAACACAAGGCTGCTTTTGAGCCAATTTTGTTTCTGACCATGATGCAGTCATCTTAGTAAGTTGACCTAGAAACTCCTGTCAGACTACACCTCAAAAGTGCAATGCCTTCCCTCATGGGCCAGAATCAGCTAAGATGGCCACTGGCAGTGAACTGCACAAAACTCCAGAAGTCAGGAGCCACAGCTCTGCTTCCCTTTTCTACCCTCTCCCTTCCTCATCCCCCACTCTCTACTTCCCTCATAGCTCCTAAGTGCTCTCTCTGGAATGTTTGAAGGTGAGGATTTAGGTCTGGGCAACCTGTTAAAAATATGAATTGTTACCATGAACTCTGTGTGGCCTTTCAGCTTTGCTGACAGAAATTTACTCCATGTAGACACCCCCCCCAAAAAAAAAAAAAAATTAAGCAGGTAAGGTCATTTGGAGTTGAAACAAGCATGCAGTCGGTGTGTTTGAAAATGAAATTATAATTAACCTGCTGATGGCTGTGAGGTGTTACCTTGAACTCTCTGTGGCCTCTTGGTACAGCGGCTGAACTTGCTTTATTGAATACCCAGAGACCTGAACAGGTGAAATCAGGATATGTCCAGGGCCAATTGTACTTTTAGAAGGAAGATTATGTCTCTTTTAGTGCCAATTGTAAGAGAGTTGAGGGTTAATTGAGCAGCACTAATCAGAAAATAAAAATGAGTTTTGACCATCCATGTCTATGTAAAATATAAAATTGGCTACAACTGCTGAGGAAAATGACTTTACTTGCCCACTTTGTGAATTGATTCCTGAAATGATGAGAAATTCCTTGGCCTGATAGTGGCCAGGAAGATTATTGCAACTTGAAAATCATATATTATCTACATGTTTAGGAAAACATTGTAATTACCAGCTAAGAGCGATGAAGTGTTGCTCGAACTCCAAGTGGTCTGTTGACACATGGGTTGGACAACTTTATGGAACTGTTCAAAATGAGGTAGGTAAAATTATATAGCAGTAACTTAGCATTGTTAATGACAAGGTGGAATGGTGAGGTCATTTATGGTGTCGAACGAATGAGTCTGAGATAAATTTTAACTCTCTCTTATCCATGGAAAATCATTTTAAAGGAACTGTGACGCTTATTGCCTTATATAATCAATAAAATTGAATGATGCTGCTGCAGTTATCACGTAGGTATTGGGTTAAGGGAGTACCATAAACAACTGATTTATTGACAAAGTCAGCTATGACCAATACCTTGACTCTGCTTTAAACTGGCAAGAAGTCCATTCCATCCCTTGTCACACTGAATAAAAAGGAACTGCATTTTTCTGTTGCTTTCGTCTTCATGTCTCTTCCCTCTCATTATGTAATGTTGCATGGTAAAGTCATATTTTATAAAAGCAAAAACTGGGGGATCCTCCTTGTTTTGGCTGAGAGCACCTATTGTTAGACTAAACAAAGTGTTTAGTTCATCTTATACTTTTGACAGGCTGGCTAAAATGAATGCTCTTGTTGGTTTAATAAACAAAGGATAATAATCCAAAGTGGGTTTTTATTACTGCACAGAATTACTCATTCATGGAATGATTTACTTGTTCACATCTCTGCCTAGTTGATGCAATAAATGTATAAGTAACATGAAGGTTTTCCTATTTCAAAAGAGTTTCAGGGAGTTCCCGTCGTGGCTCAGTGGTTAACGAATCTGACTAGGAACCATGAGGTTGCAGGTTCGATCCCTGGCCTTGCTCAGTGGATTAAGGATCCGGCATTGCCGTGAGCTATGGTGTAGGTTGCAGATGCAGCTCGGATTCCCCGTTGCTGTGGCTCTGGCATAGGCTGCTGACTGCAGCTCCCATTAGACCCCTAGCCTGGGAACCTCCATATGCCGCGGGAGCAGCCCCAGAAAAGACAAAAAAAAAAAAAAAAAAGAATACCTGCCCAAATGTATAAGGCCTCACATAATTTTATTTCTCTTGCCTTCCCCATCAGTCTGATAGGTATTCTCCAATACGCAGATACATCATGTTTCTATCCTGCATTTAGAAGCATCACATGTTATTTGCATGACCTCTGCTTTTGCACAGAGTTCCCCTTCCCTTCCCATTACTGCCAAAGTGACCTTTCTAAAATACAAATTCGAATGATCATTCTTCTAGATAGGCCCATCACCTCCAGGGAAGAACGCGAACGCCCTTGGCTCTAAGTATCTTTTCAGCCTAGCTCCTGCCTGCCTTCCAGCTGCATCTTCTACCACTCTCATAGTATATCCACACAGAATTTGTTGCTGTCCGCCCAACATGACATAGCAAAGTTTCTTTCTTTTACCTAGGCCCTGATTCCCCTGGCAAACATTTACTCAATTCTTAAGACTCAGTTAGATGTTTTAGATACCCTTGGAAACTTTTCCTAACTCTCCCAGGCAGTGACTGGCCTGCCCTCTGCCCTCCTTAACCCCTCACACACTGCTCTGATGCAGCATGTATACTGTATTTATTTTCCTGGATGTCTCCTCTACTAGCTGTGAGCTATTTGAGATAGAAACTGTTGTCCTACTCATTTTTATATCCTTACCTCTCTTTCTGGCATATAGCAGCTGTTCGATAAATGTTTGTCAAATGAATAAATGAGGAAACGAACAGAGGAAATGTTTTTAAGTGAAAAATTTTTAAAGCCAAATAATTTCTAATGAGAGAGATGCTTAGAACGTACAGTATTTTATATTTATAGATGCCCTACTTTCATGTTAATATATGAACAACTTGTCTGGAGGTCTGGGCACATACCCTCTGTTGTATTGTCGTATTTCAACAGAGAATCCAGTCCCTTGAAGTGTGTCTTGACCACGAATCCTTTAACTGGAGAAGGTCTTCTAGTTTTAGTAATAATAGTAGTAACAACTATTACTTTCATTGTTGATCACACCTAGATTCCCAACTAGGTCAGCTAGGTGTAGGACAATTTGACTATAACTGGAAGGGTAGAGTCTTTAATCTCTTCTGTTACCTCCTTTTTAATGCAACAAGAGCTTCAGAGAAGTAAACACTTTTCCTTAGTGTTTTGTAAAAATTTCAGCCAAGACCTTAACAGGAGGGACTCCGTCAACATTCCCACCTGCTTTATAGTCATTAAGGAAGATCTAAGCAATGGCTATTTCTACCCAAAATTAGCATAAAAGGACCATGCTACAACCATCCTATTCAGGGCCAGCCATAGGGCTTCAAACCCTCAACCTCCAAATCTGGAAACACAAACTCGGAAATTTTTTTTTTTTTTGTCTTTTTGCCATTTCTTGGGCCACTCCCGTGGCATATGGAGGTTCCCAGGCTAGGGGTCGAATCGGAGCCGTAGCTGCCAGCCTATGCCACAGCCACAGCAACGCAGGATCTGAGCCGCGTCTGGGACCTACACCACAGCTCACGGCAACGCCAGATCGTTAACCCACTGAGCAAGGGCAGGGATCGAACCTGCAACCTCATGGTTCCTAGTCAGATTCGTTAACCCCTGCGCCACAACAGGAACTCCCAAACTCGGAATTTGATCTTGTGTTTCTTTTTCTGTCACGGAGACTTAGTCATTCTGCTCTCCAGAGCTCTCCAAGCAGGTGATAGGAGCAGCTTAGGCATAGACAGTGAGGACTGCCATTTTATAGAAGAGGAAAACACCGAACACCAGGGGCATGTAGTTTGTGAGATGATGTTGGGTAGGTTCAGGCACAGGTCAGTGCAGTGCTGAGGAAAGCAGCCAGGTATCCTTGACAGATAGTACCCTGGCTAAACACCCAACTCTTCCACCCTGGGCAGTTTAACTTGCGCCCGTGATCCCAAGGATTTTCTGAATGAATTACCATAATTGGATTTAATTCAGGAGGGGGAGGTTTCCTGTACACACCAAACAAGTCGCATACTGGATTCTTTTGCCTAGATGACTGGGAGGAAGAAACCCAACAGGAAATACATCTTAGCAAATTAGAAAAGTTGATGAGCTGAGTCCTGCAAACATTGGGCACGTATCCAAAGTGAACTCCTAGTGACCCCTTGGCACCTTGGCTCACCTCACCGCACTTCACAGCCAGCAGCATGCCAGGTGGATTCCCGTTCCTACCTCCCTGATAAGGCAGCAGGACCTTGCCACACCCATACTCACATCCAGTCTCCTTCCCTGCTTTCCCTGACCCCAGGCCTGATAGAAATCCAGGGTGATAATGCTATTGAGGCGCAGGCTGTAAACCATATCAGTATGTACGTAAGTGAAGGGAGGGGAGATGGGGAGGAAAAAGCAGAAAAGGCCAAAGAGAGAGTTCAGCTTCACCTCTAGGTGACCTTGGCAGCATGTGGAGTAGAAGGGAAATTGCCAGGAACTTGCAGTCTTTTGTTGAGCATTGTTTTGACTTGGCTTTGCTACAGAGCAACTTTGGGGGACTGGGGCAAAAAATAGGTCATTGTGAACTGCAGGTGCGGTTTTGATCTTGAACTATAAGCTGTTTGTTGCAGTATATGTGCAAACCCAGAAGTATTTATCAAGATGAAAACGAAGCGTTTCCTCATAGGTACAAAGACCACGTTCCATTTTATTAGCAACAACACAAGTGTTTTTTCCCCCCAAAAATGGAAGGATATCGTGGCATTCTCTCCTTTCCTCCCCTGCTCCCCCATCCTCCCTTCTTCCCTCCCTCTCTCCCTTTTTCCCCCTCCCTCCCTTCCTCCCTCTCTCTGTCTCTCTCACCTTCTCTCATTCCCTCTTTCCTTCACCCCCTCCTCCGATAGACCATGCTTCTCTGTTGTGAAAAACCTCATGTGACAAACCAACTCTTGACCCTCAAGATACCCTCCCCAGGAGATGCTGAATAAGGTAGACTGACTCATTCAGAGATCCAGTGACAGACAAGGTATTCAGGAGGCTGGATCTGAAGTGTTACCCCCAAATAGTCAGCATGCACCATGATCATTGCCTACTTAATTTAGACCCTTGAGACTATGCAGGCCAGTGTGCAGAAAGAACATGGCCCAACAAATGAAAGAAGGAGCGTTTTTCAACCCCTTGCTCTTGGCCTCAATCATGTCACTTAATCCCTCCCACCATCTGTTTCCTCATTTTCTAAACGTAATAGGAAACATGTCAAAGCACCTGGCTGCTAAAATGATAGGCACTGTCTCTGGACTAAGAAGCAAATCTGGAGAGTATTGCTCGAGCAATTTTGTATTTGAGCACTGCTAAAAAACACTGCTGGGGTTCCTGATTTCTTCCTTCCAAAGTATTCTGTACACACAAAGAAGATTAAGAGAGCAGAGGTTTAAACTTCAGCAAGAAATACTTAGATTAGCCTGGAAATGCCCTGCCACCTATTTGTCTAGGGAAGGAGCCATTTAGGTGAGGCTTAATACAAGGAAAGTCAGTTTTATGCATTTTCTGATCATTGTGACTTTTGAAGGTTAATAACTAGAGGAAAATAGGAATCTGCTCCTGATGCTTTTTGCATAAAGTTGGAATCATCGACAGAAATACTGTTGAGAAACACAAAGAGCTAAGAAAGCAGTTTTGTTGTGTTTTCAAAAGCAGCTTGTGATGTGATCTGGGCAGTGTGGGTAAGAAGGTGGAAAAGGAAGGATGGGTAGTCAGATGGACTCCACCAGAGGTTTCTTCAAATTTTTATGATTTAATGTACTTGAAGAGTTCAAATATTTTAGTTTTTTATTCTGTACCTTTATTGATATTTGGAGGAAAGAAACATAGAGCGTTGTCTGTCTTTAGGAGGAAGGCGAGACGTGGGGCAGACCGATATCATAGGACAGCCTGTTGGCCCTCATATGAGATTCCTGCCCTGCGATTCAGGGTGGGGCCCCCTGAGACCATGAGGCTGCTTAGAAAGAGTACCAGACACCATCACCCTCCAGTGCCCCAGAATTTTGTCCACCCAAGAGATTTAGCTCTTGCCAGCAGGAAGTCTCACATTTCTGTGATCTCTGGAATCCAGGTTCCCAGAGGGAGCAGTGATCTGGAGTTGCCACCAGCTACGCCTCTGTTGTTTTAGGAGCCTGAAATCCCCAGGCCTGGATTCTGCTAAACTAGAATAGTGGCTCTCAGTGATGATGGCAGGGCACGAGGTTGGGGCACATCTAGAAGGCTTCCTGTCCCTGGTCACCGCCCCACATCATGTACTTATTCATTCACCGCCCCCGCCCCTGCCCCATATCTTCCACTGTTAGCATGGAAACCTCTCATGTTCATCATGTATGTAGAATTAATAAATGAAGGGTTAACTTTAAAAAGTCCATGTATAACAATAAATGCTTCCTCATCCCCTTCGTTTTCCCTGACCATTCTTTGACTATTTCCCATGTGCAAGGCAAATACTAAGCAGTGTGTTCCTATATCAGCTCAGGAAATTTTCCAAAAACTATGTGAGATAAGAATTTTATGGATGAGGACATTTAAGTTCAAAGAGGTTAAGTGGCGTAGCTAAAGTCACACTTAGTAGCTGAACCAGGATTTGCACCCAGATCTGTCTGATGCCAAAGCTTCTTAATTGTTACCCTGTTTTGCCTCCTCTTGCCAATTACCTTGCCTAGAACCAGTATAGCTGAATGGCTGGCCCATGTCTGAAGCAGCAGAATGTTCATTCAAATAGCCATGAACTCTTTGCCTTTAAGTTTCAGAGGAAACATTAAACAGTGCTAAGTCTTTACTTATGTTTATAATTCCTAACATCCAATAGATGCATTTTTCCATACCTCAAAGTAAGTACAGTCAAGTGATTGGCCCTTTTAAGGTCTAATTTGGGGAGGGGATATTTAAATATAACAATTATCCAGACTTAAAAACTAGCATTTTCATTTGTTTCATCTTTATTTTTATTTTTAAAAAATTGTACAATCGGTAAGAAATAGAAAAAGGAAAATAGTTAAATGAAAATAAATAAAAGAAGTAAAACACTGTAGCATAGAATACATGCTGTTTGATTCTCAAGTTTAGGCAAGCCCATTCCAGCCTTGAATTTGGTAATTATCCTATAAGTTTATGTTTTAATATTTTTAAGCCATATATAGGTATCTGTGAATTATATATAATGTTGCTTTGTGTGTTTTTCTAAATGTATGCATGTAGATCATGCTATATATATTCTGCAACTTTTTTCCATTCTGTGATATTTTCAGAATTTCTTCATGCTAATGGTAAGATCTAACTTGTTCCTTTTATCTGTTATATAGTATTCCATTGCATTATTATGTCACATTTTATTATCCTTTTTGCTATTGATTTGCGTTTCAGTTGTTTCCATCTTTGTTGACATTGTTCCAAATAGCATTGCATAGAATATTCTTATGTTTGTTTCCTTGTGCCTACATATGTGTATTTCTTCAGAGTTTCTATCTAAAAGTAAGATGACTGGCTCATGGAGTCATCTTGTCTTGATGCACATGAGATTTTTATACGTTGAGATGAACCCAAGTGAAACCATAGGTGTGTATTTACAGAAAGAGAAGAAGGGCGGAGGTCGTGTCAGCGTAGAGTGTAGAAATGAGAGACCCTGGCTCCCATGGCTTCTGTTGCAGTGTTTCCATTCAGCAGACAGAATGTCAGTGTTCAGCTCCACAGGCGGGAGAGATCCACGTGGTTCAGTTGATTATATGTGGCATCTTCTCTTTATTAGCACATTGGTCCTTTTTTATATGCTTGGGGTTAGACACATTCCTTGATTCAGAAAAAGGAAATAAAATGTTTTATGCCCCAAATTCAAACATCAGCCAGCTCTGTGGTGTTGTAAGTAAACTGCTTTCAGATCTTCATGGTATTCTGTCTGTTAGAATGCTTTGCTGTGGTGCCTCCAGCAGAACCTAAAAGAGAGAATTCCCCTTTGCAGGAGTGGCTGAGAACAGCAAGACTATGCATTGTCTGGGCATTCTGCTTTATTTATACAGTATTTATTTACTTTATTTAGTGGCTGTGACTGTGACTTTATCTTCTTCTAGCTCATTTTCCAGAGTAACAAGATAAGACCACTCCTGCCATTATGATTTACCATGCAGTAAACAATGAGGGCTTTTGGATTGTATTTTACAGAATTGCTTTATTCTGCTCTCCCTCCAACCCCTTTGGGAAACAATTGACAATTGATATTTCTCCTTTGGATTTCTCAGTGAATTCAGCATTCCTAGATTTGGTTTCTATTTGTTATTTGGCTTGTAAAATCCATTACTTTAGGGGTAAGAATGGCTTGTATCCAGCATAATAGCTTTTTGCTTACTAATCTGCCCAGTGACAGGAGGGGAAGGACAATGTGCCTTGCTCTGGCTTTATCTCAGTTGTTCTTTTCATAGTCTGCTCCAAACGTAGCAGCACCCCACTCCCAAATGAACAAGGACTGAGTATCACTTTTGACCGTGGAGCATAGTCTCTTCCCAGCAGCCCATCTTCAGCCATGGGAAGTTCAGGTACGTCCCAGTCAGAGTACTGCCCAGCTAGCTGACCACACTGGGATTTGCAGGCCAAGCTTGGCACTGGCTGCTCTCCTCCTGTTAAACGATTCTGGCAGCCTGTTCTTCAGACAGACCTGCTCATCTTGGGGCCAGCCTATTTCACAGGGCAAGTTTATTCCATTCAGAGAAGAAAGGGAGTTCCTGGCTCTTTTGTGTTGTGAGTCTTTCCTGTAATTTTCAATCTGATGTCAAATGGAAATTAATCCCAACTTTAAATTATCCCCCAACTTTGGCTCTTGCTTTCAGAGGCAAAGCTTCACTTTAAGTGTGTTTATATTTTATGCATCCGTTTTCTCTCATATCAGCATACCTTGTTTATTGTCTGCATGTATGTCTTTTTTAACGTTAGTTGCTGAGTTTCTTTAAGGCGGGCCTCATTCTTCTTTGTGAGTTTCAATTCTCAATGCCTTTTGTCTTGTTGATTTGCAGTAAGTTGATATTGAATTAATTCCATATGTATTTTGAGGAATGAATGCAGAACTTATGGGAAGTGGGAAAGATACAAAGAAAGCACGTAAGCCAAATCCCAACCAGTATGCAAAAGAATGCTATTTCGCCCAATCCTCTCAAACTTAATTTTAACTATTGCCCCAAAGGTCATATATGTCACTTAATTCTGTGCCTTTGCTGTGTATATTTTATATTCAAAATTCTGATTAAAAAGTGAGTACAGCTTATATACCAGGGCTTCACCCTGCCACCACCCAGGCCAATATTTGTCTTGAATTTCTTCATGATTTGTAAGCTGTCTTTAATGTTGGGGGATGCCGTTGCCTGACTAAGTAAGTGTTGGAATTCCAGTTGGGAGGCGCAGGGCGCCCATTTGGGCCCCACTGGATCTCTTAACCAAAGACCAGGGAATACTCACTCCGATGCTTTGATCCTCTGCTACTAGATCCTTTAAGACCCTTATCCAAAGAGGATGTGTAAGAATACCTTTTGTCTTCCTTTGTGGACAGGAGTGGAGATCCAAGAAAGGGAGTTAAACTGGCCTAGAAAAGGAAGTTCTTGATCCTAAGACTCATTGTTTCCCATTCGTTCCTTTTGTTACAATCATGAAAATTCTGTTGTGCATGTTGAAGAAACATATTTTTCTATCCAACAGGTTATCTTCAGTGTGATGTAGGGAAAGAATTCCAACCTGAGAATAGAGAGATCCAGCTCCTATTTTTGTCTCTGCCACTACCTGCTTGAGTAAATGTGAGCAGGTAATCAACCCAGCCTTTCTTGTCAGTTGTAATTGGAGGCAGTTAGCTATGATAATAAGCCCCTTCCTAAGGCGTTGCATTTGATTTGGAGCACCACATTTTAAGCAGGATGCTGATAAAGTGCTTTTAGAAAAGTAAAAATTAATTATCAGGAGACCTGGACTACTCTGTTTAAAGAACTGGAAAAGAGAAGACTCTGGGAGATTGATACTATCCAGTTTCAAATATGTGAGGACTTGTAGAGAACTGTGAGCAGACTTACTTTTGTTTTGCTAACTAGAATCTGTGATTGGAAGTTAAAGGGAAGCCGATTTCCTCAATATTGGAGAAAAACTTATCAACAACTAGAGAATTTAAAAATTGGAGCAGACTACATTTCCTATAACTCGAGGCATGCAAGCAGGAAACAGATTCACATTTATAAGCGATGTTTTATATTGGGTAGCAGATTATACTAAATGATTCCCAAGGTCCCTTCCAAAGCTGAAAGTCTATGATTTTGTGAGTAGACAAACTCAGACGCCTTCCACCCTTCACGTCTATGACCCTAAAAGATCTGTAAGTTTTAACAACCTTTTCTTAAAGTCAGAAGGATGAGAAGAATCGATGAAGCATGTTGTTTCATTACTTTCCAATCTGGCAGAACATCTCAGTCTCTGATATGATCACAAGTTCCCTGGAGGGGGTGCTCCAAGCCCATTCTTCCTCTGCTCGTTCTCCCTCCCTCCAAGCACATCTGCCACGTTTTTTTCCCCCCTTCTTCTTCTTCTTCTTAGTGATTTTTGTATTTCTTTGACTATTTACAGGTGGTAGCAATTTTGGTTCATCTGACTTGATGGTATGAAATTCTAAATAGTTGGGGGTCATTTGGAGTGATTACTTTTTTCTTTGTATTCTGGGAGCCTGGGGGAGTGTTTTTGGAGCTGCTTAGTTTATAGTCCTTGTCAACATAAACTCTTTATTCATCTTCCCATCTCTCTGAAGAGCAGACAGAGGAGGTTCATGATATCACAGATGTCATGCAGCAGACACATACAGAGTCAAGCAGAATTATAGTAGGCTCTAAACTGGATAAATTTAGTTACTTATTTCTAAGTCAGTGGTTTAGGGGAGAAAAATCTGTAGCTTATCACCAGATAGAGAATAAGACCTCCGTTTTGGTGGACAGTATCTCTAACATGAAATTTGTTGAAATATGCTCTTGCATGAGGGAATATCTTCACCTCACCATCCCCCCCACCCCCCTGCCCAAGGATTAAGTTACCGAGAATTGCAGCTATTACAATGAAATTGCCAAGATCTTCTCTGTTCTCTTATCAAATTATCTGGATGGCTGGGTTTTTTTGGGTTTTTTTTGTTTTTTTCCCAACTTCCCCCACTCCCCTTTCTGAAATCCGCTGGAGCCCACATTTTATATGAAATTCTTTTCCATTATACTTCTCAGAGTGTTTGAAATCCTGTCCAGGTTATTGGCCATAGGGCAGGGAAGGAGAATCTTTGAACTTGATCTCTGTGACAACATATTTTAAAACAAGCTCTTCCAACTTCACAGAGGTTGTACTAGTGACCTTCTGCTCATAATTGTTGCCTCATATCATCGAAACTAGTTATGACTGCTATTATCCTACAGCCTAGCTCCAACGCATAAATTTTCAAAAGTAGATTGCTATTCTTTCATAATGTCCCAGGCAGCCTCACCATACCCTATGATATCCATGAAAGCCCACCAGTCTCTGTGGGCCACAGTATTCCTATTAGATATGCACACACAGTTCAATTTCCCTTCATGTGCCTATATTTCTTTAAGGTATAATTAAACATACTACTTTATTATTAACTATAAACTTTATTAACTATAAACTTGAAGGAGGAGCTCAGCCACTGCTCCTCTTCCTAGGTCGAAGGAATCCAGAATGGAGTGACAATAGCTGGAGCTAAATTATTCAGTTAAAAAAAAGGGGGGGGGGCTGATTAGAGCAATCAGAACGTTCAGATATTGTTGATAGGAGTGCAAAATGGTGTATCCATTTTGGAAAATGGTTGGTAGTTTCTTAAAGTAAACACGTGCCTACCTTATAACCTAGCAATTCTATTCCCAGGTATTTATCCAAGAGGAAAACATACGTCCACAGTAAGACCTTAAAAAAAATGGTCATAGTAACTGCATTCTTCATGGTAAAAAACAGAAACATTGGAAGCATCTGTCAATAGGACAATGGATAAACAATAGTATATTCATGCAATGGAATAGCATGCTTCAATTAAAAGGAACAACTGCTGATACATACAACAATGCAGATGCATTTCCAGCTGAAATAAATTGTATGCAAAAGAAAACATATCGCATGCCATTGTTTATATGAAATTTCAGAATAGGCGACTATCTACTTCAAAGTATTCATGGAGAAAGCAAAACTAATCCATGGTAGAAAAAAATTGAAACAGTGGTTGGCTCTGAGGGGTAGGGACTGAGTGATGGAAATATTCTATCTTAATAGGGATTTGGGTTACACTGGTGTATGTATTTGTCAGAATCCATCTGTATGGTACACTTAAAATTCATGCATTTCATTATTTGTTCATTTTATCTCATAAGATAAAAAAGAATTGTAAACAAATATCAAACCTAATGATATGAATGATGAAATTGTCTACAACTTACTTTGAAATGTACCCAAAAAAGAATAATTAATGAATATGTGTACATTAAAACAAATATAGTAAAATATAAATTGTAGAATTTAGGGATAGGTATGTATTTGTTCACTGTTAAATTACTTCAACTTTCCCCATGTTTGAAAACTGTTATGAAATGTTGGTGGAGGTCGTTGGGAAGCAGTAGCAGCCATGATGACAAGAAAAGCCAAGTTTAAAATTTTCATTGGTGTAATTACTGTCTATCTGTATATATTAGGGCCTTCTACTACTAGGGTTGTTATATTCGCTCATCTGAATTTAAAAATAAATAATTGAATGAATGCTAGGCCATTTAGGTTTAAAGAATGCATAGGATTCTAATCACATGGAGGGTTAGCTTTAAAATACTTAAAGTCTCTGAATGTAAAATCTAGTGGGTGAACCAGCCTCCTGCTGAAAATCTCAGGGGGGACTTTCCCAAGGGATGTCCATTTTCCAGGACTTAACACAGAACCGTGGGAAGAGTCCCCACTGCCTGAATGAGATATTTCTGTGCCCATTGAGCTTTAACTCTTCAAAGAGTCTTCAAAGAGAATGGGGTTGTCAGAACCGAATGCTCTATGTGGAATGATGCAGTCCCTCCTCATCAGCCTCATCCTGTCCTGTGGCTGTGGTAGTTGTGGTGACCAGCCCAGCACTGGGCAGTGGGGAGGTTGGAGCAAACAGAAGGAATAACTCCTGCTTTGATCTTCCTGGAGATAAGGAGGCATCCATGTTCCATTGATCTTTCTAGGTCTTCCTAATTCTGCAGAATTCACCATCCTGTCTCCATTAAAGATCTTCTGGTAGCTGACAGACGTGTAATTCAGGCTGTATGTGTTAACAGGCCTTGTTAACACACCGTATTCAGCAAATGGTAAACATCAGAATAATACATTGCTTTCCATGTTGACTTAATGGCCAGACATTCGTAGTGATTTTTCATTCTGCCAAGACTGGGTTTACTCAAGATCAACAGGTTTTAATTATTAAATGTAGGCTTTAATACAAATTAAAATTTCCAATTCTAATATTACAGTGATACATTAAATTCAAGAGGGAAAAAAAAGGTTGAACTTGAGAGCCAAGAAGATAAGCCTGGGTTTAAAAACAAACAAAAAAAATGTGTTTAGTCAAACTAGACCTTTTCTAGAGGAAGATGTGTTTTATTTTCTTTTTTTTGAAAGCTATTTCTTTTGAAAGATGGAAAAGGTTTTGTGAATATTATTCTCATATGTGACAAATCCACATTGACAGTATTAGCTTATATGCAGACACTTTGAACAATACCTGTTTCACTTGGCCTGTGTTATGTCACATATGTGCTTTCTCTTGTGGAGAGAAAATACTTTTGCACAGTCGTTTTGTTCACAGAACATGATAAGATGGGATAGGACAGAGTCAGCCTAAGGACAGTGACTGGTTATACAGAACAAAGGATATTAAGGGTTACTTTAGGCCCAAATTCCATGCCCCTGGAACCTGGAATAAATAGGTTCCAGATACTTGCTTTTACATTCAGCCTCTTTATGATCACAGATACACACAGTCCTCACCATCCAAATACTGAAGTGTTGAAAACTGCGGGGATGGGTCTCTAATTCAATATAAAATTTAGCACTAAAAGGGATTTGATAATCATCTTGCCCTGTGATTCCCAAACTTGGTTAGTTTTGAATTACCTGGGAACTTTTTAAAAAATCAGTTTCAGAGCTGCAGTGACTCTTTATTAGCAGGTTGGAAAGGACTGGTATGATGAAGGCTGGGAAACTGTAGTTTTATTTAAGCTCCCCCATGTGTCAGCCAGTTTTGAACCATATTCACCAATACTCGTCATCCCCACTCTCAATTTTACAAATGAGGCAGCTAATGCCCAGAGCAGTTATGACTTGTCCAGAGTCACACAGCTAAAGCCAAAACTAGAACTCCCGCCTCCTAATTTTCATGCCATTCTCTTTTTACTCTACCTTGAAGCAACAATTGCAAGGTCAGTCTGTTTCATGCTTCTTCCTTACACTGAAATCATTCAAGTTTCTTTAAGCTTTATTTACCTTAAATTTGCAAAATGACTTGATAATATCTTAGTTGCTGTATTAGTTTCCTGTGGCTGTTGTAACAAATTATCACAAACTTGGTGGCTTAAAACAGCAGAAATTTATTTTCTAACATTGCTGGAGGCCACAATTCCAAAAACAAATGTCAGAAGGGTCACGCTTTCTCCAAAGCCTGGAGAGAAGAATTACCCCTTGCCTTTTCCAGCTTCTGGTACCTCCAGGGGTTTCTTGTCTTATGGCTTGCATAACTCCAATTCTTGCTGCTGTATTAACAAGGCCTCTCTTCTTCTCCCTGTCTTCTCCTCCTTTGTCTTTCATAGGGATAATTGCCATTGGATTTAAGGCTTACCTGTTTAATCCAGGAATGGTATTTTCTTAAGACCCTTAACTAACTTATATCTGCAAAGATTCTTTTTCCAATTAAGCTCACATTCACAGGCACTAGAGTTTAGGACCTAGATGTATCTTTTGGGAGATCATCATTTAACCCATTATATTTTTACACCTTCTGGCTTTCAGAAATTCACAGCCATCCCATGTTCCAAACATACTCACTCTATTCCAACATCTCCAAATGTTCAACCCATTATAACACTTATCCTAGGTCTGAAATCTCATTTAAACATCAGCTCCAGAGTCCCAAATTTCATTATCTGTATCAGATATGAGTAAGAATATGGGTATGATCCTTTCTGGAGCAGAATTCCTCTCTATGGCTCTATGAACCTAGAAAACAAGTTATCTCTTTCTAAAATACTAGCAGGACAAGCACAAGATAGACATTTCCATTCCAAAAAGGATAAAATGAGGGAATGAAGGAATTGGCAATCCCAAACAGTTCTGAAATACAAGGAAAATTCCATTAGGTTTCAAGGCCTATGGCTCTCAGCTCTGCCCTCTGGACTCCATGATTCTGCCCTCCAGACCTGTGGCACCTCTTTCAGCCTCTGCTTCTGCATCTGAGTCTCTGTCCCAGAAGTCATTCTTTTCTTTTCTTGAATGGTGGCACATGTTTGCATTTAAGTAGCTCTTTCAACACATTTCCTGCCTGTAGAAGCATGAAAGTCCAGCACCCTTCCTTCATTTCATCCTGTCTCTATCTCCTTCAGTTCAGGCTGACAGCATTTCTGCTGATAGAACATTCCTAAAAATGTTGTAGGTTTGCTGTGTATGTTACCAGAATCCATACCATTAAATAAGAGGGCCTGCCATAGATCTTACCTGGATAAACCTATCTCTGTTTCTGGCTTCTGCTGAGGTATTTGGATGAATTGATGAGTCACACACAGAATCTCTTCAGTAAAAGTTTGTCCAGGCACACCCTTGTCTTTCTCCCAAGAGCACACTTTCCTAACAGTAAATTTCCTGGTTTTGGTATCCTTTGTAATCTGAATTGGCCAAGAGCCTCCCAAATTATCCAACACTTGTCCCTTTCTACTTAACAGTTCCTTTCCTCTTTTAATTTAATTTTTTTTTCTTTTTTTCTTTACTCTCATGTTTTGCAATAAACGCAAGGAGAAATCAGGCTATGCCTTCAGCATTTTGTTTGTAAATCTCTTCAGCTTAATTTCCAAGTTCATCCACTTATTATAAGTTGTACTGTTAACTGTACAACATAATTGAGCCAACTTTTCTGCCACTGTAGTTAACAAGAATCACCTTTCAAAAAACATTCCTCATTTCCTTCTGAGACCTCATCAGAAGTACCTTTAGTGTTTATATATCTGCCCCCTCATTCTGCTCACGACGATCTATGTGTTATCCAAGGTAATAATTAAGATGATAGCTTTTTCTACCATGCTCCTCACTTCTTTCTGAGTCCTCATTAGAATCACCTTTAGCATTAATATTTCTACCAACATTCTCTTCAAGGCAGTCATTTCCCTCAGAGTTTTCCCATCCCCTGCCCATTACCTATTTCCACAGCCACATCTACACATTTGATACACCAGCGTTCCTCTTCCAGGTATCAGAATCTGTACTAGTTTCCTATTTGTTACCAGTATGGTAACAAAATTACTCTAGACTTGCTGTCTTAAAACAACAGAAATTTCTCTCATGGCTCTGGAGGCCAGAAATCTGAAATCATTGCCAGGCTTCTTCTGAAGGTTCTAGGAAGGCACCTTCCTTGCCTCCTTCTCTCCTTGTAGCCCAGACATTCTTGGCTTGGGGCTTGAATGACCCAGTCTCTGTCTCTATCTTCTCCCGTGCCTTCTCCTCGTCTATCTAAGGATATTGGTCATTGGATTAAAGTTTCACCCAGTTAATCCTCAGTGAGCTCATCTTGAAGTTCTTGATGGCATCTTCGAAGACCCTTTTTCAAACATAATCACATTCATAGGAACCGAGGGATAGAACCCCCCCTTTCAAGGTTGGCATTTGGCCCCCTACAGTTTCCAATGTAAGGGAAACACATTATTTCTGAAGCACCCTTCTAGAACGGTGATAGATGATTTTTAAGCCTGAAACTATTAATGAACTATTTAATGAAACTATTGATAATATTATTAATTCTGTGTCCGTATGCTTTAATGTGTGTGATTTCATTCAATCCTCACAATAACATATAAAGCAGGTATTATTTTTGCCATTGTATAGTTGAGAAACTGAGGCTCCAAAGTGTGAAGTGACTTGGTCAGGATCACAAAATATATGGCAGCTCTTAGATTTGAACCCAGATCTGTCAGATAAGAAAGCTGAAAGTTTTGCTCTTTACATGGTATGAGAATATAGCTTATAAGGGGCCGTATGTCACTCCTGTGGTAACTGCAGACAGTAGAAATGCATAGTCCCCACAACCAAAGCACACATATACAGGATTGAGCAAGAAAGAATGCTTATGTAAGGCAAGAGGGGCAGACTTTTCACCCTTGTTTATATAAAGGCAATTAAATAAAATTGTGTAAGTTCCAAAAATAGCTAAAACCCCTTCTGTGCTCCAATGCCCTTTTCCCTTTCCTGTGCCCTGATATTTCTCAGGAGTTATCATGTTGAGAGATAATGTAACATTGTTGCGTGGTGATGAGATTAATAAGGAGAGAAAAGTTGATTCTAAAGAGAAAGAGGGCATAATTACAGGAACAAAGCTTTTGAGTAAACAAAAAGGAGAGGGATTTGCACACAAGTGAAGGTTTGTTCATTATAGCAGAAAATGCTGATATAAATGCAAGGGTGCTAATGGAGTCAGTGTGATAAAATGGTATAAACAAAAATAATGTTCTAACATTGATATGGATCAGGTGTGAAGTTATTTGAGCTTTTCATTTGCTAAATGTTCAGCGAAAATCTTACATTTTATTTCAGTTATAGTTATGCTATTAATGATTGTGCTTAATGGATAAAGTTACAAAAGAGTAGAAATTCTAAGTGTTCGTTACACTCAATGACTAATACATTTATGTATTTCTCTGTAGGGACTGTCACAATATGGGTAAAGTATGTTTTCCTGAGACCCAATTGTCTCAAGTGATGTTCAACTTATGATTTCAAACCTTATTCATGTTATTTCTCTTTACTTAGAAAAATAAAAATTAAAGTGCTATCCTCAAACTTACACATGTATCTCATTAACTAACCTCAACACTTCTCTCTTGCAAATGCATACCTTTTGTTTCAAATGAATAACACTGGGAATGGATTAAGTTCATATCTATTCATAACACTGGAGAAATAACCCCGCTTACATTCGACAACAGGTGTGTCATCGTCATACTACTTTCATATAAGGCATTTAAATTAAATTTAGTGTGTTTCGCTTTTTGTTTGGCAGTTAGGAAGTCAGTAAAACTGTTTAGTGTTCCATCATAGTGATAAATTTGCCCAGATTCTCAGTTTCTCTTTCTTTCCCTCTTTTTTAAATTTTTTAATCTAAATTTTTATTATCTTATATATATATATTATATTGTTATCATATATTTATTTCTATTGTTCTATTATTTCTTTAGATTATTCTGTTATTCTTTAGGTTATGAGATTCTGATGAAGAACAAATTGTGTTACCTAAACATAAATTCCCATGTACATCTTGATCCATTCTTTGTGCCTAGAAAACCTAATTCCAAGAGCTTAGTTTATTATAAAAGAATCCAAGCAGGAAAAGTTCATCAAAGAATAAGATTGGGGAGTTACCTGGTAGCTCACTGGTTACGGGCCTGGCATTGCTATAGCATGAGTTCAATCCTTGGCCCAGGAACTCAGAAATGCTGTGGGCATGGCCCCCCCACCAAAAAAATGAAAAAGAGAGAACTAGATCAGGAGCAAGCATACTAAGGAAGCTTACCTTCTAATGGATAGTTCTAAATAATATCAGTAAACATTGATCTTTCTCACCCTTGATGTTTAAGGTAGATAACTTACTAAAGCTATTATATGAGATTGAACTGTATGAAACTACCAATGTTCAGTAAAAACAGCAATTTCATGCAGCTCAACCAGCTATTAATTGGGTGAATGCCTAACTATTATATTAGAAGATAGGCATTCTTCTGCACCGTTAACATAGATTTTATTTAAACTTTTGTTTATTTAATGTATTCAATGTTTGTTTATTTAAAACATTTTTATAAACTAGAAATGATTAGAAGCATGTAAAGCCATTGGCTAATAGATCACCCATTTAAATTCATCTGTTTATTCAGCAAGCATTCACTGAACACCTTCTCTGTGCTAGGCACTCTTTCAAGAGTTAGGTGTATAATGCTGAACAAAACAAACAAAGGCCCCAGTCTGTTTACCAGCTGATGGAGACAGACAAAGGGACGTACAAATAAACAGCAAGTTATCCGGTAGTGATACGTTTTATGGTGAAAATCAACCATATACATTTGACTTTCAATGCTGATTTAAAAAAAAAAAAAAAGATGTATACATATACAATGGAATACTATTCAGCCATAAAAAGAACAAAATAATGCCATTTGCAGCAACATGAATGGAACTAGAGATTCTCATACTAAGTGAAATAAGTCAGAAAGTGAAAGACAAATACCGTATGAATTCACTTATATCTGGAATCTAATATACAGCAAAAATGAACATTTCCACAGAAAAGAAACTCATAGACTTGGAGAACAGACTTGTTATTGCTAAGACAGCAGGGGAGGGAGTGGGATATGAATAATAATTTAATTAACTGCTAATACACCACTCCCTCCCCTGCTGTCTTAGCAATAACAAGTCTGTGAATCTGGGGTTAGTAGATGCAGACTATTGCCTTTGGAATGGATAAGCATTGAGATTTTGCTGTATAGCATGGGGAACCCTATCTAGTCACTTGTAATGGATCATGATGGAGGACAGTGTGAAAAAGGAGAATGTGTGTATGTGTGTGTGTATGTCTAGGTCACTTTGCTGTACTGTAGCAAAACGACAGAACATGTAAACCAACTATAACGGAAAAAAAATAAAAATCATTTAAAATGCACACACACACACACACACACACACAAGAAAACACTATTGACAGAATAAAAAACAACCCACCATGGGGGAAAGAAAAAAAAAAGAAAAAGAAATACCCACTTTACAAATCTTTTATAAAATTAAAGACAAAAGCCATGTATGCTTTTTTGTCTGCCATGCAAAAAAAAACTTCTCTCCTAGAATTCAGTGCCAGGAAAATGTATGCCTATTCAGATAACTCTATAGAAACGAGAAATTTAGTGTGTTTCTCTTTTGTTCGGCAGTTAGGAAGCCAATAAAACTGGTTAGAGCTCCATCACAGTGATAAATTTGCCCAGAATCCCAGTTCCTCTTTCTTTCTCTCCTATTTTTTTAATTTCTTAATCTGACTTTTTATTTATCTTACATCTATTATAAAATTTTATTGTATTTTTATTTGTATCACTTAGCTATATGTTTACTATGTGTATTTATATTTTGAATATTTCAACTATTTATTTTCTTATTTCTACTTTTTTGTATTTTCTATTTTTTTCATCATCTTATTTTGTATGCTTTAATATTGCAGACAACCTTTTGTCTTTTTGGTAGTAGATAAGATATGAATAATAATTTAATTAACTGCTAATACACAGCACTTCTCCATTTATTCTACAAATACCCTTTGGATGCCTCTACAATGCACATGGCACGTGGTTGGTAAATTGGAGCAGCCTTCAGCTAAAATGCATCTGCCTCCAAAGAGCTTAAAGTTCAGCAAATCCAGATATAACTGTTATTCCTTAAGTGTCTCTAAGTGCTGTTTACAATAAAATGATGATTTATCAAAACTAGATCCTACCTTCAAGACAATCAATCTTGTTGGTAAATAAGAACAGAAATCTAAGATTAAAGAAACTGAAAACTGAAAACTCTAGCTGTCATGGGATATGGACTTAATAATCATAAAAAGTTCTAGGGAGAGTTCCCGTCGTGGCTCAGTGGTTAACGAATCTGACTAGGAACCATGAGGTTGCGGATTCGATCCCTGGCCTTGCTCAGTGGGTTATGGATCTGGTGTTGCCGTGAGCTGTGGTGTAGGTCACAAATGCAGCTGGGATCCGGAGTTGCTGTGGCTCTGGCGTAGGCCAGTGGCTACAGCTCTGATTAGACTCCTAGCCTGGGAACCTCCATATGCCGCAGGTGTGGCCCTAGAAAATGCAAAAAGACAAAAAAATGTTCTGACACACTTTTAGGTGTTGTCATTGTTTTTTATGTTATCTACGTACTTTAGGTTCTGGCAGAGGGAGTCAGGTAATGTAGAGAAATGCTTCCAAGAGGATTAGAGAACAGGCCAATATCCCAGGGCCACTGACAAGCATAACCAGCAATAGGTTCACTCTGAAATTTATGTATTATTATTATTATAGCATCTTTGGTGAAGGGCTCTTTAGGAAAAATTAGTCCATCTCCCATTCTCCAGGCATCCTCCACTTATACTGCAAAAAAAAGATAACGATCTTTCTAAATCCCCAAGATTCCTAAGAAAGAGAATGCCTTGTAAACTTTTTCATAAGATGGATCAAAACAAATCAGTAAGCAGAAGTATCAGCTTAGAAAAATCTACCAGATACCCTTCTCTCCTCCCCCTAAAGAGAATCTCATCTATGAGCCAATCATGTTCTGATAAATTTGCAAATTTCCCATATTTGCCTTCCAAGCAGCTGTAGAAAAAGAGATGGGAGTTTACATGAGTAGTTACAGTCACCAACTCCAGCCTGCCAAAAAGTATCTCAGTTTCATAGCAGATCTAAGAGGGAGGACTTTTGACATCTGGATGGAGCTGGAAAGGCCAGAGGCACATCATCAGGTCAGCACAGTATGTTATCCTTGGGAAACTCTGAAAGAGGAGCTCAAGGAAGAATAGAAACTTAAAAGACACTAGGCAAACAACAGCATTTCTGTGATAATGATGGCATCCCCAAGTATCCTTTTTCTCTCAGTCGGTAGTCTCTGCTGACTTTTTTCCCTGCCACTTCAGGGGAATTGTTCACAGACTTCTGGCTTCTCACAGGAGGGGTCATATTTCCCTGTCTTGTACACAAGGTGGTATCAGTAGCACAGATGCTGGTATCTGCTCAAGTCTTGCCTTTCTACCTCCTCATTCCTGAGACAGGGATAATAAGATGGACTAGGTAACTACCCCCACTGAACAGAATCTCTGTTTCATTACATAAAAAATATTTATCAGAAAAATTCTCTTTGCCTTTGATGACATCTTGATATTTGCCTTACAGCACAGAGTCTTACCTACTCTATTTTGAGGTGGCAGGTTTTCTTACCATCTTCGAGAAATGTCTTTTGTACCATGTGGGCCACTTTTCCTCTTATTTAGATAACTATTAAGTTGTTAAATTTGGATCACACTGGGGAACTCTGTTGTGGAAATACCAAAACCTCAACACAACAGATTTTCAGAAGGTCATCTCTTTCAGCTCCTTCCTTTCGTAGATTTACAATAGAAAGTGATCTCAGAGACACATTGCCCAGTCTATTACCCAGTATTCCAGGTCTGTTCACTGTCTCCAGGATAGCATATCAACTGCTTCCCTAAATGAACACCTTCAACTAATCTATGACAAAGGAGGCAAGAATATACAATGGAGAAAAGACAGCCTGTTCACTAAGTGGTGCTGGGAAAACTGGACAGCCACATGGAAAAGAATGAAATTAGAACACTTCCTAACACCATACACAAAAATAAACTCAAAATGGATTAAAGACCTAGATCAGTCAGTCAATCAGTTGGTTAGTTCTGAGTACCTACCATATACTAGGCACCATAGATATAACAATGAAATCTGCAGACCCTTGCCTTCATGGAGCTTACATTCTAGAAAACAAAACAGGCAATATGTGATCAGTATGACAGATGCTATAATAGGGGAATTATAAATTATGGAAGCATAATTTATAGTTACCTAGCCTAATCTGAATGAGCTGGAGATGGCCTTTGGAAAAAGAGATATCTAAACTGAGTCTTGAAAAATGAAGGGTGACAAAGACTGGTACATAGGAAAGAATGCTGTGTCTTTGGAGCTTGGTGAGATGGATGGATGATGTGTTTGTAGACAGGGTATGGTTCATGGCTTTGTAGACCACGTTAAATTTTTAATATTTAAAACATTTTATCCAAAAAAACAATAAGCTCTTGTTGTGTTTTAAGGAAGGCACTAATGTAATATGATTTATAAAACAATCAATAAAAGTACAAATTGGGAAAGTGAAGAACAAATGTCAGAGACCAATCTGGAGGTTTTTACAGCAGCGCAGTTGTGAAAGAAAGAGAAAGAGAAGGGAGGGAAGGAAGGAAGAAAGGAAGGAAGCTTAAACTACTATAAAGCAATAGAGATAAAGAAAAATAAATGGATTAGAAAGAAGACTTGGCAATATTTAGCAAAAGATTGAGAGTCAGGGAAGAAAAAAGAATCAAGGATGACAGTATAGTGTGTAAACTGTGAGTTCCGAGAAGGGTCTATTTTGTTTGTTAAGATGTGTTTAGTTTTTATTGTATCCTTAGTATGCATCATATGTGAGGTATTTAAATAATATTTGAATGGATAAATGAACATGTGATCATATATCCAAGATTCTAGCTTGAACATTTGGCTTGAGAGTGATGCTATTTATTTAGATAAGGAACAGAAAAGAAGGAAGGTGTTTAAGGGGAGTGAAAGTTCAATTCCCTGATTATTCATGTCTAATTATTAAAGAGATATGGTAGACATAAAACAAATATCTCACCTTCTTAAAAATTAAGGCCATTTTTTAGAGACGTTTTAGTTTTAGTGAAAAATAGATCAGAAAGTAGAGTTCCACGTGCCTCTCTCCTCTCCCAGCCATTGCTTCTCTTATTTACATTTTTATTAACCAAAGTCCATAATCTACATTATGGTTCTTTCTGTATTGAATGTTCTGTGGGTTTTGACAAATGTATAATGGCATGTGTGCATCATTATATGTCCTGCAGAATAGTGTTCCTGCCCTAAAAATCCTCTTGTGCTCCACCTATTTTTTCTTTCCTCCCTCTATCCAAATCGCTGGCCACCACTGAACTATTAGCTGTCTCCAATAGTTTTGCTTTTTCCAGAACATTGTACAGTTGGATTCCAACAGCATGAAGAGTTTCCAAATTGGTTTTCAAAGTTGCTCCGTGTCTTTTCGTGGCTTCACCACTCATTTATTTTTTCATTAAATTCCACTGTAGATGTACCCCTGTATACTTGTCCATTTACCTGGTGAAACACCTAGATTGCTTCCAAACTTTGGCAGTTATGAATAAAGCTACTGTAAACATTCCTATACAGGATTTTGTGTAGACATAAATTTTCAACTCATTTGAGTAAACACCAAAGAGCAACATTGCTCAATTTTATTCTACGGTTATGTTTAGGTTTGCCAGAAACAAACTGCTTTCTAAAGTGGCTACATGATTTACCATTTGCACCAGTCATGAGAGAGTGTTTGTTGCTCCACATCTTTACCAGCATTTGATGTTGTCAGAGTTTTGGATTTTAGCCATTGTAATAGGTCTGTACAAACATATCTCGTTTTATCGTGCTTCAGTTTATTGCACTTCACAAACATTGAGTTTTTTATCTGTTGAAAGTTAGTGGCAAGTCTGTTAGCACCATTTTTTACAGCATTTGTTCACTTCATGTCTCTGTCATATTTTGGTAATTTTCACAATATTTCAAACTTTCTCATTATTATTGTATTTGTTCTGGTGATCCATGATAGTGATCTTTGATGTTACCACTACAACTTGCTGAAGGTGATGGTGAGCATTTTTTAGCAATAAAGTATGTTTTAATTAAGGTATGTACATTGGTTATAAACAACACATAATGCTATTGCACAATTAATAGACAACAGCATACTGTAAACATAATTTTTATATGTACTAGGAAATCAGACATTTTTGTGACTCACTTTATTGCCCTATTTGCTTTATTGCAGTGGTCTAGAACCAAACGCTCATATATATCTCTGAAGTATGTCTGTATTGGTATCTCATTATGGTTTTAATTGCAGTTCTTCAAGTTATGATTTTCTCTGGATAGATGCCCAGGAGTGGGATTGCTGGATCATATGGTAGTTCTGTTGTTGAGTTTTAAGAGTTCTTCATATAAGTTAGATACCATTCCTTTATCAGATATGTGTTTTGCAAATATTTTCCCTGAATATGTGATTTATATTTTCATTCACTTAACAATGTCTTTTGCAGAGCTAAAGCTTTTGATTTGAATGAAGTGCAGCTTATCAATCATGCTTTTGATGTTGTATTGAAAAAGCCATATAATTGCTTATTAGTTCCTGTAATATTTCTTTATTTGTCCTATTTTCCAGCTTTATTGGGAAGCAGTTGACATACAACTTTGTGTGAGTTTAAGATATACAGTATAGTAATTTGATATTCACATATATTATGGAATGGTTGCCACAATAAAGTTAGTTAACACATATATCACCTCACATAGTTACTATTTTTTGTGAGTGTGATGAGAACATTTAAGATCTACTCTGTAAGCGGTTTTCAAGTATATAATACTGTTAACTAAAGGCACCATCCTGTACATTGGATATCCAGAATTCATTCATGCTATAACTGGAAGTTTGTTCCCATGACCAACATCTTCCATTTCTCTAACTATCCCCCCAGTCCCTGGTAACCACCAATCTATTCACTATTTCTATGAGTTGGGCTTTTTTAGATTCCACATATAAATGGGATCATACATTATTTATCTTTCTTCATCTGACACATTTCACTTAGCATAATGCCCTCAAGGTCCGTCCATAATGTCACTAATGGTCGTATTTCTTTCTTGTTTATGGCTAAATGATATTCCATTGGGTGTGCGTATATATGTGTGTTTGTATATGTATGTATGTGTGTGTATATATATGCACATATACCGCGTTTTCTTTATACAGTCATCAGTTGACAGATGCTTAGGTTATTTCCATGTCTTGACTACAGCAGATAATGGTTCAGTAAACAACATTGGGGTGCAGATATTTTTTCAAGATAGTGGTTTCATTTCCTTAGGATATATATCCAGGGTGGGTTTGCTAGATTGTATGATAGTTCTATTTTTATTTTTTGAGGAACCCCCATACTGTTTTCTGAAGTGACTTACCACCACAGTGGGTTAAGGATCCAGCATTGCCACAGCTGTAGTATAGGCTGTAACTGCAACTTGGATCTGATCTCTGGCCAGGAACTCCAAGTTTCTTTGTTGAACTTCTCATTTTCTTCATGCACTGTTTTCTTAATTTTGTTTAGTTGTCTGTGTGTTCTTGTAGTTCACTGAATTTCTCTTAGAAGATTATTCTGAATTCTTTGTTAGACAGTTTATAGATCCCTATTTCTTTAGGGTCAGGTATTCCTCTTACTCTCCTAATGGGGTAAGAGGTGCTCTGTGATTTAAAGGGAGGGGACTGCTGCTGGACTCTATGATTGAGAGGGCCTTCTGGCCATGGTCAGATGGGGCCAGTAGCTGGACTTGCAGTGAGCACATTGTGCTCCCTGGAAAGACAGAACCACTACCAGGACACTGATTAGGCAGCACTGCATTCTATGCCCTGCAGTCATTCTTGGTCAGGTGGGGCTTCTGGCTGAGCTCTGAGTTTAGGTAGGGCTGCAGGGAGGGCTTCTTGTAGTTCTATCAGTTTTGCCAAACATATTTTTATACTCTGTTTTTGACACATATATATTAAGATTGTTATATCTTTTGGAGAATTGACCTTTTGTCATTATGCAGTCCCTTCATTATTCTCTTTTATATACTTGGAGTTCCTGGCCAGAGATCAGATCCAAGTTGCAGTTATAGCCTACACTACAGCTGTGGCAATGCTGGATCCTTAACCCACTGTGGTGGCCAAGCCAGCCAATATGAAACCTATATCCCAGCCTCCAGAGACACCACTGATCCTATTGCACCACAGTGGGAACTCCTCTTTTTTTATTTGAAGTATAGTTAATTTACAGTGTTGTGTTAGTTTCAGGTGTACAGCAAAATGATTCAATTGTATACACACACAGACACCAAGTCTTCTTAATCCATTCATCTGTTGATGGACACTTGGGTTGCTTCCATGTCTTGGCTATTACAAATAGTGGTGCTGTTAATATTGGGGTGCATGTATCTTTCCAGTTTAGACTTTTCATCTTTTCCAAAAATATGCCCAGATGTGGGATTGCTGGATCATGTGGTAACTCTATTTTTAGTTTTTTAAGGAATCTCCATACTGTTCTCCGTAATGGCTGCACCAACTTACATTCTCACCAGCAGGGTAGAAGTGTCTCCTTTTCTTCACACTCTCTCTAGCATTTATTATTTGTAGACTTTTTGATGATGGCCATTCTGGTATGAAGTGATACCTTATTGTAGTTTTGATTTGAATTTGCATTTCTCCAATAATTAGTGATGTACAGCATCTTCATGCTTCAAACATAAGCTTATATATAGTTGCCTAATATGATGTTGCTATTATTGTTTTGGATAAACTGTTAGATCAATTAAGCTTAAGAAAATAGATTTTAGGGAGTTCCCACTGTGGTTCACTGGGTTAAGAATCTGGTTGTAGTGGCTTGGTTCACCACAGAAGTGTGGGTTCAACCTCTGGCCTGGCACAATGGGTTAAAGGATCTGGCATTTCTGCAGCTGTGGTGTAGGTTGAAGCTGCAGCTCAGATTCAATCCCTAGCCCAGGAACTTCTATCTGCCATGGGTGTGGCCATAAAAAAAGAGGTGCTCCCATTTGTAGTTAAGAGGGTTAAGAATCTGACTAGTATCCATGAGGATGTGGGTTTGATCCCTAGCATTGCTGCAAGCTGCAGCACAGGTTGCAGATGCAGCTTGAATCCCATTGCCATGGCTGTGGCGTAGGCCAGCAAATGTAGCTCCAGTTCAACCCCTAGCCTGGGAACTCCCATATGCCACACGTGCAGCCCTAAAAAAGAAAAAAATAAATAAATAAAATGGATTTTATATTATTCCCTCTCTAATGCTCTTATTTAGGACTGATTTTTCTGATGTATATAATTTTCTTCCTTTTAGGTACTTTTCAGATTTATTGCCAAATGACTACTGGCAACAAATTACCTCTATTTTTATCTTAATGAGAAAGTCTTTATTTCTCCTGTACTTTCAAAGGATAATTGAACTGGGTATAGGATAATTGAACTGGGAATAGGATTTGGGTTGGTGGGTTTTTTCTTTCAACATTTAAAATATTTCATTCTACTCTCTTCTTGCTTGCATAGTTTTTTAAAGAGAAGTTCGAAATATTTCTTCTTCATGTTCCTCTATTGGTAAGATGTTTTTTCCTCTGACTTGTTTTGGTATTTCTCTTTGTCATTGATTGTTTTCTGTTTCTTTCCGTGTGTGTGTGTGTGTGTGTGTGTGTGTGTGTGTGTGTGTGTGTGTTTAGGGCCACACTTGCAGCATATTGAGGTTCCCAGGCTAGGGGGTTGAATTGGAGCTACAGTTGCTAGCTTATGGCTCAACCACAGCAACAACAATTGTGTCTTTTGACCTACACCATAGCTCATGCCAGTGCCAGATCCTTAACCCACTGAGTGAGGCCAGGGATCGAACTAGTCATGGATCAGTCTTAGTCATAGATACTAGTCAGATTCATTTCTGCTGAGCCACGACAGGAACTCCTGTTTAGTTTCAATATGATATGCCTAAGTATGTTTTTTATTTCTATTTATCCTGCTTCCTCTGTCTGTGGTTTGACGTCTGTCTTTAATTTTAGAAAATTCTCAGTCACTGTTACTTCAGATATTTCTGTTATGTTACACCTTTTGTAATTGCCCCAGAGTTCTGAGATACCAGTAACCTCCACCCATTCTATGAAAGTTCACACTATACCACTTCACTTTTTCAAAAGATCTACACTAGTACCTGTTTTCACTAACCAAAATAAATCCAAAGGAAACTTTTGGTTTGATAAAGAAAAAAAATACTTTACCATCCCAATGTAGGTCTTTCATGAAAGTAAAATGGCATGATGCTAACTCTTGGCAAGCAGGAGATACTCATTTTATGCTATTTTGGCTCATAACAATTATCGTATGAATTCTCTGCTTTCACATGGTGGGAGAAACCTGTATTCTGTTCTTTTTCATCTTTCATCTCTTTGTATTTCAATTTTGGAAGTTTCTATTGACATTTCTTTATTTTTTTATTGTTACTCTCCCAATTTTTTTTTTCTACTGTACAGCATGATGACCCAGTTACACATACATGTATACATTCTTTTTTCTCACATTATCATGCTCTGTCATAAGTGACTAGACATAGTTCCCAGGGCTACACAGCAGGATCTCATTGCTAATCCATTCCAAAAGCAATAGTTTGCATTTATTAACCACAAATTCCCAATCCATCCCACTCCCTCCCCCTCCCCCTTGACAACCACAAGTCTATTCTCCAAGTGCATGATTTTCTCTTCTGGGGAAAGGTTCGTTTGTGCCATATATTAGATTCCAGATATAAGTGATATCATGTGGTATTTGTCTTTCTCTTTCTGACTTACTTCACTCAGTATGAAAGTCTCTAGTTCCATCCATGTTGCTGCAAATGGCATTATTTTGTTCTTTTTATGACTGAGTAGTATTCCATTGTGTATATATACCACGTCTTCCTAATCTAATCATCTGTCAATGGACATTTGGGTTGTTTCCATGTCTTGGCTATTGTGAACAGTCCTGCAATGAACATGTGGGTGCATGTGTCTTTTTTAAGGGAAGTTTTGTCTGGTTCTATGCCCAAGAGTGGGATTGCTGGGTCATATGGTAGTTCTATGTATAGTTTTCTGAGGTACCTCCATACTGTTCTCTATAGTGGTTGCATAACTCTCCCAGACTTCAGGCAATATTACAAAGCCAGAGTAATCAAGACAGTGTGGTACTGTTACCAAAACAAACCTACAGACCAATGGAACAGAATAAATAACCCATAAATAAACCCAAACACCTATGGTCAATTAATCTTTGACAAAGCAGGCAAGAACATAAAATGGGAAAAAGACAGCCTTTTCAGCAAGTATTGCTGGGAAACCTGGACAGCTGCATGTAAATCATTGAAACTAGAACACACCCTCACACCATGCATGAAAATAAACTCAAGATGGCTTAAAGACTTAAATATAAGACAAGACACCATCAAACTCCTGGAAGAGAACATAGGCAAAACATTCTCTGACATCAACCTTACAAATGTTTTTTCAGGTCAGTCTCCCAAAGTAACAGAAATAATAGCAAAAATAAACCAATGGGACCTAATCAAACTGGACAGACTTTTGCACAGCAAAGGAAACCAAAAAGAAAACAAAAGGACAACTTACAGAATAGGAGAAAATAGTTTCAAATGATGCAATGGACAAGGGCTTAATCTCTAAAATATACAAGCAACTTATACAACGCAACAGCGAAAATGCCAACGACCCAATTGAAAAATGGGCAAAAGACCTAAATAGACATTTTTCCAAGGAAGATGTACACATGGCCAACAAGCACATGAAAAGATGCTCAACATCCCTGATTATCAGAGAAATGAAAACCAAAACTACCATGAGATACCACCTCACTCCAGCCAGGATGGCCATCATTAATAAGTCCACAAATAACAAATGTTGGAGGGGGTGTGGAGAAAAGGGAACCCATAAAGGAGAAAAGGGTTGGTGGGAATGTAAGCTGGTACAACCACTGGAGAACAGTATGGAGGTATCTATTGACATTTCTTTAAGCTCACTGATTCTTTCCTCAGCATGTCCAGTCTAGTGATGAGCACATCAAAGGCATTCTTCATTCTGCTCAAAATGTTTTTTGATGTATAGCGTTTCCTTTTTATTTTTTCTTACAGTTTTCATATTTCCACCTACATTACCCATCTGCTCTTATGTGTTGTCCACTTTCCTTACTAGAGCCCTTAGCATCCTAATCATAGTAGTTTTATTCCCAGTCTAATAATCTCAGCATTTCTGTCATGTATGAGTCTGTTTCTAATGCTTGTTCTGTTTCTTCAAAGGGTGGTTTGCCTTTCAGTATGCCTTGTAATTTTGTTTGCTGTAAGTCAGACATGATGTACTGAGCAAAAAAAACTGAGGTAAATATGCCTTTGATGTGAGGTTTTGTGAATATCTGGATAGGAGTTAGGTTATCACAGGCTAAAATTTTCTCTGGTGTCTTTTTATCTCCTTTATTGTGTTTGGATTTCCTTAGAAATTCCTTTTTATTTTTTATTTTTTTATTTTATGGCCTCACCCACAGCACATGGAAGTTCCAGGGCCAGGGACTGAATCAAAGCCACCACTGTGACTTATGCCCCAGCTGCAGCAATGCCAGATCCTTTAACCCACTGCGCCAGGTTGGGGATCAAAACCACACCTCTTCATTGACCCATGCCTCTGCAGATTCTTAACCCAGTGCACCACAGAGGGAACTCCAAAACTGCTTTTTTAAAAATAACACTTGAGATATCCTGTTTTTTTGGTTATATCACTCTTTTATTATGCAAGACCTCTATCGATATGGTCAAAAGTGTGAGGAAAGGAGACGGGTTCTGTAGTCCTAGCATTTGGTCTCAGTCACTCAGTGAGCCTCTTGCTCTTGGGATATTACTTTCACAAGCACATCTCAGCTCTCCCCACCTACTGTGATGAAACAGGAAGGCTAGAGAAGGCTGGAGTCTGGTATTTTCCTTCCTACAGGCTAGAAGGAAAAACTTGGAACAGTCTGGAACATTTCCTTTCCCCAGGATTGTTAGCCTCTGATAAAACCCCAGTTAGGAGTTCCCATTGTGGGGCAGCAGAAACGAACCCGACTAGAAACCATGAGGTTGTGGGTTCGATCCCTGGCCTTGTTCAGTGGGTCCAGGATCCGGTGTTGCCATGAGCTGTGGCATAGGTCGCAGACGCGGCTTGAATCTGGTGTTGCTGTGGCTGTGGTGTAGGCCTGTGGCTACAGCTCCGATTCGACCCCTAGCCTGGGAACCTCCATATGCTACGGGTGTGGCCCTAAAAAGAAAAAAGACAAAAAACAAAAAGTTAAATTCGTGTAAAAGAGTTTTCCTTGAGAGCGAGCCTTGCTAGGTCAGAATGCTCTGAGAGTATTTAAAAATGACTACTGAAAATAACTACAAGAGTGATGAAAATGTTCTAAAAGTTATTGTGGTATTTGGTGCACAATTATGTGAACAATATCCTAAAGATCATTAATCTGTGCACCTTAAGTGGGTGAATTATGTGGTATGTGAATCGTATCTTAGCTAAACTACTGAAGAAAAAAAAAAAAAAAAAAAAGCAAATGCTTCCTCAAGTCCAAAAGTGAGAAGAATTTTTGTTTCCTTCTTTCTTTGGCCTTGGCTTTCTCCTGCCTCTTCTCCACCCACACTTCAAGACAGTAGCCTCTAAGGAGCACTCAGTTTACAGCCCCTGCTGCCACAATGTCAAACTCTGTAGAAATATGTTATGCAGAACAGAAATCAAAAAGTCATAGTATGTGAAGTCCGACACAAACTGGCAATTACACAGACACTCAGAGGTCAGGCAGGGGGCGAGGGTAAGAAGAAGGACAAGCTGACTCTGGAACATGTTTAAATTCTCTTTGCCATGTAACTTGTTTTATATTGTCAACTAGAAGCTTTATTTCACTTATAGTCAGTTTTCCAGTGTTCTGTGTGTTTTGTTCATAATCGGTACGTTGAGTTCTTTGTATATTTTATTATGCACATCTGTTGACTCTTTTTGTCCCTATAGTATTTGCCCTCTTTTTCTATCAAACTTATTTGATTGAGACTTTCGTGTGTACATTTTCAACTTCATAATTATATTCACAGAGGGAAAAGTACATTTGGCCAAGATAAAAATCACTGATCAGAAGTGAAGATAGCATCTCAATTCCCAGATACCTGTCACACAGCACAGATACTTTCCTAGTTTGGACTTGACATTTACTCACCTTAGAGATATATTGAACTTTAGGATTTTAACAGCTTGAATTCTCAGTACTTAATAGAATCCCTAACCCCTCCTATGTGCTACATAAATATTTATGAATGCATTAATTAATGAGTGAACTACCTAGATAGTCTCTACCTAGCACTAATACTTCCATTCTCTTCTTTTCTCATTATGCCCTTTCTTCCCCAATCCCACCTTTCTGCCTTGAAGCCTCAGGTAATATTGACTCTATTTAAAGTTTATAGCCATGTCGTCTTTCTATCCAGAAAGTAGAAGATCATTCTAGAAGAAAAGAAAAATATGACAACGTACTTCAGTTTAAATATGAGACCAGGGGAGTTTCCATTGTGGCTCAACAGAAGCGAATCTGACTAGCATCCATGAGGATGCAGGTTCAATCCCTGGCCTCGCTCAGTGGGTTAAGGATCTGGCATTGCCATGAGCTGTGGAGTAGGTCACAGATGCAAGTCACAGATGTAGGTCAGTGGAATCACTTAAAACTGAAGAGGAGAAATTGAGACCACCTGTGGTCTCCTGAATTTTGATGTCCCTTTTTGCTTGCAATCCCACTATATATCTGTTTGCACTAGATCGGGCTTAACGAGAGTTAAGTCAAAAGTTGCCAGGAAAGGGAGTTCCTGTTGTGGCGCACAGGAAACAAATCCGACTAGTATCCATGAGGATGTGGATTCAATTCCTGGCCTTGCTCAGTGGGTCGGGATCTGGCGTTGCCATTAGCTGTGGTGTAGGTCGAAGATGTGGCTCAGATCCCACGTTTCTGTGGTTGTGGTGTAGGCAGGCAGTTCTAGCTCTGATTTGACTCCTAGCCTGGGAACTTCCATATGCCACGGGTGCGGCCCTAAAAAGCAAAAAAAAAAAAAAAAAATGTTACCAGGAAAATAACCACATCTTTCAAGACTCTTCTGCTGAGTCACAGAAATCCCAGCCACTTTGCCGGTAGAATAGCTTCACTAATTGATTGAGTCATGGACCAAACATGTCAAAACAATTCAAAGACAGGGATGATGCTGGTAGGAAGTTTCCAGGGGGGTCTGCAGAACTTAAGAACACTTGAATTTATTGGTAGCTGTCTTGCAGGAAAGAGTGTTGAAAGTTACACTGTATATGAAAACCAAATATTTAGTGATTTTGGAAGTCTGAATTCAAGACAGTCCTGAGAAGTTAGTGAATAGTGTATCCAGAAAGCTATTTTCCAAACTCAGAGAAAAGCAGAATTCTGAATATTTCAAACCATTTCATCTCCTCTTGTGTGTGTAGTAGCTTGATATTACAGCCCTACTCTCCAGCTGCCATGTGCCTGCAAACATGCATCATTACCTACAATGCTGAGAAGTAAGCAGTATTACTGAAGGGATTAGGAACTTGGATTTGCCAAGAGGCTGCCTGCTCCAGTGAGGAGAGAAGCATTCTTAGTCCATTAGGGTTCCGCTTAAAAATCTAAGGGAAGAAAGTTAACTCTTCTAGGTGTTACTTTTCATTTCCATAAAATTTGAGTAGGAATCCTTTCTTCTCAGGAATGATCAGAATGGTTAATACAGCATTTGTGAGATGCTTTAAGCTCCATCCTCAACTGTTATGTTAGGCAATGTAAACCTTGGAGGATTTAGAGTCCTCTCCATGAGGAGGCAAAATATACCTATAAAGATAAGGTGGTATGCGGAGTTCCCGTCGTGGCGCAGTGGTTAACGAATCCGACTAGGAACCATGAGGTTGCGAGTTCGATCCCTGGCCTTGCTCAGTGAGTTGAGGATCCGGCGTTGCTGTGAGCCGTGGTTTAGGTTCAGATTCGGCTTGGATCCAGCGTTGCTGTGGCTCTGGCGTAGGCTGGTGGCTACAGCTCCGATTAGACCCCTAGCCTGGGAACCTCCATGTGCCGCGGGAGTGGCCCTAGAAAAGGCAAAAAGACAAAAAAAAAAAAAGATAAGGTGGTATGTGGTAAACGCCAAATAAGTGGTACAAGCATGGGGAAGAAGAGGTGATAGTAGAGGCTGCAGTAGTGTTGAAAGGCTGGAGAGACCAAGGGTCTCAACTATGCAGCAAGGGGGAGGACAAGGGTGCACTGCAGGGAGGAGCACAGTGCATACAGAGAGGATGGCTGGGAAAGAAGACTGTGGAGTGAAGGCAGTTATAAGCTCAAAGCCCCATACCTAGCCCTGTGAAATGAGGTTATTCTTACGTTTCACTCAGTTTCTAGATACCACCGTTTAGAAGCTATCGTTAGCAATTCTGTCTTAATTTCCTGGTTCCCATTGTTTAAGAAAGAAAATTTGGGTGAGTTCCTATCGTGGCACAGTGGAAATGCATCCTATTAGGAACCATGAGGTTGAAGGTTCGATCCCTGGCCTCGCTCAGTGGGTTAAGGATCCGGCATTGCTGTGGCTGTGGTGTAGGCTGGCAGCAACAGCTCTGATGGGACCTCTAGCCTGGGAACCTCCATATGCCACGGGTGCAGTCCTAAAACAAGACAAAAGACAAAAAAAAAAAAAAAAGGAAATTCGGTTCCACATCTTTTGAAGTTCTTGGTTCCATTGTAGCTTTTTTATGGGTGTCATATTTAGTGGGATTTCTTTCCCTGATTATAAATATAATACCTGTTTATTATAGAAAACTTGAAAAATATAAGAAATTATAAATTTGAAATAATATTGAGACATTGTTTATAAAGATTTGTTTCTTGAATTTTCACCTAGTATTATATTTTGACCATCTTCTATTTTAGTAAAACCTATATAAATATGATTTTTTTTATTTCACCTTGGGGAATATAATTTTTAACTGTTTTAGTCTGCTAAAACATTAGATTGTTTCCAGCTTTAGTCTAGTATAAATAACACTGTGATGAACATCATATATATATGATATGTCTAGATTTTCTGATTAGTTCCTTAGAATTGATTCCTCAGAAGGAGAATTGCTGTTAAACACTGTGAACATTTGTGGCTCCTGATGGAGAAGAACAAATTTGCTTTCTGGGATGGTTTTACCAATTTACCCCCATTTATATTACATAAGAGGGCCCATTTTAAGCTCATGTTGACCAGTATTAAATATTTATAAAAACAATTGTTCAGAGTTCCCTTGTGGTAGAGTGAGTTAAGGATCCACTGCTGCACTGCTGTGGCACGGGTTTGTTCCCCGGCCTGGGAACTTCCACATGCCACAGGCACAGCCAAAAAAACTTTTTTTTGCTGATAGTTTGTTTTAATTTCCATTTCACATTGTTTTAATTTGCATTTCTTTGTTCTGAAAGTTAAATATTAATATTTATTAGACATTTGTGTGTTTTTTTAATCTGAGGTATCCAATAATGTGCTTTGTCTTTTACCCATATTTACCCGTGTTTCATTGGAGCATTACATTCTTATCAGTTGTAGCTCTTCAGATAGTAAAGTTATTACTTCTTTGTCATATTACTGAAGACATTTTCTGTGGTTTCTCTGCCATTTTTGTCTTTCTAATATACTAAAGCTATAAATCTGTAGGTACTCATTTGTAATTTCTCTCATTACTTTTATTCTTCAAAATTCCCTTCACAGTCAGAAATAAAACGAATAACTCCATTTCTTTTCTTTTCTTCTTTTTTTTTTTTTTCTCTTTTTACGATCGCATCTATGGCCCATGGAAGTTCCCAGGCTAGGGGTCAAATCAGAGCTGCAGCTGCTGGCCTACACCACAGCCGTGGCATCACCAAATCCAAGCCACGCCTGTGACTTACACTGCAGCTTGTGGTGATGCTGGATCCTGAACCCTCTGAGACACAACAGGAACTCCTCCATTTCTTTTTTTATTGTTCCATTTTTAAAAATTAGATTGCAAATGCATCTAGAATTTATTTTGGAGAAATTAGAATTGAAATTAGGATTTCATTTATTTTTGTCTCATGTAGTTAATTTTCCCAGCACCATTGTTGATGAGTCCATTTCCCCATTTCCAGCAGTCCAATCTTTTAAATTTACAATGCTGTGTGTAGTTACCACCATCTTTTAAATTTACAATGCTATCACTTACTTAAAGAGAGAGAGAGAGAGACTCTGTGTGTGTGTGTGTGGTATTTTTATGGGAAATAGGAAGTTTGGAAAGTTGGGGAAATCTTCCACCATATTAAACCAGAACTAGGTTCTATTTCATCAGGAACTTTTTAAATCAAACATCCTCAATGGGTTTGACTTTATCAAATCAACATTTACTTTATTCTTTATCTCCAGCTGTTCTCATTGATGACAAAAGCATTGTAATTGTTTCTTTGTTGATTTCCCCCTTTTTTAAGTCCCTGTTCTCCAACACATACTGGTAAGGAGGCCTTTTTCTTCATTCTTAGGAGTATGTCACTTTTATGCCTGTGTTCACTCATAGTGGTTTTTGCCTGTAAGACCCTCTTTTTAGTCATCTCCCAACAGTACTTCAGATCAAATCTTTGTAGTTGTTGTTTTTGTTTGTTTGCTTTTACTTTTTAGGCCTGCACCTGCGGTATATGGAGGTTCCCAGGCTAGGGGTCAAATCGGAGCTGTAGCTGCCAGTCTACATCACAGCCACAGCAATGCCAAATCCGAGCTGCATCCGTGAACTACGCCACAGCCCACAGCAGTGACAGGTCCCTAACCAACTGAGCGAGGCCGGGGATTGAACCTGCATCCTCATGGATACTAGCCGGATTCATTTCCGCTATCCCACAGTGGGAACCCAGATGAAATCTTAATTCTTCCAGCTGGCTATGTTTGGTCCTCTGAACTTCAGTATCACTGATAATGTATCTGGAACAGTTGAGCACCTTCATTCATTTTTATCCCAGGTGTGAATCTCGTTTTATCAGATGTTGTAAGCTTCTTGCAGAGACTATTTCTTATCTTCCTTAAAGCCTGGCACTAAGATTTTCTTTTAATCCCATTTAAATATATAGATAGGTCATTAACTAAAATGTTAGAATGCAGAGGCTACATTTCTGTGTATTTACCACCCTCTCTGCCAGCATCTCATACAACTAGTATCAAGATCTCTGTAAGACAGAGGCAATATAAATTATTTTCTTTATCTGACACCAGAAGAATTGTAATTTCGAAAAAGTACCGTCAGTTACTTGAAGACATCACTCAGAAGACCTCCCAAATTCAGTCTTTGTGTCTTTGTACTGGTTCTTCCCTTTCCAAAGCTACTTTACTCACAAATATACATTTTTAATGTGGCTTATATTTGTCAAAGTGTGTTCATTAGAACCCTAGCTATCTAGCATGCTAAGTATCTTGCAGTTAAAGAGTTTCATACTAAATATATTTGGGACATGCTGAGTTAAACAAATTTCAAATGGGTTTCTTTGCAACAGAACTTCTCAGAACCCTTAATATGGTTCTTAACATGGTGAGTTAAACTTACTGTCTGCAGAACTCTTTTTTTTTTTTTTTTCCACAGAGCATCTGTGAACATACTTTGGGTATAGTGCTCTTCTATTCCTTTCCCTCTGCACTTGTCCCTTTCTTTCCTGTTTCTTATGCTCCTTTTTTGTTTTTTCTGTCTAGAGTATACTAAACAGTAGATGATCCTGCCTTTATAAGATGCTGTGAGTTGGGAATGCCTCTCAGAAAGAATCCCTCTTCTTGATAGAATTACATCTAGTACAGCAGAAATAGCCAAAGCTTTATCAGTTTAAGGAATGTTATTAAGTGGTGCATGGTATCTGTTTCTCTGAAACAGGCAGCTTTTCTAAAGGAAATATTTTGAGTTAATGTGCCATAATTTACTGATTTGAATTTTGGGGGGCATTTAGATGATTTATCATTTTTGCTATTGCAAGTGACTCTATAATACATATTTTCATGCAGTATTAACTATGGAAGAATGAAAATGTAATGGATGTTTGAATCTGTGGATTATCTCTCTCCTTTCTTCCCTTCGTGGGATGCTCTGCAGCCTCCATTGTGGAACTCCCTGCCTTGTCTTCCTCTGATAAATACTTGATTCCCTCCAGACCTGGAAAAGATGTCTTGCTTATTATTATAGACCATAAATTGTCGGACTAAACTTGTCCTATTGTCGTAAAGATTGCAAATGGCAGACTGATTCTGGTTGTTCAATGTCTACCTACTTAAATCTTTCCAACCTCTACTCTCCACCTGTCTTCTTTTTGCTTCCTGATGCTTCTTCTAAACTCTTCCATCACTGTCAGAGTAGATCTTTTTCAAGATCCCCCACCAGTACTTCAAATGCAGTATGTTCTGAATTTGATGCTTTGTCTTCTCCTCTCCTACCGGCCTTTCCTTTTTTCTTCATTCTTTCTCCCCGTTAATGTCGTCACTACCCGACCCATCACTCAAACTAAGAAATCTTACATTTATCCTTGATTCCTCTTTTTCTCTCACTTATTACTCATTCTCCTAGACAGAATTTTCAAGTGATGTCAACTCTATACCCTTACTACATCTGAGACCAATTGGTTAGTCTGTATCTCCACTACTTCTGTCCCAGTTGAATCTCTGTCCATTTATCACTTTCTTGATTATTTCTTTAGTGTAGTTCATTCTTGACAATGGAATTGAATGATCAGAGTTATCAACGCCATGCTTAGATGCCTTTGATCACTTCCCATTGCCTAAATGATAAAATCCAAACTTCCTTCTCCTGTATAAAATCCAAACTTGCTGATTCCAGTCTACCTTTTCAGCCTCTTTTCTAGTTTTCCTCTCTTAACCTATGTATGCTTTAATCATACTTTCACCCTGAATGTCTTCCTTACTCACATGTTTTTACCTTTACAAACACTCTTCCTCCACGAGCAGTACTCTTCTTGACTTGATAAATATGAGTTGTGAGCAACATTAGTTATGTAAGGCTGAAATGAATATATCACCGTCTTAGCTTTTAGTCCAAGTTGTTTTTCTCGGTTGAGAAAATTATAAATTTCCTGATGAAAGATTGTCTTATTTAAAAAGAAAGACATGCATCTTCAAGTTATTTATTTGTAATTGTATTGCAGTGATTCAAAGAATGTGGTATTTTTTGAGGTTTCCTTTATAGCATCTTTGTGATTGATTTTTGTAAACCCCTCACAGGGTATTTTCTAATTAAATAAATTCAGGGTTACATATCCAAATGAATCAAACTTAATAATTGCGCTGCATCTTTACTAATTTTTTAAAAATCTGAATTATCAATTACCAAAAGAAGAGTGTTAACATCTCCCTCAATTATTATGGTTTATCAGTTTATTCTCATAATAGTGTCAGGTTTTGCTCTTTATATTTTATTGTACATTTTGAGACTATGCTCTGGGTATATTATAGTTCGGAAATTTTATATCTTGGTGAATTATTCTTTCACCAGTATATAGTGTCCCTCTTTATTCCTGATATTGCTTTTTTTTTTCTTTTATGGTCACACCTGTAGTATGTGGAAGTTCCCAGGTTAGGGGTCTAATTGGAGCTGCAGTTTGTGGCAATGCCCGATCCTTAACCCAGTGAGTGAGGCTAGGGGTCAAACCCACATCCTCATGGAGACTTTGTTGGATCCTTAACCCACTGAGCCACAACAGAAACTCCTAAATATTGCTTTTTTGTCTTATAGTCTATACTGCACCTGCTTTCTCTCTCTTTTGTTTGGTTTTTTTTTTTTTTTTGGTGTGTGCTTGGTATATCTTTTCCATTGCTTGGCTTTGAACTTTCTGTGTCCTCATAGTTGGTTTTTTTTGTTTGTTTCATTTTGTTTTGTTTTGTTTTAGATTTAGCTCTTATAAGCAGCATATAGTTGGATTTGCTTCTGAATATAACATGAGAACCTTTATCTTTTAACTGATTACTTTAGGCCATCCATTGCAATCACGTTATTACTTCTAATATCTTATTTGTACTATTTACCATGCCTTTTCTTTGTTTCTTTTTGTCCTTGTCTTTTCCTGCTTTCTATTTTTTATATTTTGGTTTTAAAATGTTAGCATTACAAACATGAATTTATAGAATGTACATATTTTCTAAAACCATTTTCTACCTGGAATTACTTTCAGTCTTTGACACACATATCAAAGATTATATCTTTTTTCAGTTTTATGTAATGACTGTCAGCTCTGCTGCTTCCTATTTATCTGACAAATACACTGACAATTTGCTTCTTGTTAAGAAGGCAGAAAACATACCATCCCTAATTTCAAAGCATTTATTTTTCCTTTTGCCGTTTTTTTATTTGAATGCCAGAGATGTCAGATTTAATATAATCACCACCACTTGGCTGTTCGCATAATTTGGACACCAATTCACTGATGCACCAAGTCTGCTGACTTATTGAATGACATTAGTCCCTTTGCAATATAAGGAATAAAGAGGGACACTATATACTGGTGAAAGAATAATTCACCAAGATATAAAATTTCCGAACTATAATATACCCAGAGCATAGTCTCAAAATGTACCAGAATGACAGTGGTTTGATGATGGTATGAAGATTTAATAAAATGTCCATAAAACCTAAATGCATATTTTTTCTTTAAAACATGAGAACTCAAGTGAACCTAGATCAAGATATTTTAGAGGGATGTTGCAGAAAAAGTAATAAGTAAGCCACTCAAACATTCAGAAATGTAACTTTTCTCTTTGGCAGCAGCAGGCTGCCTCTAATTCCTTGTGTGTATGGTGCTATTTCCCCCTCTGTGTCTTTGCTTATACCATCCTCCTCCCCTGCTGGGATGGACTTCCCCTTCCCCTCTTTTTGATATAAAATTTGGACAAAAACATTTTAGATTTACAAAAAAGTTGCACATCTAATGCAGAGAGTTCCCGTATGCCTTAATCCAGATTCCCCTAATGTTAGCATCTTTTTTCTTCCCATTTACCATGGTACATTTGTCACAACTAAGACTTTAGCCTTGGCACATTATTATTAACTAACTGTAGACTTGATTCAAATTTCATCAGTTTTTCCACTAATGTCCTTTTTTATTTTGGGATCCAATTCAGGATATATTTAGTCATCGTATTTCCTTCGACTCTTTGCCTTCTTCTATTTGATTATTTTATTCAATCTCCTTTTCCTCTTTTTCCCTTTGGTTTGGTGGTTTTGCATTCTATTTCTGTTTTTTAGAAGTTGCCAACACCTCATATTTCTTGGGCTATGGATAGACTGTCACGTATGTTGCTGTGGTTGAAGTATAAAGTGGTACAACTTCTAAGGAGGGAATATAGTGTGCATATCTTTTGATCCAATACTTGATCCATCATTATTTATAATTGTTTAATAGGATACTAAGGAAGACGTTTTATATACCAATATGAAATGATGCCCCATATGTTGTTAAATGAAGTTCGGGGAAGCCAAATTCAAACAGTGTATTTAATACACTTTGATAAACCTTGTTTCCTTATGCCTGCTAGATGTGTTTTCTGATCTGCTCTTTCACTTTCAGCCCTTGAAGAGTTTTATCTTTACACACAGTAATCTCAGTTCTAACCTGGCTGCATAGACAGGTCCATGTCGTGGTCTCCAGGCCCATGTGAGCTTGAAAGCCCAAGCTTTAGGCATCTCCCTGCCCTCTAGGGCAACCAGATGAATTTTTCATTACTGCTTGGTTCTGTTAATGACTTGTTACATCAAAGTAAAAAACTACTACCTAGGGATATGAAAATTAACATATACAAAGAACTTGGCTCAATACCTGATCTATAAAGTACTCAGTAAACATTACTGTTTGTTAAGATGCTTTTTCTAATTTCCTTTTTGTTTTGAGACTTGCTATTGAAACTTATCAAACTTTCAGACTCAGTTCTTTTTAATGAACACAAAAATATCATATCCTGTTTAGTATTGTTTAAAGTTATAAAGTAAAGCAATTTTATATCGAAAAGAAAATAAAAGCATTGGTAATTCTCAGTATCCTTTTCAAACTACACATGTATTCGGTTCCTTTCCTCTTTACCCCGGGGAAGATTCTGATATACTGTCCTCTCCTATAAAAGGGTGTTTATACCCTAGTTGAGATCCAATGATTTACCTTGTTTCCACTTGTATACATTTTAGTTTCTTTTTTTATCTGGAGAATTCTGTAATGTACATCTTCATATAACATTTTTAGTCTGCTAAATTAGTCCCTTCAGATAAATTTCAATAAGTGAAATCAGTTGTGCCAGAGGGTAGAAATAGTTCTGTGATTTTCAAAACATTAGGTAGTATTTCTTCCTAAATGATTTGCCATATTATGGTGTTATTTGCAATGCATGAGTATACTGATTTTACCAAAATTTAGCAAGCGTTGAGTTAATATTTAGTATATTTGCAAAACCTTGCAAGCGTTGAATAAATATTTAATACATTTGCTAATTCTTAGGTGTAAAATGGCAACTTCTCATGGCTTTAATGTCAGTTTCCTTGATTACTAGTGAATGCAAACTAGATGTTTATGCAACGTACATTTTTGTTATTTTTTATTATTTTAATGTGTTTCACCAGGCAGTATCTAAAAAATAAAATATTGAGACTTTTGCACTCTGAAAAGACTTGGAGCTTGAACAGACTAAAAAAAGGAGAGAAATTAAACTAGAAAGTGGCTGTGTTTATAAACAGGCAGTCTTGAAACACAAGATCATTGCAGTAATTGGAATGGTCTGTATCCCAGAAGGTCCTGCTTAATAGATGCCAAGTTCACCAGCTAGTGGGGAAAAGGCAGAGCAGTGTATTTACCCCCAAGGTGGTCAGATGAGGCAAATCTGAATTCCTGCACTCCACAATTACTCTGTACCCAAAAACTTATCACGGCCCTCACCATCTGAGTGTTTACAGTAAGGATTCTGTTTTCCTGAAGTTTTACAGGACTCTGGCTCTTAAAAAACAAACAAACAGGGTGAAAAAAAAAAAAAAAAAACAGGCATCTACTAGAACTGAGAACATTTTCTTTCTTTATAAATGTATTTAATAATAAAACAGAAACACATGTTCTTTTTCCGAATACCACGTTAATTCAAAAAAGGCCTTTTCATTAGCTGATCTATACACAAGGGCTAAAGATTACAAAGGCAAAAAATTAAATTGTAAACTGTACAAGGATGCTTAGGAGCAAACCTTAACGGGGTCGTAATCAGAGATGCTATCCCTTCTGCTTGCTCTGTTTGCAATCTGACATTCATGGGGAATACTGTCTAGGGAGAGCCTGAAATGATTTCATAATCTGTAACCACAAAGGGATGACTCAGATCTTTATCTTTTATAAACTGTGCTCATAACTTGGTGCTTTACTCACTTTCCCAAAGTCTAAATGTTTGGCCCAATGATTTGAAACAAGCTTAAGAATTCTTTCGGTTTGGGGTTTTTTCCCCCATTGCGTTTTCTGAATAGTGGTTTCTCAATAGCTGTTAGCTATTGAAATCTGTTGACCCCCAGACTTTATCTGCTTACAGGGCTCTTTCTACCATCTGACCAAACTGGAGAGGAGCCTGGTTCTTTGTGGGGAGGGGTGCAGGCAGAGGGGATGGACTTCAGACATACTGAACACAGATGCTCTTGCCACCACACATTTTCAATTCTGGTGACTCACATAGAAAGCAGCTGGTTTCTGAAGAGAGTGTGAGTGTGTACCGCAGGCTCACACATGAAAGTAAATATCTCTTCTCCTCTGAGTGTCTTAGCCATCGGCTTCACATTATTGGTTCAGTTACTAAAGGAATGGGAAGTACCTGAGGGGACCCCTAGCATGAAAGTCTCCTCTGCCCCGTTAGGGTTCAGAGTAGCTTGTGATGAGTTATTTGAGGTGTCGGGCATACTTTAAATCATATACACAATTCATTGTGCTATTAAGAGCATTTTCCAGGAGAATTGCTCATGAGCCCAGGGAGCCCCACAACATAGGCCAGTATCAGATATTTCCTGAGAAAGGTACCAGTGCCCCCATACGGACCCAATTACAAAATATTCTACCACGAGAAGAAGGGCCTTGTGCTCTCCCCCACTGGTCATCAGCTCAGCTTCTAGCCCAGAGCTGTTTGTTTTTGAGATTCTGTAACTAGGTAAAGTGCCACTCAAATGTATCATGAAGTTTTTTTATATTAAAAATGATCAAGAAGCTTCTTGAATTGTTCTATGCCTTCAGCTTTGTCTATAAAAATATGATTATTACATAGTTCTTGTGTCTACCAAAAATATTTCCTTCCAGACTTTAAGGCATACCTTTCCTGTAGAAAGGTGTCTCCAATACATTCGGGGCACAAAGATGGCCTTTTGAACTATTCTCATGCAAAGCACTTCCCTGCTGTAGCGAATAGATGTTAATCAGCTTGGTTTAGCACTTGCCTCTTTTTTTTAGATCTGATTCTGTTTTTCAACTCCAATCCTAGAATCCCCTTTATCTTATAGGACTTGTTATTCAAGTGCCTAGGACATGCCAGGTGATGGGGTCTGGCCAACAAAGGGACAGAAGTTATAATTGTTTAAAAGGCACTCCATCTTCTTTGTCTATTTCATTAGTGAATCTCCTAGATTCTGTGAAGCTCTTGATGACTCGTCTTATCATTGTGAGAATACTGGCTGTTCTGTTTCTGGGTTATTCTGGATCTTGGCTCAGTCATCCCTTACCTTTTCGTGCATATTCTGTGCCTTTGCCCAGCATCACTTCCCCAGTTTGGTAACCCCTCTTACCTAGCTGGTTAATTCATAAGGGTTTCCTAAAACCAAGAGGAAGACAGATAATAAAGGCAGTCACAGGGTTTTAATGGTTTTCAGATAGATATATCAGTCAAATAGGATGTGTTCTGGGCCAGATGTCTTCTGGGCCAAAACCCTGAGTTGGTTATAGTGACACTCCAAAGAAGGTAGCCTCTGCCGTCAAGTACTTTAAACATAAATTATTATTTTTCAAATGAAGCAATGGGATGTACCAGCTCAATATCAGCCCTGGCTTGGAGTGACTGTCTTTGTCTTGGTTTTATAGATTGGGAAAAGTTAGTGTCATCACAGGGTTTGTCTTCCTTGGGGTGTAGAGATTTCTTTCTTTAGATATTGATTTTAGATATTTTCTTTGATATGTTAAATTATCACCAGTTTTCCTATGTGGTATGACATATTTAACCTTGATATAAAGCCAGTTAAATGAATTTCAGTGAAGAGAAGGAAACTCTAGCCTGGCAAGTCTGGGTCTGGGTCATTTCTTAGCAGCCCTGCCACACTGTACATGCTTTAAATGCCCTGGGAATTATTTAGGATGTCTTCTTGGAGGTCAGAGTGCCCATCTGGAAGGTCTGGAGGGAGTCTGCTTGTGATCATCTCTGCTGCCCCAGGGGGCACGAAGAGTCAGCCCTCCCCCAGTATTTTCTCACTGCCTTGGCTGGATGGAGAGCAACCATCTGCTTTGGTTCAAGTGAGAAGGGCCAGCAGAGAAAGGGCTTGCAAGTAGCAGAGCTAGCACCTAGGAGCAGTTTAGAAAGAGCTGAGCATAGTCTTTAAGCTCAATCTATATTTTGTACACCCTGGAAAATGTGAGCATTCACGGATAAATTCATCTCATTTCCACACTTGGGTACCTAATGGAGCCTTAAAGTTAAAAGTTTAGTAAAACATTTATGTAACATTTGAAATCTCCCTTTACAATTGTGTATTGGCTAATTAAGCTCTGCAGCTTCCCTGGGAAGCAAGTTGGTACTTTCATCCCTATTTTAGAGATTAGACACAAATAGGTTAAGTGGCTTAACCTGAGGCTGTACTGAGTCAGGTCCCCAGTACATGAACCACCAGCACAAATTACTTAACCTCTCAGACTTTATATATGCGATATTAATGATCTTTGTCTTACCTATTCTAAAGAATGATTGTGAAAATAAAATGAGGCCAACTGAAAGTACTGTAATGCTAGTTGTAATTAGGTAATGGATTAAGGCAGAGGAATCAAAACCTCTTTATTTAGTATTTAGGGAGTGCTCGTTGTTTGGAGTCAGAGTGGGAAAAAAATGAAGAGAGACAACTTGTGGCTGCCCCTTTAACAAAACTGAGTCCTCTCGCTTGTTTGACTCAGATTAGAATAAGGGCAGATGGAGTTCCCCTTGTGGCACAGTGGAAACGAATCCCACCAGTAACCATGAGGGGGCGGGTTCAAACCTTGGCCCCGCTCAGTGGGTTAAGGATCTGGCATTGCCGTGAGCTGTGGTGTAGGTCGCAGACGAGGCTCAGATCCCGCATTGCTGTGGCTGTGGTGTAGGCCGGCAGCTACAGCTCCGATTGGACCCCTAGCCTGGGAACCTCCAGAGGCCGCGGGTGCGGCTCTAAAAAGCGAAAAGCAAACAAAGAATAAGGGAAGAGTAGTAAATGAAAGGTTAAAAGAGGGAGTAATGCTAGGAGGAGAAAAATGAAGAGGTAACATTGTGAGTCTTCACAAGATTAGCAATCAACCGCAAATCTCGACCTAAGCATCATTGCCTGAACTCAAGCAGTGCTGCAGCATTACAGGGAGAAGCTTGAAATTCCAGAGCAGAGGATGCTGGCCGGATTCTGCTGTGCCAGCCCTTGGTCTGTGTCTCAGATCTGGCAATGACCTTTCAAGATCATGTAGTCCTGTGCTCCTTCCCTCCCGCCTCACTCCCGCCTACCACTGCCTAAACCACGTTTTAGAAAATGAGACCGTTACTCAGTTGACGGTATCCACACTCTACCCGATGCCTAGATGATTATCTGGCCTTGAGAATTCCAACTCTTTCTTTCAGTATCATCGCTGGCCAGTGCTGAGGCCTCTTGCCTGTAGAAAGCAAGGCCCCCAGATATAGGCAACTATGGGTACAATCAAGTTGCGAGATCCTTAGCCTTCTTTTCATTCTCTGTGGGTCTTTCTTTTTTTGGCCTTTTTTTTTTTTTTCCTTTTAAAGTTGGGCCATGTGAGAATAGAACCAAAGTTTTAAGGAAATAGAAAAATTGGAGTAAGCAGTGAGGGATACGTGCAAAAGGAAAGGTCCTGGGAACAAAGAAAAACTCAACAAGGTGATGAATAGTATTGGACAACGGTGGACAAATACATTATTACTAATAGGTTAATCTGGTTAATTAACCTGATTAGTAATTGCTGTGGATATAAATGCGTACATATACATATGCACTTGTGCATGCACGCACACACACCGTGTTATAAGACTTTTGTTAGGTGCCTTTTTTTTTTTTTTTTTTTTTTTAGGGCCACATCCCACAACACATGAAGGTTCCCAGGCTAGGGGTCGAATTGGAGCTGTAACTGCTGGCCTACACCACAGCCACAGCAATGCCAAATCCGAGACTCATCTGCGACCCACACCACAGCTCACCGCAACACTGAATCCTTAACCCACTTAGCGAGGCCAGGAATCTAACTTGTATCCTCATGGATACCAGTCAGATTCATTTGTGCTGAGCCACAACAGGAACTCCTAGGTGGCCTTTTTATTCTAGGTTGAGTCCCTAGAATTTAAGGCAGGATCGAAGAATTTGTTTATATGCATAAACGCAAAAGTGTAAAATGTCTTTATGCTTAGGATCAAAGCTCTCAAGCTATTAGAGCAGGAAGCAACCTGAAAATTTTACCTTGCTGACCGGCCACTCTACAGACCGTACTCTGCACATCCACAGATAGCTAATATATTTATGAGGTATTTCCTTAGTTGACACAAAGCAAGTTATATTTTTCCTTGGAGTACACAATGACTTATAAATGGCAAAATTTTCTCTCTTCCTTGTTACTAGTAATATGCATTTTCCTTTCTCCAAAGAGTCTTCCAGTGATTTAGAACAAGTTACTTAACCTCTCAGGCTTCATTCTCTTCATCTGGAAAGCGGACTTATTAACAAACCCTGCCTCATAGGATTGTTTTGAGGATCATTCCCATCGTGGCACAGTGGAAATGGATCCGACTGGGGACCATGAGGTTACGGGTTTGATCCCTGGCCTCGTTCAGTGGGTTAAGGATCGGGTGTTGCCGTGAGCTGTGGTGGCTCATATCTGATGTTGCTGTGGCTGTGGCAAAGGCTGGCAGCTGTAACTCCGATTGGACCCCTAGCCTGGGAACCTCCATAAGCTGTGGGTGTGCCCTAGAAAGCAAAATAATGATAATAAATTAATTAATTAAATGACATATAAAAATGTCTGGCATTGGGAGTTCCTGTCATGGTGCAGAGGAAACAAATCCAACTGGTGTCCATGAGGTTGCAGGTTCGATCCCTGGCCTTGCTCAGTGGGTTAAGAATCTGGTGTTGCCGTGAGCTGTGGTGTAGGTCATAGACGTGGCTCAGATCCCACATTGCTGTGGCTGTGGTGTCAGCCGGCAGCTATAGCTCTGATTAGACCCCTCGCCTGGGAACCTCTATGTGCTGCAGGTGCAGCCCTAAAAAGCAAAAGAATAATAATAATAATAATAATAATAAAATGTCTGGCATGTAGTAACAATATTAACACTTGTCACTGATGGAATGCCTGTTAGGCTCTAGGTCCTTTTCAAGGCAGTTGAGGTACAAAGAAAATAAAGCAGAATCAAGGAAACTTGAAGATACTCATCCTCTCTTCAATGTATAGAAACTCCTAACTAAAAATGCCTGATATCGGTCCCTTGAAGCAGACCCGATGTGCCTAAGCACTCAAGTGCCCATGTTCACGCTGTGATTGTCTTCTGTCTTTTTCCCTGACATCCACTCTTCTGTCTGGCCTCGTAAAGGCAAGCTTCCTCTCTCCAGCCTTGAACAAGGAATGCCTATGATGGAAGACTGTGTCTTGGCCACTAGACCAGAATCTCCCCAGTTGGGGAACTTTTCCTTCCTCAGCGGCAGGCACTTGTGTGCACTCTGAATACACCCACTCCTTTTTGCAGCTGAGGGTGGTCAGCTCTATGCCACTGATTTTGGAAGTTCGACTTGGGTAGCCATGCTATCCCAACTCAGGAAACCCTGCTCCTCCTCTGTGTTTGTTGTGTGTTCCAGTCCTTATCCTAATTTGAGTCAAAGGAGAGAAAGTAGCCAAGAGGGAGGGATTGTGAGGCTTAGGTACCAGAATTGCACAATGTTTTTAATCCTTAACTTCTCAAGACCTGCAAATATTGGTATTATCCAGGGCGGGTCTGCAGTGGGAAAACAGGATATAACAGTGGGATTCTATGGGAAACACGCAATGGAAACCTTTAATCCCCAAAGCTCGGCCAGCAGGAGAAGAGAGACACCTCAGTTCAGGCCACCTGCTTCTCTTACCTCATTTTCTACAACTTTCCTTAATGGTCTCCCGCTGCCAGTCTTACTGTCTGCTGGATTATACTCCATGTTGCTGTCAGATGGACGTCGTCTCTCACGACTCAAAGATCTCACAACCATAGCGCTCTCTTTTGAGAGTAATTGCTTTCTGCCTTGTGTGTAGAACTGGGTGTGAAGACTCTGTCGTCACCAGATTAGAAGGCTATGAGGTCACTGTGCTGCAGTATCTTTCCCTTTCCCTTTGATTATCAAGGCTCTTTCTTTTATGAGCCTATACTAGTCTACGGAATCAATCACCTCTATTCAAATCCTGGCCCGGCCACAGGCTCGCTGTCTGATCCTGAGTAAGTTTAACCTTTCAGGGCCTCGGTTTCCTCATGTATAAAAAGAAGATGGTAATAGAATCTTGTAGAGCTACCAAGGATCAAATAAGGAGATGAACAATACCTGGCATGTAGTTAATCCTCTATAAATGTAATTGTTGCTGTTACTACTCTGTGCTACTGTTAGTCAGATGAGTGTTTTTCCTCAGGGCTTCTGAGTTTCAGTGCTTGCTTGTTAGGTGACGACTGACCCATAAAGAAGATTCATTCTTGGTCATAGGTAAGAGTACCTGCTACAGTACTAGCTCATTAAAAGCAGGGCCTTTTGAAGTTCCCTGATGGTTTGGTGAGTTAAGGATCCAGTATTGTCATTGCTATGACTCTGGTTACCGTTGCAGGGGGCAGGTTCAAACCCTGACCTGGAAACTTCTGCATGCCATGTGCGCAGCCAAAAAATAAAGAAACAAAACCAGAATCTGCCCTTATTTAACTTTGTATTCTTTACAATGCGGTGGAAGTGGATGCTAATTAATGTCTTAAGGTTTATTTTTCCAAGTTTAAAACTAGTACATGTTCATTAAATAAATTTAGAGAATGTGAGGTTTGATTCGGAAAGAAAAAAATATTACCCATTGTTACATTACCCAGAGATAATCACTATACCTATTTTGGTATATCTTCTTTCCTTATTAATATGTAATCTTTATAGTTGAGCTCATAAACCATTTTATACCCAGATTTTTATACACTATTTTAAGAACATTTTCTCATTTTTCAAACATACCTAAACTTGTCATGGCTGTACTATAAATTACATAACATTCCCTTATTGTTGAATGTTGACAATTTGAAATTATAATGAGTAAATCTCTAGTGATCATTTTGGAATACAATGCTTTTTTTGAACCATGTCAGGTGATTCAGTACTATAAGCTATCAAGAATAAAATTATGGTGTCAATGGGAGTTCCCTAGTAGTCTAGTGGTTAAGGATCCAGCATTGTCACTGCTGTGGCGTGGGTTCAGTCCTGGGCCTGGGAACTCCCTCATGCTGTGGGTGCAGCCAAAAAAAAAATTCATGGTGTCAAAGAATATCAGTGACAACGAATGAAATGTCAGTTTTAGCTTTCAGCATTTGTTTTCTTCCCCTTTTTGAAAGGGAGAACATTTAGTCAACTCTAAGCTTCCATCATTCTTGTTTTCCAGTAGTCCTTAAGCATTTATGTATGAAAAAATAAAATTAAGGGTTGAGGAGGCATCTGTAGAGGCATGACCTGGGAGGCATGTCAGCATCTGAGCAGGGTGAGGAGGCTGTCTGCGAGGAGGGTGGCCTGGCATGAGGAACCAGAGCCCAACAAGCATTTGGTTCCAGGTGTCAGTACCCATGCTGGTGGAGGAGAGCTCACACTCAGAGGGCTGGCCTGCCATGGGGCAGCATAAGGAAGGCTTGTTCTTGAGAGAGCTGTTCAGAAAGGGGAGTTAGAATCAAACAAAAGGGGGATATTCACGTGAGGGAGAACGTAGAACCTGAAATAGACTCATTACATAAAGGAAGATTGATTAAATAATGGAAGCTAGTTTCTAACTGTCAGAGAAGGGGAAGATATGGAAAGGGAAGAAACTCAAAGGAACCCTATGTGGTGTGAATTCATGGTTTTTATTGTAGGTAAATATAGAAGGAATTGAGCGTGTGTGTTCATGTATCATATATAGGAACAAATAATAATACATATATTCCCTAAGTGTGTCTCGGAGCAGTAATACCCTCATAGCAATGAGCAAGCCTGTATAGTGCTACATCTTAGCTTCTCAATATAATTTTCCTCTAAAAGGAACTAGCACATTTTGGACCAATGACTGTTTCCTGGGAAGGTACAAGATGAGCGTAGGACATCTTTTTGTACCACAAATAAAGTGCTCAAGCATGATGGAGTATGTCAAGATGATACAGAAACCAGCCTGAAAGGGCTCCCACTGGCTAATTTGGGACAATTTGTCCACCAAAATAAATTGTTACAGTCATGAATTATATTGAAATACGTAAGAAATCAAAAGTCCATACAGATATAAATAAAAAACTGGATGCATTGAAAGTTTGATGAAGAGTGGAATGCTTATGTAATTTCAAAGTATGTACCATCCCCACAAAATACTTACTAGTTAAGAGGGAGAAAACATGCCATTACGTTGGAAGGCCTAGCAGACATCACCTTAATCAAGTGATCAAAATGAACATCATCAATAACAGGGTAGTTTGAAATCACATGCCACTTGATAGGATACAGTGGTGGAAAAAGCAACACACTGGTATAATATTCTTGCCAAAAATGAATCATCTGAATCTAGTCATGGGAGAACTTCAGACAAATCCAAATTGAGAGACATTCTATAAACAAATTGAACTGTAATCTTCAAAAGTACCGTGGTCATGAAAGCCAAATAAAGTCGAGGAACTAACAGTTCCAAATTCAGGGAGTCTAAAGAAATGACAACTAAATGCAACTCATAATTCTCAACTGGATCCTTTTGATCTAAAAGACAGTGAGACAATTGGTGAAACTTGGATGGAATTTAAGGATTGGATGACAGCAACCTATTAATGTAATTTTCTGACTTTGATACTTTGATACTGTTTGACTTTTCTCGACTTTGTACGTGTGTAGAATAATGTCTTTGTTTATAGGAAATATATACTGAAGTATTTGCTAGAGTTATGGCATCGGATTGGCATATTACTCTCAAATGGTTCAGGAAATTTTTAAAAAAAATTTGTACTGTACTTCCAACTTTTCTGTAAGTTTGTGAGTATTTAAAGTATAAAATATGTAATTAAATCAAAAATGGAAAAAAGTAAAGCAGACTCAAAAGTTGAAAACTGAAATAAAAACAAATAAATTCATCTAATTGTATATTAAATTAATAGCTTGATCATATAGAACAAATAATAATTTCAAGGGTTTTTTTTTGGGGGGGGGGTGGATCTTATCTGCTGCATATGGAAGTTCCCAGGTTAGGGGTTGAATCAGAGCTACAGCTGCCAGCCTATGCCACAGCCACAGCAATGCCAGATCTGAGCCTCGTCTCATCTGGGACCTATACCATAGCTCACAGCAACACCAGATCTTTGATCTGTCAAACCCGCATCCTCATGGATGTTAGTTGGGTTAGTAACCTGCTGAGCCACAACAGGAACTCCCTCAAGTTGCTTTTGAAAACAATTCTGTACTTTCCATAAAACAACTATAAATTTAAAAAAATTTCACTCTAGGTTCATTATAGTTGGTAAAATTGATGTAAGACTTTGAATTAATATTTTTTTCCTGCTATGTAGCACTGAAAACTGTCTAGTCACTTATGATGGAGCATGATAATGGGAGAAAAAAGAATGTATACATGTATGTGTAATTGGGTCACCATGCTGTACAGTAGACAAAAAAATTGTATTGGGGAAAAAAAAAAAAAAATTTAATGAATTAATTTTTTAAATATTATAGGTAAACAATTAAATAGATTAATGTTAAGAACAAAGATGTTTACTAAAAGAGAGAAACTAATTTAAAATAAGTAATAGAGGCTTGAGGACTGAACAGCGCTCTGATGAGTTTTTTCCCCCCCACATAGTTAGTAAATAATCCTATTTAATTTATGCCCATTAATACTATTTAAATTACATCATAAAACGAAAGAAAAAATAGAACACATTTTCCCAGTTCACTTTATGTAATTAACCTAATTCTGAAAGTTGCACTTCCAAAACCACAAAAAAGCAAACTATCTTTTTGAATTAAAAGACAGATTTTTTTAACCTCAGATAAAATACGGATGAATGAGTTCAACAACATTTTAAGAGAATAATCTATTTTGCCCAAGTAAGATTTATCTGAGAAACACAAAAATATTTCACATTATCAGTAGATAATTAGAAAAAAAAATAGAAAAAAAATCACTAAAATTAATTAGAAAAGTAAAGGTAAACAAGCATGCTCACTGTCACCAGTATTGTGGTATGTTATTCTGATTAATGAACAAGACAAGCAGAAATAAGAGGCACGAAAAAGAAAAAACATTGTCCTAAGTTATAAATAATACAATTTTCTGCTAAGAAAACATATAAGAATAAATTGAAAAATAATTGAAATGTAATGAGAACTTAGCAAGCATAGGTAAAAGTAACAAACTGGAAGAAAATATCACCAATATCTACAACTGACAGAAGATCAATGCAGAATAAAGAACTCTCACTAATGAAAAGGAAAGAGCCCATGCGTGTGCTAGTCCACACTCAGACTTTGATAATGCATGACGACTTTAGCTGACTTCTTCCCAGCTTGCCTGGCACCCGGCATCTGTTCCAGGTAAGCAAATGCTCATGTGCCATGTCCGCTTGGAGACGCCTCTCTTCCTGTAGGTTTCAGGCTACTTGGTTTTGCAGCCTCAGCTGTTTGATAGGTTCTGCTATGTTCCTTCCAAGTGTTTACTCCGCTTCGATGTCCTTGGCCATTTTTGTGTAGTACAATGGTTTCTTTCTTGGGAGTTAAGTTCAGGTAATAAGCACTGTGTTAAGTAGGGGGTGAGACATGTTGCAGAGACAGAAGATGCATCAGCTTTGGCCTTCTTGGTTACTGAGTGATGGTAGGGTGGTAAATCAAAGGGACGTGATGGAACTTGTGCCTAACCCAAGGCATTCCCAGAATGAAACAAGACTTCTCCTCCGTAACATCTTACCAGAGGAGAAGCATGGTACTATAAGATTTAGGCACTTGAATGCCCATCCCTTTTTCTGTGCCTAGCCAGCCCAGGGGGTGTTCTTCAGTGAGGACATGGAGAGAAGATGTAGTTGGCCCTCTCTCACTGTTCAGCAGAAGGAGAGATGTGATGGCCTCCTGAGTAGCTCTTGCTCCCATTTCCAATGTAAGCCAGACTCCTATGATTAATGTGATAGGGCATTCACTAATGCTTTTAAAAGATGGATCATTGTGAAAAGGCCCAACCCTGTTTGCTGCATTTCCTCCCTAAAAGCAGTCAGTCTTGACAGAAGCTATGCGAGTCATCCTGTCTCCCATTAACAATGACCTCAACTGTTTGTTTTAAAGAGTTCACAACCCCAAAGCAAAATTTTCACATACGAAAACATAGCATCAGCCAAATCCTTTGGGAAACCTCCTCCTGAGCTCTCAGCCTGTGCTTCTGTTCATTAAGTCAAATCAGCCCTTTATGGTAGGTGGGAATCTCCCATCAGTGGCACTGATATGATCTGAAAGTGGCCACCTCTCCATGTGCCTGATGCTGTCCAACCCCACATCAGCTGATGAGTCTAAGTATGGGGAGCAGGAAGGAGATAGAAGAGGTGATTCCATGGACGCAGAGTTGATTGGCTAAGGAATCCTAGCCTGCAACAGACAGTGAAAAGGTGCTTGGGCTACCACAGTGGTGTGTGGTAACAAATAGTCATGAGGGATGATACTTGAGAGCACATCCTATGGCCCAGGTACCAGTAACAACAATTCTTAATAATAGCAAATAACAGCAGGAACAGAAATGACCCGTTCTTTTTTTTTTGTTTTTTTGGCCACCCCACTGCATGTGGAGCTCCCAGGTTAGGGATCAGATCCAAGCCACAGCTGCAAACTAAGCTACAGCAATTGTAGATGCACCTGTGCCAGGCCGGGGATCAAACCCACATCCCAGCACTCCCAAGCCATTGCCAATCCCATTGCACCACAGCGGGAACTCCATGACTCATTCTTCTCTTAAGTTTTCCACAGCAGAGAAAGGCTCTAGGGGGTGGTGGGCAAAAGAGCATCATAGGAGACCCTTCTTGAGCAGGAATGAAGAGTTTCTGTTTCAAGAGCTATTGGCCTTCAGAGAAAAACCAGTTTCCCCTTGAAGGCTTCCAATCAGGAAGTCCCATGCAGAAGTCCTAACAAGACTTACTACAGAGACTCTAAGAGAGCTCTTTCCTTGTTTTTCCCCATGTTTAGTGGATTGCTAAAACCAGGAAGATGAATTTGAGGCCTCAAACTGTCTCTGACTGAGTTCCCAAAACAAGTGACTTTCTAACCTGTTCCTAGAATTTGTCTAGAAGGATTTCCAACTGTTTTGATTATCTTTTGCCATATTAACCAGCTGCCCAAATTTAGTGACTTCAATCACCAGCTATTTTTTTTTTTGGTTCACAGTTCTGTGGTTCAAGGCTTTGGCCAGGGCTCAGCTGGGAAATTCTTATGCTTTCCATGGTATTTGCTAGGGTCTCTCATGAGACTGCAGTCAGATGGCAGTTGGGGTTGGAGTACCAGAATGGCTCACTCATAAGCGTAGCCCATGTGTTAGCACCAGGCTAGGAGGCTAGGATGACTTTCTCTTTCTTCACATGGATAGCTTGGCCTTCTCTGCATGGCAACTGGATTCTAAGAATGAGTATTTCAAGTGGTGAATCAGAAGCTATGATCTCTCTCTCTCTCTCTCTCTCTCTTTTTTTTTTTTTTTTTTGGCTTTTTAGGGCTGCACCTGCAGCATATGGAAGTTCCCAGGCTAGGGGTCGAATTGGAGCTGTAGCCACCAGCCTACACCAAAGCCACAGCAACGTGGGATCCAAGCTGTGTTTGCAACCTACACCACAGCTCACAGCAACGCTGGATCCCTAACCCAACCAGCAAGGCCAGGGATCAAACCCACATCCTCATGGATACTAACTGCTGAGCCTCGAAGGGAGCTCCCAGAAGCTCTGATGGCTGAAAGCTCAACTACTGAAGATACAAATGTAACATCGCTCATCAGTCTTTTGATGAAAACAAGCCCTGGGGGTAACCCATATTCAAATGGAGAATAGACTCCCTTCCTTGATGGGAAAATGGAAAGGTTACTTTGTAAAGGAGCACATAAGGGATGGGAGATATTGTTGCAACCGTCTTTTGAAATGTACTGTACCACCTAGTGCTCTCCTTCCAGTGCCTCAGGTTCTGCTCCAGTCTAACCTTTTTTAATTTAATGCAAGTATTCTCTACTGTAATTGGCATTCCTGCTTTTTCACTTTATACTGGAGATGGAGAATATGAGCATCATTCCCCCTCCACACCTCCCTGAAAGGCTGCTTATCCAGTAGGCTGGAACTCTGCTTAAGTAAGATGTAAGAGTTGCGAGGAACAACTTCAAAGGCAACAAGATGCAAATTCTTGGTTCATTTTCCCCATTCATATCTAAATCAAGTGCCTTTTTATTATTATTAAGTTAAAGGTGTTTTATTATCCACACAGGGATTTTCAGTTCAGTTAATATGCTTGATACTGACATTTAATTTTTTTTTATTACCCTGTTCTTTTATCCCTTCTCCATACTGGCAACTCCAAGTCCTCTTTTATAGGGCTATTATTTTCTAGGGCTCTTCTATTCCTGTGTGTGTTAGAAATTGGGTTTATTTCTGATATGTTAGTAATTAAAGCAAATCTCTGCAACAAGCCATAAAATAGCCTGCCCTGCCCCAAGAAACTGGCACTAGGGAGCAGACTGAGTGAGAGCTGAATCAGACAAAGATAAAGAGCTGGGTTGGTAGCTGATTGCCACCCCCCCACCAATGAAACATTGAAATATTGATTCCCACCCCCCTGCCCTTTGAAACAATTTCTCCTCCCTATATCTAGACATGCTTCCGGTTCCCCTGAGGGCGAAAAAGCCACCTTTCGACAAAGAAAGGCCTAGGCCAGCCAACTCCCTCTGAAATGGCACTCATTTTGACACAGCATCCTTGGGCCAAAGGGAGAAATACCCTCAAGCATGTTCCAAAGCAATGGAACCTTTTTTTTTTTTTTTTCCACCTCAACACACCTAAGGGATTCCACACACTCTATCAGTAGCAGAGACTCATTAAGGCAGTGAAGCACTCTATGGTTTGGGAAAAGTCCACCACTGAGATTCACTGGGATAAAACTTTAAACAGCTGAAGGTAACACTGGATAGCAGAGAAAGGCAAACCAAAGGAACAGGTCCACCAAACTGATCTACAACCTCCTAAATCCTTCGCACAGCCTCTGAGGTTAACAAAATATAAAAATACGTTTATCCCAAATCACATTGGTTTCATAGTAATCCCTGATTATGTGACCTGACCACATAAGACATTTACAATGAGAAGTGGGGAGTTGGGTAATTAAAAGCCATCCATAAGTCTGCACATCATCTTCTGGTAACCTCGCCATGCACAGGGCCTCGTTAAAATCTCCATAAAACCTGCCCTCTGGTGGGTGTGGTATAATGATCCATCCTAAGTAGTGACCACATTTTTGCTTCTGTTATGGCTTTGCACCCTTTGGGGCCCGTGCTTGATATTCATTATAGGTCTTTGTCAACAAGTAGGTGAGAAAAGGAATGTATGTGTGGAAATAACTCTGCCAACCTTAGTCCTGACCTTGTAACTGACTTCTCTAAAGACTTCCCTTCCACTAGCCATACAGCTCTAGCAGAGGAGGGGGGCTCATTTTCTCACCTCAGCCTCTCGTTGGAGAGCACGACATATTTCAAGATCAAGTTTCAGAGCTAGAAAAGGGCCCTTAGAAATCAATTAGCCCCAAAACTTCATTTTACAGATGGGGAAATTGAGTCCAGAAATATTATGACTTTTCCCAGCATCACCCGCCTGTGCATCTGTAACTGAATCTCTGCAAGGGGGCATGTAAACTGGTCCACTGAGGACTTGAGGCCTAAAGCTCACAGGTGCCCAGACAATTGGTGCTGGCAGGACATGTTTCAGGTGGAGAGGGAGGAGAATAAAGCTGCTAACCCTCTCCTGGATCAGCTCTGCAGATCCTTCTACAGAGACCGTTTGACTCAGCCTGTGACTCTAACAGCACCCTCAAGTAAGTGCTGAGTGAAAACCCTTGGGGGGAAAACCTTTGTAAACCAATGTTGCTCTCTTGTAACCCAGAACTGATATCCAGGATTTCATAGCTGAGTGCCCTCTCCCACTTAGCAAAAAGCTGATAAGGGTACCAGCCGCAGGGTCTCCCCTGGGATGCACGCCTGCTCTGCTGAGGAAACAAGCCTTACCAGTGGAGACCTGTATCACCACCTACAAAAAAAGAAAAAAGAAAAAAACCCAGTCTCATTAGAAGTGCAAACCAAGCTCCCATGGGCATTGTCCCCCGAGAAGCAGCACACACTGACTTGTTAGATGAGGCATATCCCCCTCTGGGAGAGCTGCCAGAAAACTGCACAACCTTATGGAAATTGTAATGACTCGGGGGCCCTTTGGGGAAGGTAGATGTCCTGGAAAACACCTGGTCCCTTAGCTCTGCAATAGATGGCAGATCAGGAGAGGGGGGAATTCATTCTATAAATATTTATTGGGTGTCTATGACGTGTCAGGCACTGTTCTAGGAAATGGGTATCTAATATGAACAAAATAGTGTTACTGTCCACTGCTCGCTCTTCTAAACTGTCTGTGGTGATCCATACCTTCCTGCACGTCACTCTGCTCATTCCATTTAGCATTAATGGAACGTTAACAACATGCCAGCCATAAAAACCGTACTTTTATTGATTTAAATATAGTGATCTGGATCCCCAATTAAATTGTAGCCTCCTTGAAGGCAGAGGCAGGAGCTTCTCTTCCCTCTTTGCTTTGTGGCCCTCATAGCATTTCACATGATGGTAAGTGCAGAGAAAATAATAAAGGGTGATTGATTAGATGCCTAAAGAGTAATATCTGGAGACAAACCAGAGAAAGCTAGGGAGGAGGCTGAGAGCGAGCAAAGGTTTAGGACCCAAGAGAACAGCACACCCTGGACACAGCAGCTGCGGACACCCCCAAAACAAAGCCTTACCATTTACAGTAGCTTTTTTAAATGTATGCCTGCTTCTGTGTGATAACAGCCTCATGAGGTGCAGCAAATTTGAATGTGAAGAGCAACTATAAAATATTATCACTGAAAACCAAAATTAAAGAAATACATTTTAAGAAAGAAGGACCGCCGTGAAGACGGCCGTTGGTGAGTATGAGTGTATTCAGATGCCCACAATTGTATTTGCAGTGCGCTTGTCCTGATTGTAATACTCAGGACACAGGTTACGGCATTCATTTTCTGGTGTTAGACATAAGACTTTACTTCAGCAAATCTTGCAATGATCAGAAATGAAACCACAGCCCAGTTTTTAAACAAGCCACTTGTTCTTTTCTGCTATGAGTGTTAAGTCTGTCTGCACTGGGTCTTGGGCTTGAACACATGTAGCTGCTAATAGAGTGGAGTAGTTTCACTTTTTCTTAGCAAGGGAGGGTGCTAGGATGGAAACATTTAGGGAGGTCTCGAAGACATCAGGCTGAGCTTTGCTTCTTTAGAGACCTGGAAAATGAAGAAAGAATGGCTTTGGGGAAGCATGGAGCAGCAGGACAGACATAGCTAAGGAACTTTGACTTGTTAAATTCTAGCAAATGCTCACCCTTAATGAAGTGAAAGACAACAAAGTAAATGAAAATATTTCAAACTAGCTTAGGCAGCAAGATTGTGTTTTTAACTCCTTGCCTTATGTGTCCATTTGATACAAGGGAGAAAGAGCTGTGGTTGAAAGTTAAAATCCAAAGAGAAGAAGGTTCTCACTGCTTGGTTAGTGACAGTGGACAAATAAGAGAGCCTTAGGGAGCTTTTGATGAGGTGAAGTGACAGGTACAGGCAGCCTGGGCCTATTTCATTCAGAGTGCAGGGCTGGGTCTTAAGATCTGGAAAAAAGAAGAGACTTGGCATCCATTTTTATTTTGTAACCTAATCATCCTTCACTTGTCCTGGTTGTAAAGTATGAGTGTTCATAGCCAATAACTTACTATTTGTAGAAACTTACTGTTTTTACTACAACACGAGGATATTATTTGAAAACATTTTACAAATTATAAAGCACTGTCTAAATGCAAGTTAGTGCTCTTCTTCCAAAATGTGTCAGGTATTTTCAACATATTCTCTGAATTTTCATTACATTTGTATGATTTAGAAATTAGAGCCGAGAAGCATTGGGATTTTGTGGTAGAAAAAGATCATTGAGGTCCCTGAAGCTTTTCGTTCATTTAGGCTCTATTCAGGTGTTTCCATTCAAAAACACTCTGATACATGTTAATGGGAGAATAAATTGATCCACCATTCTGGAGGGCAGTTTATCAGTGGGTGTCAAAAACGTTGAGACGTTTGCTACCAGGAATTTATTGTTAGTCGTCATCATCAAGGGCAGGAGGCTAACATTTCTTGTGCATTTACTATGGGAAAGACCCTGTTCTAAGTGCTTTGCATGAACCGCATTCAGTCCACACAGCAATACCATAATATGTGTATCAGTAGTCTCCCTGTTATATAGATAATAAAACTGGATTATAGAAAAGTTAGATAACTTGCCCAAGGCCACAAAGCTGGTAAGTGAAGGTGCTAAGAATCTAACTAAGGCTGTCTAGATTGAGTCAACGCTTTTACCTATGCTGTATTGTAACTTGTATTATTTCCTAAGAAAACAATTGAAGAAGTGGACAAAGATGTATATTCAAGAATTTCATCAAGGCTTTGAATAATATAGGAAAGGATTGGGGAGGGGCGGCGGGACCCAAAATATCTACCTACAAGGCATCTATTCAACTTAGTATGATGTATAGCAATAAAATAATAGATACTGTTGTGTGTATAAAAAGATTAAGTTCATCTATATATATTTACATGTAAAAGATGTCTTGCTATATTAGTGAAAAAAATTACCTTTTGAAAGTATGAATAATTTCCTCTGTTTTGGTGAGAAAAAAAGTCTTGAAGGCTAGATATCAAATCATTGACAATAATTATCCTTCAGAGATGAGATTATGGGTGATAGTTTTTCCACTATTCTTTTTTGAATTAAAGAATTTTTGAGAAGTTCCCGTCATGGCTCAGTGGTTAACAAACCCAACTAGTATCCATGAGGATGCAGGTTCAATCCCTTGCCTCGCTCAGTGGATTAAAGATCTGGAGTTGCCGTGAGCTGTGATGTAGGTTGCAGACACGACTCGGATCTGGCGTTGCTGTGGCTGTGGTGTAGGCTGGCAGCTGTAGCTCCAGTTCAACTCCTAGCCACAGGTGTGGCCACCCTAAAAGGACAAAAAAAGAAAAAAAAAAAGAAAAAAAGAAATACACAATAAAGCTACATTATTTGGGGGAAAATTATTTAAAAGAAGTAAATTTCATTCTACTCTCACGTGCATATCCCTTACACCTTCCACTCTAGCACATTCCACTGATGAACAGCTGTCTTCATTCTAAAATGTTTCTTCATTTTGGACACTGAGAGTTTTTTGAGTTGGTTTCTGGGAGCTTCATCACACGTGTATGGAGGCCCCACTGTGTGTCCCTTGCTGTATCAGGCATTGTGGATCTCTGACTGCCAAGCATTGACTTTCTATTCTGGGACATGACATCAAACACTTAGCTTTGGGTTTCCCTTTCTGTCAACATCTGGTTTACTGACCTAATCAAGTGTTCAGTTGTGAGGGACAAACAGTTGGAAGAATAGAAAAATCTGTGATACAGTTCTTCCTGTGCACCATAAACATTCGGTACAAACAGAGTTCAGAGAAGGGATAAATCTAAGAAGCTGAGACGAGCATTCAGGTTTTCCTAGAGGCGATAAGGACTCAGACAGGGTCTTGAAGGATGGTAGGAAAAGGAGGAGGACGTTTTATTCAATCTTACCGGCATGAACTTCTGTAGATTTCCTTCCTGGTTCTAAGATTCTATTCTCCTATTTAAAGATGCACTGAGTCAAATAAACCTGGGTTCAAATTCTGACTTCCTTGTTTTTTAGCAGTGAACTTTTGACCACTTGCTCTGTGCCTCAGTTTCCTTATCTTCAAAATGAAAGATATCTGCCTCTCAAAATAGCATTAAATGAGACAGTGCCCATAAAGCATTTAATATAGTGCCTGGCCCATATTAGCTCTCAATAGATGTAACTTTGATTATGCTTCCCACCCCCTCAACTCCCAAGTTTCCACCAAATAATCTAATCTCATGTTTTCTATCTCTTAGCACGTATTCGCTTTCCTTCTTCTCATGGAAACCAGCTAGCAGGTTCCTAGCTGCCCTGTTGAGTCTGATGCGTTGCTCTTAGCTGGTACCTGTGTGTTGTGCAACTCTGCCTGATTTCAGGCTGTTGCCTTCAGTACAGTCCCCCACTTGCTTACCCCCCTTTCCCGGGAGTCTCCTATCCTAGTCTCCATATGTTCAAACCCCTAGACTCCTCACCAAACACAGAACTCGAATGGAGAGGCAGGAGTCCGTGTTCTTTCTACTTCAAGTCCAAGTCCAGGCTAGAACTCTGGACACTACCCCCTCCCCCCACCCGCCACTTCCTGCCCCAGGACCAGAGACTGACTTCATAACTCCCAATACTGACTTGGCTCTGTGGCCATTTCACCTCCCCGCTCAGCTCTGTGTGTCAGAGGCAGTGCCAGTGCATTTCCAAAGGCCTGATTCTTCTTCCGAGCAGTGAGAGGTCTTGCCTAGAGTAGAAGCTGAGCTAAGCCATCAGCTGCTTTCCTCGTATGAGGGACCCTGGGCTTTGCTGCTTTTATGGTCCAGGCCTTGCCAACTGCAGAAACAATGAGCCTCTTTAGCACCCCTGTCGCTGCCGTAGGGTAACCAGAGACAGGAAAACGCCTTTCCAAAGGTGACTTTGCTGGCCAGAGCCTATCACCTCAGTCTGGGCTTCCTGACCAATTTTTACAATTCTTTTGGATCAAATCGAGTACTCCATGGCCTTTTCTGGTTATAGAGGTCTCATTGTTTAATGATCAGTGCAGGCCTTTTGCAGGCGTATCTTGGCTTTGGAATCCTAGAGAGTTTAGCAAACTTTATCCTTCAGTGGAACATCCTTTTTTTTTTTTTCTCCTTTCTTTTCTTACTTTAAGCGTAAAACAATGAATCATAGAAATAAATGTCTTTGGGTCATCTGGTCAGTCTCCTGGGTACAGCTACAGGGTGTTTCCTTAAGAGTAAGGTCTAATCTTTGTCCAGTCACTATTTAAATGTCCCAGATGTTGGGGCATCCTCATCTCTCATAGCAGCTCAGAGAACAGAATGAGCAGTGTTTTCTTGCAGGCTCCTCTCTCCTGCCTGCTGTTCTGTCAGTTTGTTCCATACTATGTAGCAAACCCAAGGAAGAACGTCTCTCTCAACAGACCGAAGTATTGCTTCAGGGATGCGCTTCCAGACAAGCCAGGAGCAAGGGCCGGCAGGTTGTATTCACCTGTGCGCCTCCACACTGCCTGGAAATGGGAGCAAGAGCAGCTCAGCTCTTCTGTCCAGTTTGGGACTTTTGAAGTTTTCCAGAGCTTTCATTTCTCTCGCATGGCCGAATTTCTTTCTCGTTCTTTCTGGGACACCTAGGCAATGTTTTCTCTTTTGTTTGGAGCTGTGAAAAGGAACTGTTTGTTTGACTCTGAGTTTCCCTTTCTGTAACTCCCCCCACCCTCAACCCATGGCTCTCTTCCTCTCCCAAAGAAGAAAGAGGAAAGCAAGCCGCAATAATACTTCTGTAAATTTATGGCCACTCTGTAATGTTTAATCACAGCTACGTGACTGGGGGCTTCAGAGCAAGCGTACAAGTTCAGCGCAAGGTGAATCTTGTCTGAGATAATCTGAAAGTTCATTCAGAGGTGAGGGCAGCAGCCTCTTGCAGACGGGTGAGGTTAACAGGAGGTCACCTGCTTTTTTTTTTTTTTTTTTTTTCCCTTCTGGTCTTCTCCCCTTTAATGTGTAAACAAAGGGAAAATGTAACTTCCAATGAACTTGGCATATGTTGTGCTCACGCTAATCTTGGCCTGGCCAACTGTAAACAGTCCAATATCCTGTGGCTGAGTCTTTCCACCCATTCCCCGCCTTTTGGAGAGCATGAAGAAACACCCACAGAAAGCGGAGGCTAGCACCTTGTGCGGCAGGCCCTGGTGACCCCAGAGGGCCACCGGGGCCCAGGGGGAGACCTCCAAGAGGCAAGTGTCTTTGCTGGGATGTATTTGAAACTCACACCCTGGCCTCCCGTAATGCTTTACTGACAACTGTCAGTAGCATACATTTATTGAGCTCCTGTTCTGCCTCACTACACACTGCTGACCACGAAGATGAACATGGATGAGCCCTGAGGTGCTCACAGGCTATGATCTGGCCCTAGAGGTAGGATGAAAGAGAGGGTGTTGCTATATCCAAAGAAAGCTGCAGACAACTTCTGGACAGGAAACCCTTTAAAAGTTCCCCTCCGTTGTGAAGCTGTACTTTGGTTTCCATCCCATTTGCAAAGATGCCTCCAGGCCAGAGAATTCCAGAAGCCTATAGAGTGGAGGCCCATGGCGAGCATTCATATCCTACAGCAGAGCATTGGCTACTTGGTGATTTTTGACCAGTTCTCATTTGCGGCAAACCCCACTTCTTGAGAGTCCAAAGGTTCTAGTGCTTGGGCAGCATACCGCTGCCATCCCTTAGCTGCCTCTTGGGAATGTGGAAATGTAATCAGTACTCCAGTATTCAGAGCAGGAATTCATAATGCATTATCTGTGGCAACTGTTAAATCTCAAACCAGATTCTAGAATCCCTTACTCAGTTGAGGAGTGTTTAGGGAATGTGGACTTTGCTGCTTTCAGCCAGCATGGGACCATTTTAGTAATATGAGGGAGTGGGAAAGCTCAGAGGTACTGGGCAGCCAAGAAGACCCAGCCTTTAGTTGTGAAATTCCCTTTGCACTGTGCTTTGTATCACCCTGTGACGAAGAAATAGAAACGTCTTTAATCACACTTGACACCAAGTACTTCTTAGGCTAACATGGGTCCAGACCTATCCCAGGTAGAAGTAGAGAGAAAGATTCTGCCCTTGAGGAGCTTGTCATCTCCCTGAGGAAGCAAGACTAAACAAAAGTCATAATAACTGGGAGTTTTAAGATAGGCTGCAATACTGCCAAATGAGGTATTGGCGATGCAGGCTTCTTAAGGGTCTCTTTAGAAAGGGAAGGATCTGGATAGGACAGAGAGCAAAGGGGAGGTATTCCAAATCAGAGATCGGGATCGAGGGCATCATGGGGGCCCAAAAGAATTGGTCAGCTCCCTTGTCATTTTCTTCTTCTCCTTCTTTTGTCATCATCATCATCATTATAACTAATATGTGCAGAGCATTTATTCTGTGTGTGCCAGGCACTATGCTCAGTACTTTACCAAGGTAGGTATTGTAATTTCACTTTAAAGAGAGGCTGGTATCTTAACTCATAGAAGTGGGAAACAATGAAATTTCTGAACTAACTATAGCCCCTATAGGCAGAACGACTTGAATTTCCTCAACACCTCTCATCTTTGTAACTGAAGATTTCCTCTATCCTCTGCCCCCAGCCCAATGGTGTAAAATGTATAAGTATTTTGCGATGCTTACTGGGGACAGGAGAAGGTGTTGGGACACAGTTTAGCTGCTGAAGACGACACTTTTAAAATCAGGAACCGGGCTCTTGGCTAGATGGCGAGGAATTGTTAAGGGGTGACAAGATGATGGTGATTTGCCAGTGCCCTGGGGTATCTAATTTGGGATTATTTTCTTATAGACATGGGAAAGATCTCAGGTAAAAGGATAGATTGTTTTTCCCACAGCTTGCCCATGGTTTTTAAACTGTGGGTGGTCCCCTCCCAAAAACCACTGCTTGTGATCTGGCCATTGAAGGAGCTCTGCTCTCGGGGAACAAGCCACATGGACAAATGCTAATCTGGAGAGTGTCCATCTGCCCCTGGCTCACAGAGAAGCTGGACACGCGGCCCTGGGGTCAGAAGAAGGGAGTTGTAGCTTGGATGAAAGCCAGGGGCTCTGGGCTATACGACATTGAAGCAAAAGTCAAGACAGTTTTTGTTGCTTTAAAGTTCATGAAGGGTAGTGTTTAGTTGCTTTTTAAAAAATATCTTTGAATAGTAATGATAACCCTGTGATAAGAGTGTTATTAACTATAATAACAATGTGAAATTTCCAAGTGGTTTCACTTACTATGTCTCTTTTCCTACTTTATGCAATAAATTGGAGCGGGTTTTTTTCTTATCAAATTCACATCACTGGATTGAGAGGCTGGGTCAGAAAACTATAATGATTTGTTTGAGACCTCACAGCAAGCCATACTATAACCCAGAGATAATAAACACAAAGATCTGGTGTTGGATAAAGCTCCCATGCCATTAAAGACTAAAGACCTTATTACTCTGCCCATATGTGAAATTAGAAGATTGAGTTTATCTTTGCAAAATAGAAGAATCTTTCTCTCCTGGGATCTCTGAGAATGACACCAAACTCTCCCAAAAGGAGGCTTCCTTTCGTCTCCTAATTTCTCATTTCCACCCAACTCAAACACCAGCTAATGGGCCTTGAGATACTTCTTGGAAAATTTCAGAGACAATCTATTCATGCTCAAGGAGATAAAGGATAAATGGCTGTAGAAGCAGAGTTTGCCCTTCTCTGCCATCCCAGGTCAGCCTCAGCTATCTTTGAAAATCCTGTAGAAACTTCCTGACCCATTCCCAAAGGCTCCGAAATGGAGATGTAACTTCCTAACATTACTGTTCAGAGAAGAAATAGTCTGTGTTTATCTTCGTTCTCACCAGAGTGGGCTTAATGACTACAGATTTACTGTGCCTCGTTCTTGAGTCTTCCGCATGTTCTTTTCCGAGGAAAGATGGAAACCCTTTCAAATATCTCTTTAAGAGTCTTGGTCTGGACTGATCATCTGCGTTTCCCCTGTGCCACCTGTTGTGGAATCAGATTCGGGCGGCATTTAAGGTGGCCCACTGAGTGACCTGATATTCTCACATCATTTCAGCTCCATCTGGTAGTAAAGATAGACTAGTACTCCTTTCTTACTCTGCTCACCTGGAACACTCCCCATTCCCTAGGGACAAGCAAGCGCTGCAGAGATTCCCTATCAGCCAGAAACGCAAGTGTGCAAATTCCTATCACTTAATGAATTTAATAAATACACTATAGTATATTTCAGTATACTTACACAGTCGCGAATACTCTTTAGTAGTCAAAGTCAATGAACTAGGTTTACATGGATCAACATGGGTAGATCTTGGGAACGTAATATTGCGTGAACAAAGCCCGTTACAGAATGTCGTACACACTATTATAATATAGATGTAAAAGAAAACCCAAAACATTACCATATATTGTTTCTCTACCAAAAGCACAAAACATGTAGAGGTTACATAACAAAGTCATGATAGGGATCTCCTCAAAGAAGCAGAAGGGAGGGGGAGTTCAGCTTTATTTACAATGTTTTACTTCTTGAAAACAAAGGAAGGATCTAAATTAGACAAATTGTTAACTTTTGTTCACTTAGGGGCAAGATGGACTTTATGTCCTTTTTTTAAACTGTATTTTTTCCCATGTAAAAAAACCAACTCTTTCCTTCTCCTTCATCTCTCCTGGCATCTGACTTGCATTCCGTTCTCATAGCTTTTGGTTCTTCACCAGCTGGTTAAATTACATCATATAATAGAAAGAAAAGTGGACTAGAAGTTAAGGGCTTATGTTCTATAAACCCGTTCCCCATTCACGCTAACTTTGTCTGTGATCATGAATCTTTCTGAACCTCAGTGTCCTCCTCTGTAAGATGAAGGAATGGTCTTAGTCTCTGCAATTCCTCACTGTCTGCCCTTTTAGCAGACTCATTCCTGCTAAGTGATGAAAACTGCTCTCTCTCTCTGTCCCATAGCTCTTCACTTACGAATAAAGAATTCGCTGGATTTAGAATCTCAGAGATGGGAGGGGTGATAATGTGGTTGGTCATCAGCAAAGGTGATTTTTAAGAAGAATCCTACTTGGAGTTTCCGTTGGGGTGCAACAGAAATGAATCGGACTAGGAACCATGAGGTTGTGGGTTTGAGCCCTGGCCTCGCTCACTGGGTTAAGGATCCGGTGTTGCCATGAGCTGTGGAACTATGGTGTAGGTCACAGGCATGGCTTGGATCCTGCATTGCTGTGGCTGTGGCGTAGGCTGGCAGCTGTAGCTCTCATTCAACCCCTAGCCTGGGAACCTCCATATACTGCAGGTGCTACCTTAAAAAGCAAGAAAAAAAAAAAAAAAAGATGCAGCTCCTGTCGTGGTGCAGCGGAAATGAATCTGACTGGAAACCATGAGGTTGTGGGTTTGAGCCCTGGCCTTGCTCAGTGGGTTAAGGAGCTGGTGTTGCTGTGAGCTGTGGTGTAGGTCGCAGACTCGGCTTGGATCTGGCATTGCTATTAAAGAAAAAAAAAAAAAAAAGGAATCCTACTTAGTAGCAGGACTGACTGCTAGTGACAGACCCAGGGCTACAAAGCTGGTCTGCTGGTCATCTGTCTTTTATTTGGAGAATCTGAAAACCCTGCAAAAGCCAAAGGAATCCATCTAAAGAGGGCAGTGGAAAGCAGAGTGACTAAAGGTATGTTTACCAACCAAGAGGCAAATAATATAGGACAAATCAAAAAGGTCTGAGGTCCTGAGCATTTTCAAACTGGCCAGAAGCATTCAAGCAAAAAGAGTTCTTCCTTCAGAGGAAAATTCTGAGAAGTAGCTTTGTGACACTTTCTGACATAAGGACAATTTTAGAAGGAGATGCTGATATGAAAGGAAGGATATTCACAGTGATCGGGGGGCAGAAGTGGAGGTGGAGAGGAGGCTATTCTAAGGGTTTAGATAATCTCTAAGATGTCACTGTTTCTCGGAGCCTTAACTGATTTTGGTCACATTGAAACCTGCCTCAGGCCCCTGGCCAGCCTGACCCTCTCACCTGTAAAACCCACATCAGCCAAGACAGAGAAAAGCAAGGCAAGTGTGTGTCCATCCTCCATAGCTTAAGCAAAAGGCAGGTGGGAGAACTCAGAGACATGTTGATTCATCTGCTTGTGTTTGGAATGAGAGCAGTTATAGGAAGCATCTGCTTGATTGCTCCATTCGTATTACTTGCCTGGTCCCTGGAGGAAACCAATTTCGAAAACTCCGCCTTGGGGTCAACCACGTAGTCTTCCCTGTCCCCCTCTGACAATCAGCCTTTGGTCACTCACCTGGACCTGGTAAAGTCAGGAGCTGTCCTTTTCTCTGTTGTCCTCTTACTGGCCTCCTCATCTAGATCCTCATCTCTTCCTGCCGGAGCATTTTCTCCTCCAGTCTGTTGTTCTCACTAATAAATTGCTGCTGAAATGTTCCCACCCTCCACGGCGTACAAATGTTTTAAAAAGTCCTTAGCTTGGAGTTCCCGTTGTGGCGCAGTGGTTAACAAATCCGACTAGGAACCATGAGGTTGCGGGTTCGGTCCCTGGCCTCGCTCAGTGGGTTAAGGATCTGGCGTTGCCATGAGCTGTGGTGTAGGTTGCAGACGCGGCTCGGATCCTGCGTTGCTGTGGCTCTGGCGTAGGCCGGTGGCTACAACTCTGATTCGACCCCTAGCCTGGGAACCTCCATATGCCGCGGGAAGCAGCCCTAGAAAAGGCAAAAAGACCAAAAAAAAAAAAAAAAGTCCTTAGCTTGGCAGTCAGTATTCTTCATAGTCTAACTTAACAACTGCCTCTTCAGGCTTTCCACTCCTATTCCTTTACAGGCCACCTCTGCTCATCCAAGCTGTGCATCACTAGGGCCTTGAAAGGAGCCATAAAGGGGAAAGAAGGAAAACGCCCTGTTTGGGGTGTCTGACTATCCTGAGTCCAAGCTCTGACTCAACCACTTATTTAATGTGTTCCTTTTAGTCCATTCTTCTAACCTTTGGGGGCCTTCATTTCTTCGTTTGTAAAACTGAGGAAATACCTCTTAGGCTGTTGATTTTCCTGGAGATTAAATGAAATAGGTAAGTTGCCTGGCCCAGCAGTATCTGTCACATAGGTATTCAAGAAACGTCCAAGTTCATCTTTCCGTGAACACATCTCAGCAACTCCTCTTTTTGCACCTAGGCTTCCACTCGTCTCTTTGTTTGAAATTCCCTCTGCCCTCTTCTGTTTGGTCTAAATTGTGCCCATCCTTTTGAAAGACCAGAACCTGAAATCTTTCCTTGCTCTGAATGCATCCCTTACTTCCAGCCTGGGCCCTTCATTTGGCCCTCAAGGGCAGATGCCATGCTCAATAGGACTTTTTATCAAATCGGTTTAATTCCACCTATTTCCAAAATGGCCTTGAGGTGACTCATTAAAATGGTACATAAAATATAATTAGGAAAATAGAATTGAAAGGAAGGAAAGAAACTTAATGGAAAAGGAACCCAGCAAAAAACGCCAACCCCACGGGGCTGAGTCTTTGGCCTTCCTAGAAACTAGCGTTTACTTAACACAGTCTTTGGGAGGCAGAACTCTTTTGCAGTTTGGAGCTTATAGAAGGGAAACAAACAAGCAAAAAGGATCTCGTGGTGGTTGAGAATGATTTTATCATCTAATACCTCTTTTCTTGCTCTATTGATTAGTTCCACAATTTTGCAATGGACTCTGAGTTGCCTTTTACTCAATCTCCAGCCCCTCACACACAGACCAAAATAGATTTTAAATGCATGTCTGACTGAGCCAAGGGTGTTAAGAAGCTAGCTATCTAGTGCTGAATCTTTTACCCAGAGCCATGCATATTCCCAGACCATTAAGATTCTAACTTGTTCTAAACATATCCAGGGTGTAAGGATGCTTCCTGCTTTACCGTCCTTTTGATATCAGATATGTTTCCTTGTGCTGATCATGAAGTTCCTCGACTGTAATTTGTAATGACTCCTACAAGATAAGAGGTAATTTTCCGCAACTGATATTTCTCATTTATCTGTGGACAAAAGAGAACCCAAACCATTTTCATTATGAATGTGTGGTCTTTCTTCCTGCAGGTTATCTAACCAGTGTCTCCAAACTTTTTGGATTGGCCACTGCTGTTGACAATGAACTCTTGAGGACTCATTCCTAATATATGTTTATGTATAAAAATGTATTAACAAACTGTGATTAGATACCGAAGAGCTACAAAAGGATAATCACACTCCCCCACACACACACACCCCCACACACACACCCTTCTCCCCACTGCAGTTTAGGAAACAGAATGTCATCGTTACCTTTGAGAGTTGGCTTGCGTGAAGGCCCCTGCGCGGGTACCTACCCACGTTGCTATCATTCATATTTGAAGGCACAATATGTACTTAGGCTAAGTACAGTGGCAGAGACAAATGCATATTTTAAGTAGTCTTTTGATAATTTCACCTTTTGGAGGACCGCTTTATCAAATCGAACTAGTCGTCATTGTTTTGACTTTATAAAGTGATGACAGAGAGCTTGCGCATGACGACTTGTGAGCCCTGCCATGTTCTTGATGTTTGCTTATACTTATATTGCTAATATTATCTTTAATTCATCATGTCTTTGCAGTGGTATCTTTATACCATTTATTCATTTTGCCCAGAGAGGGAAAGTGGTTTCGTTTCGAACTCAGCAATATAGTCCCTAGTCGGCTTACATAGCAGCCTTTAACGAATCGCAATGTGCTGAAAGAAAACAGATGCTGGCCCATGGCTCCTACCTCCTTCTCCCACCATATCTGTGGCAGCAGCTCCATCCAAAACCCACACCTGCCTGCCTTTCCACCCCGACAAGGGGCAGCTCAGTCAGCCCAGGGCAGAGGCCTCCCATCATCCCCTTGAACATGTATTTCAGTGTGGTTATTATCACCCAGTGTGACAATAGGTTTCCCTTCTGCCCCCTGCAGCAGGGTAGATGCTGTCATCAATGAGAAATGGCCTTACAGGACAGTCTCTGACGCAAAGGAATGCATGGCATTAGCTTTTTATTTATTTATTTTTTTTAATTTGGGAGTCTTCCCTCAGACACCAGCTGATGACAGTGGGAAAGCCTTAAGGCTTTCTGGCTTTCTTTTTCTCTTTACCAGGGTAGTGTCAGAGGTGAAAAGTTTAGAGAGCAAACCTAAAAACCCACACTTAGGAAGTAAGTGAATATATCTCAGAACAACATTCTCTTTCCAGGGAAGCTGCTGATGGACAATTGGTCCCTGATAAAACTCTGAAAGACGCTTCCATCCACCTGGCAGCGGGGCTGGCAGGAAAGCAGGAAACGGCATAGCCACTGCTTACTCCTTCCCTGCCCTCACTCAGCCAGGGAGAAAAAGGGGAGGAGATCAGAGCTTTCTAGGGGGCCCCTGTGCCAGCCTGTAGAGGAGCCACTGTTGCAAAACTCAGGTATAAGCCAGATCCACTTAACCTATAGAGACCCAGAGAAATTTGGAACCTCTCCCCACCCCAGTTTCAAAGCCTGTAGAAAATCCAAAGGCCCCTTGCATTTGTCTTTGGACCCCTGGAGACCTCTAGTTTTCTTATTCCTTGGGCTTCCATTTCCACTGTGTAGTTTTGCAGCTTTCTAAGTGTGAAACAGCCTTTTTTAAGTCACAAAGAGAAAAAAATTGGGGGAGGGAGTGGGGTGGATTGGGAGCTTGGGGTTAATAGATGCAAACTCTTGCCTTTGGAATGGATTGGCAATGAGATCCTGCTGTGTAGCACTGGGAACTATGTCTAGTCACTTATGATGGAGCATGATAATGTGAGAAAATAGAATTTGTACATGTATGCATAACTGGGTCACCATGCTGTACAGTAGGGAAAAAAATGTATTGGGGGAATAATAATTTTTAAAAAAATTTCTTTTGGAAAAAAAAAAATTATTCACCCAAGCACATAAAAGCAGAGTATATTGTCTAAAGATTAGGAGTGAGGGCATGGATTTTTATATCTCACACTAGACCACAAGCCACTTTGAATAAGTCACTTATCAGATATCCCATGTCTCCAGAATTTTTGGGGCCATAAGAGCAATAGGAATTCCCTTCTTAGCCATTCTCACACATACTAGTTAAGTCTCTTTTCTTTCGATTAGCTCCCTGCCTCTGAAGAACCAAAGCAACATGGAGTTCCTGCTGTGGTACAGTGGGTTGATGATCCAGTGTTGCTGCAGCTGTGGCATAAGTTGCAGCTGAGGCTCAGACTCAATCCCTGGCCAGGGAACTTCCATGTGCCGTGGGTATGGCCGAAAAAGGAAAAAAACCAAAAGAACCAGAGCAACAAATTCTGTCCCCCTTCTGTACCATAGGTCTTGGCTCGTTGAGGATCTTACAAAGCAAGATGTTTCCTCTAAAAACATTTCTCTGTCCTAAAAGAATGCTAATGCCAGATGCTGAGATAATGAAGTTTTGCCACCTCTTCATAATCAGAGGGTATTTCTGAAGCCATTTTTCTTCCTTCCTTCCTTCCTTCCTTCCTTCCCTTTTCTTTCTTTCTTTCTTTCTTTCTTTCTTTCTTTCTTTCTTTCTTTCTTTCTTTCTTTCTTTCTTTCTTTCTTTCTTTCTTTCTTTCTTTCTTTGTCTTTTTTCTGTCTTTTTAGGCCCACACCTGCAGCACATGGAGGTTCCCAGGCTAGGGATCAAATTGGAGCAGTCGCCAGCGGCCTACACCACAGCCACAAGCAACACCAGATCCGAGCCGCGTCTGTGACCTACACCACAGCTCATGGCAATGCCAGATCCTTAACCCACTGAGCGAATCCAAGGATCGAACCCACAACCTCATAGTTCCTAGTCAGATTCATTTCCTCTGCACCACAATGGGAACTCCCTGAAGCCATTTTCTTTCCTTCTTTTCTTTAGTTTTATAGCTATTGGAATTTTATATCTGAAAGAATTTCAGACCACACTGCCCTTCCTGGCCTGGATCTAGAGGCAGACTTTTTCTGCCAAGGACTAGACAGTGAATATTATAGGTTTTTCAAGCTGTAATGGTCTTTGTCCCAACTACTTAACTCAGCTATTTATGACGGTATAGTCATAAACCATATGTTAAACAGTGAGCATGGCTGTGTTCCAATAAAACTTTATTTACAAAAACAAGTGGTGGCTATGGTTTTCCATCCCATGATCTAGAAGAAAGCAGGTAACAGCTTTGATAAAAACAAGTGGAGGAGCCTCCAGGCTAAATTCAGTCTTCTTAGCCTATTAGCATATGAGGCATTTATCATTCTCTTCATTTGGCCTGCTTATTCCTAAGGCAATTCCTGTCCAGCTCAGGCTTAGATGCCCTCCCTCTGAACTTTCTTTGCACCCTGTTGGAGTACCTCTCAGGGTGCTCATGTTGCTCTGTATATGTTATTCACTAAACCTAGTTCCTCAGGACTAGAGATGCCTTATTCATCCTTTCACCTGCCTAGAAGAGTGCCTGATACATTGCTGGTACTCACTTTGTGTTTGTTAAAATAAAAAAAATAAAAAATTCCTGCTTTCTCTTTCCTCTCTTTGCCCAGATTTCTATGTCAGGAAGTGCTCCTGAGGATATGTGGGAACAGGCAGATGCTCTTTGAATGAGAGTGGCCCCAGCAACCAGGGACGAGGAGTTGGGGGAGATCTTGGACAATAAACCCCAATGAGTCATTAGCCAACTCTATGTTTTTTGGTGGACTTTCTGCCAAATGGTTCTCTTGATCTGCCCTCATCTGTTGATAGGAGCTGTTATGTTTCCATATCTGAACAAGAAAACCAGATTAGGTGACTTACCTGGGCGCACACTGTCAGTCAGGGGACCCTCAGCCTGAGGGCCTTTTGCACTGCTAAACTGCCTTTTAAAAGGCACCTGCACATCAGTGATCATGAAAAATATTTTATAATGTTGTGCTGGGTTTTATCCTGTCAAAGGCTGGGAGTGGCCAAAAACAACAACAAACAAACAAACAACCCACCAAATCTCCTGGCAGTTGTCTTGAGTAAGTAGACTGCCCTTTGTATGGTGGCCATGTTCTAAAACAGGAATGTATGTAGAATTTTGTCATTTGGATTATAGGTGAAGCATTCCAGAGGAGCATGTTATTTGAAATCGTTGTGTAGTCTAAGCTGTTCAACGTGAAGACTACTTCTGGAAAGCATATAAAGTGCAAATTCAGATTTTCATAAATCAAGTTTCCTTCAAGGTCATACCTACTTTGGGAGGACACTTCTCTACAGGACGCAGTGTGCCTGTTCAAGAGAAAATGTGGAAAGAAAATCACCCCTGGGGAAAGAGGTGTGGCACTTGTCAGTCTATCTGTGTCTGGCGCTTGTCAGTCTATCTGTGTCTGTGTGTGTGTGTACCTTCGCTCCTACAATCCTTGGCTCCCTGTGGAATCTTTTAAGAGGAGGCTGTCCCTAAATGAGGTTGACACCTTGAAGCCAACACCTGTTATCTCTCCTGTTGAATGTTTCCGTCTTCCTCCGATAACCTTTCTTCTAGTGCTGGTCAGAAGGGCCCTAGGTTTGGTCTTTTTGGAAATTTTGTTGTGAGAAAGGCAAATTTGAAGTCTTTGCCACTCTCTAGCCAATATTGGTTCCTATAAAATGTCAGTTCACCTATTTTAATTAAATTTAACATGTTTTTTACTGACTACTCGCTAAAAATCTAGCCCTGTGTAGCAGTCAGGAGAGAACAGTTCCCTGTCTTTGGGGAGCTCCCAGTCTACATGGGAGATGAAGCCCATGTTACAGGAATCAGCAGCGAGAATGGGTAAAATAATTTTCCTCATCAGAAGTAGGTATGATATGAACTGGTTTGGTAACAAACACTGGGCTAGTAGTAAGAACAAGAGGGCATTCTTCACCGGTCTTTTAAGTTTTACTTTCTGAGTCCGTTGGGTAATCCTTTCTGTCTACAAGAACACAAGGGCACTCTCAAGAGTGTTTGCTTGATGCCTAGAGTTCCTTTACCCGTGAATAATTCATCCACTTGAATTAGTTCTGCTTTTTCTCTTGGAGAAAGATGTATGTTGGTATGCATTAATAAGGATCAACAGAGTCCTACTTTACCTTAATATCTCATTTCAAAGATCTTTCCTACAAGTTTGCATTTGTTCTGCTATTCTAATGCTATCTGCACTCCATCCAGTTAACCCACTCTCTGGCCTTGGACTAGTTTTCACGTTGACACATTTGGATGTTGCTAGTGTTTCTTAGCTACCATTGCAAAAAAGAGAGTCTGTTCAGAAGTTTGATGTAGGCTTAGGCAGATGCCTTATACCCAGAGACCAAATCAATGGGGGATTTTTAAAAAATAAACTGTGGCATCTTGGGGAGTATAAACCATCAAGCCATCTCTACCACTGGTCTCCTTTGTGATGTGCAGCAATTTGCTCATCTTTCCAGGGTCTTTTCCTCACCTCCCCATTTCCCTACCTCCATGAAATCAGAATTATAATTTGCGTCCCACCACAAAGATATAATCATAACACATTTATTTTCGCTGAAATGATTCTCATCACCTATGAGGCATTGTCTGATAATCAAAATAAACTTAAACCTAGCGTGTGTGTGTCTGTGTTCTGAACCACAATTTATATTTTCTATTTAATTTTTTTTTTGCCTTTTTTAAGGCCACACTTGCAGCATATGGAAGTTCCCAGGCTAGGGGTTGAATTGGAGCTACAGCTGCCAGCCTACACCACAGCCACAGCAACGCCAGATCCGAGCTGTGTCTGCCACCTACACCACAGCTCACAGCAATGCCAGATCCTTAACCCACTGAGCAAGGCCAGAGATTGAACCCGCATCCTCATGGATACTAGTTGAATTCGTTTCTGCTACACCACAGTGGGAACTCCCTGCTGTTTAATTTCACTATAAATGGAAAACTTTGTAAAATGTTCCATTGACAGATCAAAAAGAAGAAGACTATCTCACTTAATAGCATTTAATTCATTTGGCTTGGTTATTGTTACTTAGGTTTTTCTTTTATTCTCCCAAGTGAGGGAAATTCACACGTTTTAATATCACTTGAAAGGCCAGCCCCTGTCCTTGCATGTATTGGATGCTTTTAAAAACATTTGTTGAGTTCACTAGGTTTATATCTTCATTAAGAAAGTCCAAGACAAGCAAATATGTTTTATTATTCATGTTTCAAATCCTGTGAGTAAATATTAGAAGTCACTTCACTTAAACTTTTCAAACTTAGGAAGGTTATAATTTTTGTGCAACTCTTAAGAACTATAAATAGAATGAACACAAGTGCAGGCCCAAAGTGTGGTTCTGTAAATTCAATCAGAAGTCATCATATGCAGAATCAAGAAATTTAACAATGTCCTGATGCAGAACTCATCAAAAGCCAACTATAAGGAAACCCATTAATGGATGAAGATACCTGGTGATGAGGAAAATGAACCATCCTTATGGTTGTGTAAGCAAGTTGCCCAGTCCTTCGAGGCTCTCCCGGCCTCACCAGCCAAATCCGACACTTGGCCATGGGACCCTCCTGACCAGCCCAGGACCTAGAGCCCGTGTGTATACTGATAATACTTGGCTGAAACTTCTGTTATGGGTGCTTCCTTGTACACATATACCACTTAACACTATTCCAGGCCACAGTCATCATCACTCAACTCTTGGCCGAAGTCACAAACTAATCCCAGGGTGGATGGAATCCTCAAAGTACAGAGGTCACATGAAGTGGTATGAGATACGGGTTTAGTTAGTACCCAGATGCACCATTGAACACTAAATCGTGTTGGAAGGAAACTATTCCTTTATAGTCTTTGTGATGACGAAAAGAACATCTCATGTGGTGCTTGTATTTGAGTTATCTTCTATTTATAACAAGTGAGAATGGTTTCCCATTTATGATAGTGATGTAAAGTGTTCTTTTAAATTTTTCTTACGACCAAAATATGAATCAACACAAACAAAAAAATGTTAAGTAAATAATAATACATGTAGCATGTGGATATGGTACAAATTGCAGGAGATACTCAGTAAAGTCTGAGGAATGATGATCATAAAGTTCAGTCTCCTACCTATGATGCTCCTCTTTCTCCTTCTCCATCCACCACCTACTTATAAACATCAAGAAATAAGATGCCTTAAAGTGCATACATATAATATGCTACTTTCTGTGAAAGAAAGAAGAGAAAATAAGAAAGCATACGTGTATCTGCTTATCTTTACAAGTAGACACATAGGAAGGACAAATCCAAAAAACAATGAAATTGGGCATGGTAGGAACTAGGGTAAAAGGCAAACAACAAATGAAAAAGTAACACTTTTCTGAGCTAATGCGTTTGTAAAGTTTTGACTTTTGGAAGCATAGTGACCTGCATATATAAAAAACTAAATTAACAAGGATGGGAAGGAGGAGCCTAAAACTAAAAGCAAATGGAAACAAATGAACCCAATTGCATGTAGATGAATACCGTAACCAAACTGAAGGGAAAATAAAGCAAAAGGACTAATCCAGGTGACTTATGAACATAGGATTTGATTGTACCCTCACTCTTAGGTTGGGAAAGAGAATTGCAAACAAGACTTGACCTCTTTTTCTCAGTAGGCTTTTTGTATAGTACTATATACAAGCAATTCTGAGCCTATTTTAGATATATTATAGGACTGAGCAAATTGGTAAATGAGGTGATGTGGAGAGCCAGGATCTCACTGTGCAAGAAAGCACGTCAATATATGGCATAGAGGAAGGCAAGAAAGAACTCTGTGGGAATGGTTAGAATTGGAGGTCCTGGTGTGATAAACTCATGATTTCTGAAATCTTTGTGTGTCCCTGCTTATGTAAGTCCACATGCATGTCTGTATATGTGTGCATGTGGATACATTTACATTCATGTATTTCCTAGCTCTTTCCATTGAGAGGGTGTTAACTCCCCCCAGATTATCCCCCAGTAGCAGTGAACACACCTAGCGTCCAAATCTTGATCACTAATAACATTCCCACTGACAGAAACCAAGGCTCTTAAGAGAAATGGCTGATTTCAGAGCTGAGCGTGGTAGATATAAGATGAACCTGCAACATCTCATTATGCCAGAAAGTAAGGAAGCCCTGACAAAAAGTATGCGGGCATGTCACAAGGACACAGGCTCTAGCTTGAAGGGTCTCCCGCTTGCCAAATCTGGGGCAATTTGAGCACCAAAGTAATTAGATATCATAATGAATATAAACCATTGAGGAAATGGATACCCACGAGTCCATTCAATAATAAAACAGATAAATTACCAGGGGAGAAGGAATGAGCATTTGCTTATGGTAGAATGCTGAGTGACAACTGATAAAGGCGGAGGGAAGGATGGAATTAAATGTCATCAGTTTGAAACCATCAGAGTAAAGACTAAAGAAGAGAAGAATCATCAATAGATGCTAAATCTAAAGGGAAATTTTTAATCAGGAGCAGTATATCCACCTGATCTTAAATTGTCTCCTCAATTTAGTTGCAAAAGAAAATATGATATCTTGGAGTTCCCTTCGTGGCTCAGCAGTTAATGAACCCAACTAGGATCCATGAGGATGTAGGTTCGATCCCTGACCTCGCTTAGTGGTTTAAGGATCCGGTGTTGCCATGAGCCGTGGTGTGGGTCACAGACGTGGCTTGGATCTGGCGTTGCTGTGGCTGTGGTGTAGGCTGGCAGCTGCAGCTCCGATTCGACCCCTAGCCTGGGAACCTCCATATGCCGTGGGTGTGGCCCTAAAAAAAAAGAAAGAAAGAAAGAAAATATAATATCTAGATGGTGGAGAAAGCAGACAACATCTTGACTGTGTGATCAAAATAAATATCACCAGTGGGTGACAGAGGAACATTGCATATTGTGTACCTGTAGATGTGATACCCCAAGGAGGACACAGCATCACATGCAGTCTTCTGGCCAGAGATACCATGGCTTATATCTTATTGTGAGAAAGCATTAGGGAAATAAAAACTGGGGAGGGGGAGGCAGGGAACTTTTGAAGAGTTGACATTCTTCAGAAATTTCACATCATATAATAAAGAGAAAGGCTGTGGAAATCGTCCAGATTAAAGGAGACCCAATAGAAAACTAAATGTAATACCTAGTCCTCAACAAGCAAAAAGGCTATACAGGACATTATTAGGTCAGTTTATAAAACTAGACATTGGAGGAGGGAGTCCCCTGGTGGTCTAGTGGTTAGGACTCAGCACTCTCACCACTTCAGTCTGGGTTCAGGCCTTGATCTGGGAACTGAGATCCCACATCAAGCTGCTGTACACTCCCGCTCCCCAAAAATTAGAGTATGGACAGTATCAATATTAAATTTATGAAAGTTAAAAACCATACTGTGATTATATGTGAGAATAGCCCTAATTCTTAGGAACACTGACATATTTGGGGATAAAGGGCCATGATATATGTAATTTACTCTCAAGAGACTCCAAAAAGAAATACTGTATAAGCAAAGAAGGAAAGAGAGAGGAAACACCAATGATGGAGCATGTAGGGTAAGATTCTGACAATGGATAGATCGAATCCGAGGGTATGTGGCGTTCCTTATACTATGCCTCTTCCTAGAACTTCCCGATAAATTGAAATGATTTCTAAATGAAAAATTTTTTAAATATGAAAAGGAGTTCCCGTCATGGCACAGTGGTTGACAAATCCAACTAGGAACCATGAGGTTGTGGGTTCGATCCCTGGCCTTGCTCAGTGGGTTAACGAACCGGCGTTGCCGTGAGCTGTGGTGTTGGTCACAGACATGCCTTGGATCCCACGTTGCTGTGGCTGTGGCTTAGGCTGGTGGCTGCAGCTCCAATTTGACCCCTAGCCTGGGAACCTCCATATGCAGTTGGAAGCAGCCCTAGAAAGGCAAAAAAGACAAAAAAATAAATAAAATAAAATACATAAAAATATGCAAGAATGTGATCTTTAGTGATGACTGGCTATTCTGCATCCTTGGAAGAGACTTTATGGCGATCTAAGAAGGCCATTGTATGCAGAGAACCAGGCTGAGAGGGCCCAAGTCATCTTTGAAAGTCATAGGCTAGAAACCAAAGTGCTGCTTTGATAAACAGGCTTGCTGGTTTTCTTCTTAGCTTATTCTAACTTTGTTCTAAGGAATCCAGGAGAACTGCGCTCCAAGGCAATTAACTTAGCTAAGTCTCACCCCGCCCCTAGTCTGCGTCCACCAGAAGGACTGTGGGCAGCAGCAAAGACCCAGAGAGTGATCTGCAGACTCATACTGGATGAGCTTACTGAGCCATGTAGCTTCCATGCCCAGAATGGGATAAATTAGGTAGCTTGTCATCCCACAGCTCTTAGGCTTGGTACTGGCATTGAGAGACTTTGGCAAGAATTTAAAAATAGAAAACTTTAAAGCAAAGTTATGAGCTGTCCTCCACACCCCACTGGTGATTTTACCCGGGTCTCATCAGCCAGAAAGACATGGTGATCTTTGCAGTAAATCAGGAAATACTGATACCATTAATTCCATCACAGAAATTAGGGACTCATTAATAGAGAAAGTCGTTTTATTAACTGCATGTATATGTCCACCTCTGAAAAGTAATACCTAAAATAGTCTTATGAAACCATGTTTTCAGATTTTTCCAATTAAACGTACTTGTTATTCTTTCACGTTTCTTACATTAGCTCCCTAGGATACAAACAGTAAAAGGCTCCCAGAGGTTTTTTTAATTTCCTGAGAAAAAATTGTAATGAAGAAAGTGCTATCTTTTTGCATAGTTGCTTTTTTTTCCCCCTGGGATTTGGGGGGGAAAGCATAATTGTATTGGTAGAAGAACTTGAGAACAAGGAACACGCCAAGTGTCTATCATGCTTTCTAGGAGAAACTGTCTTGAGTGGTCCTTTGGACACTGTAGGGTAGAAATACCAAGATGAGACTAGGAAGTCAGGGAAAATTCTCTTCTAAAGGAGAACTCTTTGAGGCCTTGGAGCAGCAACAGGAAGTGGTAGAAGCCCTTTTCCTTGCCAACTAAAATAACCATAACCTAAAAGAGGCCTGAGAGGGGAGTTACTAGTGTGGTGCTTCGGAAAGGACCCTGATTAGTTCCACGAGGGCTCGGGTTTGATCCCTGACCTCGATCAGTGGGGTAAGGTCTGGTGTTGCCGTGAGCTGTGGTGTAGGTTGCAGACACAACTCGGATCTGGCATTGCTGTGGCTGTGGTGTGGGCCGGCAGCTACAGCTCCGATTCGACCCCTAGCTTCGGAACTTCCATGTGCTTCAGGTGTGGCCCTAAAAAGACCAAAAAAAAAATTTTTGTTTTAAATATAATAGAGATTCTGCTGTATAGCACAGGGAACTATATCTGATCACTTGTGATGGAACATGATGGAGGATGATGTGAAAAAAGGAATGTAGGGAGTTCCTGTCGTGGCTCAGTGTTTAACGAATCAGACTAGGAACCATGAGGGTGCGGGTTCGATCCCTGGCCTTGCTCAGTGGGTTAAGGATCCGGCGTTGCCGTGAGCTGTGGTGTAGGTTGCAGACGAGGCTCGGATCCCACGTTGTTGTGGCTCTGGCGTAGGCCGGTGGCTACAGCTCCAATTGGACCCCTAGCCTGGGAACCTCCATATGCTGCGGGAGCAGCCCCAGAAATGGCAAAAAGACGAAAAGACAAAAAAAAAAAAAGGAATGTATATGGATGTATGGCTGGGTCACTTTGCTGTGCAGCAGAAATCGGCAGAATGTTGCAAATCAACCATAATAAAAAAATAAAAAATAATTAAATAAAAGAGGCCGGCCTGAGAGGGCCCTTTGGGGCCATGCTGATCCAGACAACCCAGACCCAGTCTCTCTTCATCTCTCCTCTTCCTGCCCCCCCCTTTTTTTTTTTGGTCTCTTTAGGGCCACACTCACAGCATATGGAAGTTCCCAGGCTAGGGATTGAATCTGAGCTGTGGCTGCCAGTCTACGCCACAGCCACAGCAATGGCAGATCTGAGCCATGTCTGCCACCTACACCACAGCTCACAGCAACTCCAGATCCTTAACCTACTGAGCGAGGCCAGGGGTCGAACTCACGTCCTCATGGATGCTAGTCAGATTCGTTAACCACTGAGCCATGACGGGAACTCCTCCTCTCATCTTTAGCATCCTTTTCTTGGCTGGGGGTGTAGGGGCTTTTCTCAGTTTCGGGTTTGGGACTTCAGCCAATTCCCAGCCTTCCTGAGGAAGCTCCTAATAGCTATTCTACGAGATGGAACAGGAACCTAGGCCAAGCAGCCACGGCCCCCACGGCCCCTTTGCTCAGCCGCGCAGTGCACATGGACGGGGAGAAAGGCGTGCTCAAGTGCTCAGGCCCTGGCATTGGATTTGACTCTCAGCCTCTCTACCTTGGTTCTGTACAGAGAGATGGCCATCCACTTAACTTCATCCGCAGGTGTCTCTTGGAAAGGGAGAAGTAGGGAAATGTCACGAGTCCAGAAGCACTTCTATGTATCTCATTGCCAGGAAGACTGCTTAGACGGTCCTTCTGCGTAATGATGTGAGTCTAGTAGACGTTTCTAGAGAGGGGCCAACAGCTTCCCTTTCCTCACCCCTCCCTTTGTAAGGCACTGATTTTCTCTGTTCGTTTTTAGCTTTACTCAGTCATGATTTTTAAATATTTGTTAGAGCGATACCCGAGGCGAAAACTGGCTGGGAAGGAAAGCCTTTGCCAAAAGTATTTAGGTAACAGGTTTCTATCTGTTCAGCCAGTGTCCACACAGGTGTAGCACAGTGCCTCATGTAAACATTACATGGCCGGTTTATGCCTCGGCTGGGTGTTTCTGTGTTGCCTGGGTGCCCTGGCCGTTTATAATCACGTGCTTGTGACTTTATCAACTGAGTGACTTGGACAGAGTCAATGGAGCAAATCATGAAACTCGTACGCGATCCCAGACCTTTTGACCTCCGAAGTTGTGTACGTGGCACTGGGCACACCCACCTTGGTTTGTTTCTTGTTGACTCTGAGCTCCTGGAGTGGTGCTTGGCACACGAAAGCTACTCGATAAATGTTTATGAATTGAACGAGTGATTATTCCAATGATATTCAAGATGCACTATGAGTCTTGTGTCTTGATTCAGTCCAGTGTTAGTTTCTTTACAGGCTGCCTCTGAGAGCTATCTGCTAGTATGTCCTGCCAGCAACAGTGCTTAGGGCAGAGGTGACTCTGCCTTCTCCTGAGTACTCGTTTTAGTTTCTTAGTTGCCTTATGGTCTGTAGCCATTTTTTTTCTCTTACTACATTTTTATTTTTCAAATCTAATATAGCCGTGAAGGATGCTAGGGGGTTCTAAGATCCTGTTTTGTCTTTTCTGTCTGACTAATTCCTTGGGATGGGGGGTTGGATGTTTTACAGCTTCTGGATCTCTTCATCCAGTGGGACTGGTCAACCTACCTTGCGGACTATGGTCAGCCCACCTGCAAGTACCTCCGGGTAAACCCCGTGACAGCGCTGACCCTGCTTGAGAAGTGAGTACCCCATCCAGGGGTCTGTGTTGAGAGGTGGGGAAGTGGGGGTGGGGGTTGTTGTAGAGGCTAATGTTCTCTTTGCCAGTACCTCGAAAAGACAGCAGAGTGGTCCCATTCTTGAAGTTGTCAGAGAGGCTGTCAGCAGTCTCCATCATTGCATTGGGCAGGCCAGTCTTCCTCTTGTAGCCTCTTAATTCCTGAGCCACAATAGGCTAGGGCAAGTCCGGGTCAGTTGGGCTCTGACACCAGCTTGGAGCTTAACTAGAGATGACAAGAGGAAAAAGGAAGATGCCTTCATTTGCAGCTCAGGCCAGCCTGGGCCACAGAGTGAGCCTGGCCCCGGCCATCTGGGGCATGGTGATGGATGCAGAACAGCCCCACAGAGCAGATGGCTTCTCTGGTTCCTAGCAGAAGGAGCTCCTGAAATTACTGAAACCTTCACCTGCCCCTTCCCACATCCCCCCCATCCCGCCCCCGCCAGATTGAGCCTTATTGTGCCAACTTTCCCAAGAAAGCTGTGTTGGAGGTATCTGAGTCTTGCCTTTGGCAGGCACTGGCCAGCAAACGTTGCTGCTGCAGGGTTGTAGCATCTCTGAAGCAGAGGTGCTGCCACTGAGATTGAGTTAGCCAGCTCCAGAACAGCTCCCTAACCAGTGTGTCACCCAGATGCTGGAATCTGCTATGCACCGTAGCCTGGCTCAGGTTTTGGCTTATCCAAGTGAAAGCTGGCAGACCAGAGACCAAGACCGTGTGAAAGGGCAGCTTTGTCCTGTCATCACACCAGATAACCCCTGGCTTCTTAGAAGAGCACCCTGCATCCGGACAGTGTAGCCCGTCTACGTGTAAGGCCAGTCAAGCAGGTCCCCAGGCCTGGGAGGGCAGGGATCAGAACCAGAGCGGGAGCCTTAAGAAGAAGGAGAGGCCAAACTGTACCTTCCCACTGTGCAGTCTGGTGAGGGAGAGGAAGGGGAGGAGGTAGAGAGCGGGCAAGAGCAGGAGGTGGAGGTATGTTTGGAGCCAAGAACTTAGGAACCCACAGTTCAGCTTTCTCCAGACCAAGACAGAGACTGATGTTTCCATTTTAACTTTGTTTCCCATGGTTCTCTCTCCCCATGACCTTCTTCCCTAGGATATCTAGAGAGTAAGTATATTATTCACTTGGGCCTTTTCCATCACTTTGAGGCAAGTCCTTCTGGTTTCCTCATTGACACTAATGACTACACTAAAATCCCTACCCTGTGAGTGGTCCCCACCCTGACATACTAATCTACTAAACCAGTCTGGTGCCAACTGGCTGGCTGCCTCCTCTCTCCCTGGTCCTCTGAGTGACCCTTGGCTTACCAATTCCTTTGGGGCTGGGAGTGGTGACAGGGATTTTCCCCCATTGGTGCCAGGTAAAGGGTTGTTCCCACCCAGTTTCCTGGCACAGTCAATACTCTTGCTAGTCCAGAGCCTGAAACTCAGCCCTGACAGAAGGAAGCTCCTCGGCCATCTTCCCTCCCTCCCAGTGGTGAGGCCCATGGCTTTAAGATCTGGAACCTACATCTCCCATGGAAGGCTCTTTACCAGAGGCAAGGCCTCATCACAGAGTTCTCAGTACCCAGCTGAAATGGCTTTTGAGTTGGTGCTTAGGCGCCGTATTCATTATGTGTCCACATGGGCTCTCGGATTCCCTTCGGCCAGTTACCTCTCTCAATAATTCTTTCCTCCTCTATTCCTGAGACTCTCTAGACCCAAGAAGTCCTGGCTCATCTACTTCCTATGGATCAACAATAGCCGAAAAGAATCAGCCTGTCTGTAGCACTCCAGGGGCCTGGCCAGTAATAAAGCCACGTGCTTAGCCCTAGCAATCAGCAGGGTTAAAATGCTTTGTTCCACACACAAAGGCCAAAGGCCACCCAGGTCACTACCATCTGTATTTCCCAGCCTCATAGGAATCATCCCCTTGCCCTGACCTGTCCCAACTTTCCCCACCACCAGCTGTACCACCAGACCTTAATACTCCCCTTTTCAGCCCAGCCTTTCTTAGCAGGGGGAGACCTGGAAAGACCCAAAGACCTGGAGAGGACATTCAGGACAGAGAGGAGGCCCCTGTGTCCCTGGGAGGTGGCCAGAGCCAAAGGAGATCAGGATCCTGGGCTCACAGACTACGGCGGGGGTTGGGAGGAGCTCTCCCTTGGTTTTAGAACCTCCCAGGGGAAAAACCTGTATGCCACCATCAGCCCTTAGGGCACTCGAGCCGATCTTTCAAGTAACCCCAACTTTAGGCCTTAATGACCCCGCAAATGCTGGCCGCTGGGGTGCAGAGACGACCCTCTTTCCCCCTTTTTCCTGCCTTGTTTCCAGAGCTCCACCATGGGGCTGAAAGCCAGCTCTGCCTGCCTGTCTCTGGGATGCTTTGAGGAGTCAGCACACTAATGATCACATAGGATGTTACAGTAAATGTCCTATAAAGGCAGGAAGCATTTTCCTTCCCTTCTTTCTTTTTTCTTTTGCTTTGGGTTGATTCGATTTCGATTTGTAGTATATCCAGCAAAAGAAAAGGGGTTGGCCTCTGGGATCAATAATCCTAAACCAAGCCAGTTCCACAATAACTGGGCAACGAAAGTGTCAGGGACAAGATACAGTAATCATTCCTAGCCTTGGGGACCCTTGTCGACCGCAAGGTTCTTTTCCACCTAAACCTCTGTCACCTCTCCTCCTTCCCCCCTCCCCAGCACAGCCTCCACATCTGGGTGGTTGTACCTTATATGCAGTGTTCTAAGTTTGCTGGATGAGTAATTCCAGCCTTCAGGCCCTAAAGCTTAGATCAAAGAGAAATCTCCATTCGTTTGTGGCTGTCACTGTCAGCCAGAGCCACAAAGCTATGGCTCTCATGAGAACCTCCTTACCATATGGAGATACATGTCCCTGGCTTTTTGACCAAAGGCCTCTAGTCTGTCCCTCTGCACAGGGCCACCCACAGGAAAAAATGGGGCCAGGATTGGCCAAAGGCCCTGAGAAAGCCTGCCTAGGGTACTTGACTCCCCCAGGGCCAGGCTCTTCCTGTCCCCGCTCCCAGCCTATCTCCATGGAGGCCGGGGGGCTCTGAGGTCAGAGAGCTGGCCCACCTCCTGCAGGAGGGTGGTGAGGAGGTGCCTAGCCCTTCTCCAGGGAGAAGTGGGTCTGGCCAGTGTTCTTAATTCTCTAACATTAGAACTATCTGTGGACTGGAGGTACAGCACGTAGAGTCCAGGGCTGGAGTTATCAATCCCCAGCAGATATCAGGGGCTCTGCACCCTTTTCAGGGAGTGACAGCTTCCTGGGTTCTGTCACCATGGCCCAGTCAGATCCGGGAGTTTCTCTGCCAGCCTCAGCCTGGCCTTGCCTGTCTCCATCCATGCTTCCCAGTGAGGTCTCTCCATCTGGCAGCATTGGTGGCCAGAACTGCCCACGGTTTGTGCACCAAGACTCCGCCATCCCTGGAGCTTTATCATGAGCCAGTTCAACAGTTTTCCAAAGGTCAAGTTCCAGGATGTAGCAGCCATTGAGATCTTGGAAGCTCCTCTTACCTAAAACCCCGGCTTATCAAGTGAGAGGCTGGCTCAGCCTTTTGGCACCCGCTTTCCTTAGCACCATGCCCTATTGGCCACCTCACCGCCTCTGGGCCCCTTCTCTGAGACAAAGGAAAAGAAATCAATCAAGCCCTTAATTTTGTAGGGGGAAGATAGAGTAACGGGCTAGAGCAGGGTTTGGAAATATACAGTGGCTTTCAAGTACTCACATTCTTCTGGAATTGCTAGTGAAGGACATTGTTCTGCCTTCCCTTTCAAATATGAGCTCGCAGGTCGGAGCAGGGTTTGGTACTTTTATGAGGTAATGAGAAGACCTTAGAGGTCCTCTAAGATCCTGTTGACCATCAGGGCTATAGCAGGTCCCCATACTGACAGCAGGTGCACAGCTGGGCATAGACGGGAATGAAGTTGGTGGGGTGGGAACGAATGACGAGGGAATTGGCCAGAGCTGGCTCTGGACTGCTTTCCAGAGGTGACTGAAGTTGGGATGGCCGTCTTCCTCAATCGTAGGTGAGTATGGGCCTGACAGTGACAATATTCTGCAGTCTCTCAGCTGCAAGTGGTGGTGAAAATAGGCTCTCCACCATTGTCACCGCACGCATTTTGCTCTTTCTTTCCTTCTCTGCTCAGGATGAAGGACACAAGCCGCAAGAACAACATGTTTGCACAGTTTCGGAAGAATGAGCGAGACAAGCAGAAATTGATTGACACTGTGGCCAAGCAACTCCGGGGACTCATCAGCAGCCACCACTCGTGAAGGCTGGCCTCGGGCCGAAAAAGGCCGCTCGCTGCAGCCCCGGATCCCGGGAGCCAGCGCTGGCTGGCCCTGCATTTGTGCATTCTTCTTCAAAGAGAGCAGATGTATTTTTTTAATAACCCATGTACAGTATTCGCATAACCCTTCCCTTGAGTAACAGAGGCACGAGAGTCAGCAAGTCCATGAGAGGTTGCTAGGCTGGGATTCAGGGAAAGTTACAGCACACTGTCTGTCCCTTCCTAGGGATGGTCATGTCACCTGTCCCAGTATGACCAGCCACCTTTCATCCGTGGCTCTAGAGCTTAGGTCTGGGCTCAGGAACTACACAAACAAAATGGGTGCTTGGCACTGGGAGGGAGGTGAGTAGGCAGGAAGTACATCCTGTTGGCTCCTAGGTGCCCCATTCACTGCAGAGGGGAGGCCGATTCTTCTTGACACAAAAAAAGAGCCTGGAAAACAGTTCTGTTTAGCATAGGAAAGACCAGCGCCCAGTTCCCGAGTTGTGAGGTTCAGCTCCTCAGTGCACTGACTTTCACTGATCAGTGAACAAGTGTGGCAGGTGGCAAGATGATGGCTTCACCCCAATACCCCCCGCCCCCATCCCGCTGGGGATGGCATTTTTTAGCCTCGATCTGACCCAGTGCTTTTACTTCTAGTTTTTCTGGGCCAAAGAAGAGCTGAGTGTTCAGTGGGAATAATCAGACCTCATGACTAACTGTAGGTGCCCCCCACACCAGGAGGAGTTTTACTGGATCTGGAGAGCCAGTGTGAATGGAATCAGAGCCCCAGTTCCTTCCCCCTTCCTCTCCTTGTCTTCTTTCAGGGTCAGGGCACTTGGTTCAGGGCCCAAGTCAGCAGTTATTTCCATAGACAGAGTCTCAGACGTGCCCTCCTCCAGCAGCGTCACCTGGGATAGTCAGATTCCAGAAGCCTGAAAATGGTCCTTACTTTACCCTTAGGCGAAATCTGAAGATGACTTGGGATTATTCCTTTGTGTTTTAAAACCACCTTTCTGGCCACCATCATTAGAGGAAATGGCACCAGCTCTGTACTGTGGGGAGAGCCGTAACTGGACTGGATGCCTGTAGGGGTGGAACCACTGTCACCATGAAATACAGCAGGTCAGCCATGGCTAGTGGTTTCTTTCCTCGGGCCCAGCTGTCCTTCGCTGAGTCATATCCTGGAAAAGAAGCTCTTCTTGCTCAAGCCCGACGCTTCCATCCCCTTTTGAGGTCCCCATAGCTGTCTTGTGGCTTCACCTGAGAAAAATCACCTGTTATCCCATCCCTCCAGCTCTGGAGTTTGCAAAAGGAGCCTGGCCCCATTAGCTCGGAAGCTGTGTCCACTCTCTGAAATGGGCTCCCGAGACCTAATGCAAGGGCTTTGCTGGGAGGTCAGACAGAGGAACCTGCCCTTTAAAACACTTCAGGAAGATGCTACTAAGGCTACTGGCAAGCGTATAATTGTGGATCACCAAACTATGACAAATAAGCCACACAGGCATTTCCAGCTTGGATTAGTGGGAGGAAAGACTCATCAAACAGAATTCTTCACTACCTTTGTCAGCAACTGAGTTGCTTCTGGGGAAGGCAGTGTTTCCTTTTTCACAACCCTCCCCCCCCCCCAAAAAAAAATATTGTACCACAGCTTGGAAACCGTGGGGAAGAAAACATGCACTCAGACGTGCAGGCTCCCTCAAAGCTGGAGAGGCCAGGCTGCATGTGGGCTCTGCAGAAGCCTCCCGAGCCTCGTCCTGAGGGCTAGACAGTCGGCCCAGGGCCTTAGCTTGAGGCTCAGAGATGAGGGCTGCCACCCAGAGCCTCGATAGCCATGGGGAGGCAGGGAGCCATGGGAATAAGACCCCAAGTGCCATCCCTCTCGCTCGGGACTTTATTAGAAAAGAGCAAGAAGAGTCACTCTCATCCTGTTGCTTAAGAAGGGACATGAACACCCTCTTGCACTGGACTGCAGTTGGAGCAAGATCTCTTCAGGTTTGAGTGCTGAGACTTTGAAGTGGAACAGAGAGAACCTGCTTGTCACATGGTTTTTTTAAGCATTGTCATTGCTGCTCTTGTCTCAAACCTGAACCCTGGAAACACTGTGCTATAGAAGAGAAGGTGAATGGGGGGAGAGGAAAGAAGGTAGCCTGCCCCTTGCACACACAAGTCCTTCTGCCAAAAAGGCTTATCCAAGCTCAAGGCTCCTGGGTGGATCTTTGTTAGATCCCTCTCCCCTCTTGGTCTGCCTTCAGTCTTCCTGAACAGAACCAACATGCAGCCACTGCGCTGTCTGTGGAGACATGCTGTTTGAACTGGTGAGGTCGGATTTTTCAGTTTTGTCTCGAGGCCTCTAGCTGGGCCAGCCCTTGAGACGTCTTGCGCAAAGCATGGGTGCCCAGACTCCTAAGATCTGGCCTCAAAATGCCCAGAGATGTACAAGTGCCCCGGAGGTCTCTTAGAAGGGCCAGAACGTGGTGCCCAGGAGACTTCCAGTCCTCTAGTTGGCCAAGTTCTTGGCGACATCAGGTCCTTATTCCTGGAGGGACAGTCCAGCTGGGGACCCTAGTGGGTTTCAGTCATAGTTTAGGCAGCTGGCTTGGTTTCAACCTACTTCGTAACGCAGTCCCTTTGAGGAGAGTGTGCCTGGAGCTCTTGGGCCTGGGAAGAGCAGGCCCTCAAAAGTGGGGGCAGCAGCGCGTCCCTGTTGGTAAAGGGACTATACAGCTTCCAGGCAGCAGTTGCCAGTATTTTCATCATGTCCCAGGCCTCCTCCGAGTCAGCCTAGCTTCCCTGCATACTTGACAAGTGCTTGTTCAGCAGATCCCAGACCCAGGGCCCTTTACCCAGGATTGGCATTGGCTATGGCTTTCCCTGTAAGGCCTCTGAGCACCCTCCCTGGGGCCTTCTCCCAGGACTCTGCACCTGGCTGCCTCCGTTGCTTCTCTCTCTCTTTTTCTTTTTTTTTCCCCCGCCTGGGTGTGCAGTTACTTTTCACTAATGTGTTCAAAATGGCCTTTTTTATTTTGCACATGTCTGGGGGAAATTTCGGAAAGTCCATTTTTAACTCTAAAGGGAACCTTCTTCTTTAAAGCTCACCAGTAAAGCTACTGATACCGATGGGCCTGGCGATGAGTAGAAAACCTCCTCTGTGAAAAGAGCATGTTTATCCTCCTGTACGTTTGCCTCTTTTAATTGCTATTAAATGACACAGCCTATATATCTGTTCAAAAGCCACAGCGTTGTCTCCTGACTTTTCTGTTCTCCCACCCCTTTTGCGCAGTGCAGCCATGGTTGGGGATCTGAGGACTGACCCTGCACCCCCTCCCCTGGACTAAGGACTAGAGCAGGCAGAAGCCTGGTGGGGAGGAGAAAGCCTGCCCGCCAGACACGGCAAGGAGTCGTATTGGGACCTTGGAGACATTGCGAACTGCTAGGTTAGGCTTTCCCGTCTCTACCGTTGACACTGGCATTGTCGTCATCATCATCAAGAGAACTGACTCTTGAAAGGCCTGATTTATGCGGGGTATCAGGCTAGGCAGCGGCGGGGGGGGGGGGTGCTTTCAGTGTGTTTGGAACACTGGCCCGGCCGTGGAAAGGCTCCTGGTTAAAATGGAGCCGTGCGGGATTCTCCAGAATGAAGCCAGGCTGGGGGAAGGAGGGTAATGAGCCCGTCGTGGAGCTCAGTGGGGGAGAGGGACAGGCCTTCTGGCCTGGTGTTGGGACATCTCTGGTCGGAGAAGACAGTGCAGAGAAATCAGGATGTTAATGAGCCCGGCCTTGAAGGAATTCAATTCGGACACCATTAAGCTATGGGATATTTTAGGTGCAGAAGTCAGAGATGAGAGTGAAAAATTACCGCGAGCCTGATATAGGCTGGGAGGGTCGCGGGGAGCCCAGCAGGCATTATGTGCAAGCATGGTGAATAAGGCCGGACAGGTTTGTGTCACAACACCCAGCCTTCTTGGCCCCGGGGCTGGCATGGAAGCCATGGGAACAGGCCGGAGAGAATTTCTTCGGTAAGGAGTCTGACTACGGCAACTGGGCTTTGATGCCTGAGAGACCTGGGCTTCAATTCCTGCTGTGCCACTTCCTAGCTGAATGACCTAGAACAATTAACTCCCTAAGTCTCATTATCCTCGTCAGTGAAAGCAGAATCCAGGTGCCTAATTTACAGGGTTGTTGCGAAGTGTACCTGAGCTATGGGTGATCAAAACGCTGAGCCAGTTGCCAGCCTCAGCACGGAAACTCTTTCAGGCCTTTCCCTCCAGCCCCTCCACTTCCACAACACACTCGGAGCTGAGCCTGGAACAGAAGTGTCCAGAGTTTGTCTCCTGGCTTCTCTTCCCCAAACCCATTCCAGGGTTAATGCTACTGAGGTCCCTTGCGCACCTGTGCAGACACAGCGTGACAAGCCCTTCAAATGAGACAACCAGCTGCCTGCTCAGAGTAGCGCCAGTCCTTCAGGTAGAATCTGCCCCTCAAGACCACCTGGCATCTTCTCTGCCAAAATATATACCTCCCAGAATTCAGGAGTTCTGGACTAGAGGTCCATGACCTTTGGAGTGTGTGTATGTGGGTATGTGTGTGTGTACGTGAGTGCAGGCTTGCATCCACTCACTTTTCTGGCGAGAAGGTACATGGCTTTCATCAATGTCTAAGGAAGATTCATGGCCAAAATCCTGAATAATAACCAAATCCCTTTCCAAGTGTAGATCTCCCTCTGAGGGAAAGCCAGATGCTCAGAGCGGTTACCCCCCTCCCTGCCTCACGGAGTTCTGGCAGGAAAGTTTTGGTTTTTTCTTTTTTTGTCTTTTCTAGGGCCACTCCCGTGGCATATAGAGGCTCCCAGGCTAGGGGTCCAATCGGAGCTGTAGGTGCCAGCCTACACCACAGCCACAGCAACGTGGGATCCCAGCCGCGTCTGCCACCTACACCACAGCTCATGGCAACGCTGGATCCCTAACCCACTGAGCAAGGCCAGGGATCGAACCCACAACCTCATCGTTCCTAGTCGGATTCATTAACCACTGAGCCTCGACCAGGAACTCCTGGCAGGAGAGTTATAAGGCCTCTCCCAAGAGCCCCCACTTGAACCCCAGGTCGCACCCAGAGTCCCGTACAGCCACCATTCCTAGCATTATCTCCCCAAACCCGTTTAGGGGACCGAGGTGGCACGAGGACCCTGCAAGTCTATGAATACAGAGACTCCCATCTGGTTGAGGAGATCGCAGACCAAAGGGTCAGGTATCAAGGCTTTGGGCCATCAGCGCCAAACTGACCCCAACTCAGCCCAGCATGTTTTCCACAGCTTCTGAGTCTAAGCCCTGATGGGTACAAAATCTTGCCCAAGCCCATGCTCCGAGGGTAACCAAACCAAACCAGGAAGACAGGTGAAGTGGTCACCATCTCGCCCCTTTTCTCACCAGGCAGGATGGGGAGCATAAGGGGAGGGAGGGAAGGAGAAAAAGTGCCAGACCCTTTTCCCTAGAGGCCTCCGTTTGGAATCGAATGGACAGTATTTGCGGGGAATGAGAGAGGCTGCAGGCCCAGGAGAGCCGAAGACAAAGGCTCTCGAGGAAGTGTAGGGAGGGGGAGGGGGAAGGGGGGGGCCTGGGCATTGTGTGAGAGAGCCACCCCTCTATCTGTTTCAATCACTGCCGGGGTTAGGGTTACCCTGCATTTGGGGCCCCAGCTGTTCTGTGGGGTCTGTGACATCCGCTGTTGTGATGCTAATGGAGAGGTTGGGGGCACCCCTGGGGTAGCCGACCCACAGCAGCTCCTGGGGAGAATCCAAGGGCCTATTCCCTCAGGGAGGGGGCACTCTGGGAGCCCAGAATGGAGCCCAAGGCCACAGCCCCCCCTCCCAGTCTGAACCCACTGCTAAGTGTACCTTCCAAGCCCAAGCTGTGACCTTCCTCTCTCCAAAGCTCCAGAAAAGGAATGAAATCTGAACATTGAGGCGCTTTTCTGGCCCTAAACAATCCTTCCATTCTCTAGGCTCAATGATGGGTCTATTTCCTCCTGTAAATGGGTCTCGTAATCTTCAACTTTTACCTTTGCTTCTAAGGGTAATTAATTGGCTCTCCCTCTTGTTCTCCCCACACACTCCCCTCTCTGTTACAAGGCTCAGGTTAAGCTGGGTGGATGGCTTTTCTTTCTTTCTCTTCCACGGAGTGCTTATTTTTAAAGCTGACGGAGTAACGCCCTGCCCTCTCCAGTGAACCTCTTCTCCAGAGAAGCCTCCTGGGGAAACACCACTTCCCTGGGCAAAGGACAGGGGCCTCCGACTGCCCAGCTCGTGGCTGTTTAGTTAGCCAGTTCTGTTAGCAGCCGTTTTGCCGGGGATGTCTCCAAGGTTTTAGGGGAGATACCAGGGAAGGAGTTTTCAGGTAACACCCAGGAGCAGAGTAGAAGGTTCAGTGGTGATCTGGACACAGGAGACAGAGGCAGAGGTGGGTGTGGGAGAAAGTGAGACCAAAGGATCAGAGTCTTGGAGCTCCCCCGCCCCCAATGGAGAAGGAGGAAAAACAGTAAAGCCTTGAGCGCAGGGCTGCTTAAGGGCATCGAGGTAGGAAGGGTGAGGGTAGGGCCATCCAGGGCAGCTGGCAGCGAGGCTGCCTTGGGGAGGTGGGTGGTGCAGGCAGGAAGCTGAACCAGAGAGACACTGATGCCTCTGCTTTTCAAAGGCAAGAACAACATTGTCCGCCTGAATCCTACAGCCCCTTGGCCAGCAAATGGCAAATGGGCACTCGAGACCAAATGCATCACACTTGGTAGTGATTCACTGCCATGGTGGGGGCCGTGAGAGCAGCACTCCTTGCTAGGAGGAAATCATTGCCATCGATGCTCTTTAGAAAGTACATATGGTGATGATAAAAAGCAAACCAACATTTAGTCCGTTTTACCATGGCTTAAAATCCTCTGCCAACATGTCCCACTCCACTCTTGGTATGCTGTGGGGTAAGACACGAGCTGAAAACAGATTCAGGTGAGACACCAGGGTAGCAAATGTAATTCCTGATGGGCAGGACGGGGTTTGGGTGGTGACGGTGAAGGCGTGTGTACAGTTTCCCGTGTATGTGGATGTTGGTATCTGACAGAACTACTGGAGGATTGCCCCACTGAGTCCTAGTCCCATTTCTCACAGAATGGCCTTGTTCTTTGCAATCATTTATATAGATATATTGGAGCTCCCATCATGGCTCGGTGGAAACAAATCTGACTAGTATCCATGAGGATGCAGGTTCCATCCCTGGCCTCGCTCAGTGGGTTAAGGATCCTGCGTTGCTGTGAGCTGTGGTGTAGGTCGCAGTCGTGGCTTGGATCCGGGTTGCTGTGGCTGTGGCGTAGGCTGGTGGCTACAGCTCTGATTCGACCCCTAGCCTGGGAACCTCCATATGCCGCGGGTGCAGCCCTAAAAAAACAAAAACAAAACAAAATAATAATATATACTTTTCATAATAAGTATATAATTACGGAGTATTAAATTATAGATTTTTCCCCCACTTAATGTGTCTTAAACATCTTTTGTGGCATCTTCATCCTCTGTGAAGCCCCTAAGTATTTACAGTGCATGGATGTACCTTGAATTTATTTATATCTAATTCAGAATTGAGGAATATTTGAGATGTTTCCAGTATTCACAATGATAAACAACATTTCAGGATATTTGTATATATCTTTGCCTTCTTGCTTAGGTATTTCTATAGTGTAAAATTTCAGGAGTGGAATTGATTGGTTAAAGGCTGTAAACATTATAGATATTAGTGAAAAATGAATATTACTCTCTTGGAAATCACCAACTGATGCTCTCTCCAATAATACACAAAAGAGTTTGTTTCTTTATATTATCTTCAGCCTTAAGGAATTTCAGTATTCCTCATTCTTGCCAACCTTATAAGTAAAAAAATGATTTCCTTTTGTTTTATTGATATTTCTCTAATTTATAGAGTTCAACCATCCACTTATATTGTTTATTGCTCATTTATACTTCCTCTTGTATGAAGTATTTATCCATTTATTCTTCCTTTAAAAAGTACATTGTTTCTGGAGTTCCCTTTGTGGCTCAGTGGCTAACGAATCCGACTAGGAACCATGAGGTTGTGGGTTCGATCCCTGCCCTTGCTGAGTGGGTTAAGGATCTGGCGTTGCCGTGAGCTGTGGTGTAGGTTGCAGATGCGGCTCAGATCCCGAGTTGCTGTGGCTGTGGTGTAGGCTGGCGGCTACAGCTCTGATGTGACCCCTAGACTGGAAACCTCCCTATGCCTCAGGAGGGGCCCAAGAAATGGCAAAAAGACCAAAAAAAAAAAAAAAAGTACGTTGTTTCCATTTTCTTTTTTTAAGTATTTTGGAGGTTTTTTTCAATTAAAGTATAGTGGATTTAGAATGTTGTGCCAATGTCTGCTGTACAGCAAAGTGACTCAGTCATACATATACATACATTCTTTTCTATACTGTTTTGCATCATGGTCTATCCCAGAAGATTGGATATAGTTCCCTGTGCCATACAGTAGGACTTTGTTTTGGGGCTTTTTTGGGGGGGGAGAGGTGTCTTTTTAGGGCTATATCTGGGGCATATGGAGGTTTACAGGCTAGTGGTCAAGTTGGAGCTGTAGCTGCTGGCCTATACCACAGCCACAGCAACACCAGATCCCAAGCCAAATCTTTGACCTACATGACAGCTCACGGCAATGCTGGATCCTTAACCCACTGAGTGAGGCCAGGGATGGAACCTGCGTCCTCATGGATGCCAGTCAGATTCGTTTCCATTGACTGGAACTCCAGGACTTTGTTTTTTATCCGTGTTTTCTTTTTCATATGATTTGTAACTCTTTGTTTATTAGGAGTTTTAACTATGTGCCTTTTGCATAGAAAATATTTTTCCAAGCTTGTCTTTTGAATTTGTTCACAGTCTGTATCATTTAGAACTCTTTACAAATAACAAAAAACCCAACTCAGAAAAGATTTACTGATTGAAAGTCCAAAGGGTTGGTTTGTTCCAACAACTAAAAAAATGTCAAGGTTCTGCTTCTTTCCCTCTCTCCACTCTGCCTTTTACAGTAGCAAAGCTGTCCTAGGTTTTACTTTCCATCTGGTGGCTCACTGGTTGTCATTTTCCCAGGTTTCATGTCTCCACACTACACTGTGCAGAAATCGACTTCCACTGGCCCGCTCAGAAGAGTGAGGAACCTTCTGTCCCACATGCCTCCAAAATGCAGAGACCTAAAGTGGATTACACATCATTCTGTTTGATCAGGACCAATCTTGGGTTTACTGCTTAGGCTGAAGTTACTTGTAGTAATTACAGCGAGAAAGGCAACAGGATTACCCTGGTGGATCAAACCAATCAGTTCTTACCCCTGAAATATGGTGTAAAGAGATATCAACTCTCACCCCCAAGCAAACTGCAAGACACCCACACCATGGGGAAAGAATGGAAGGAATATTGAAGAAACAGGCCATAATATTCACTGCACATTTTTTTTTTTGCCATACAGATTTTCCGTTTTTGAAATATCAATTTATCAGACTTTTCCTTAATGATGTTTAGATTTCACATCATACTTAGAATTTCCCCTACTAAAAATTGTAAAACGATTAACCCATGTCATCTTCTGATATTTCCCATCTAATACATGAATCATTTATCAATTTGAAAATTACTTTGAAGTGAAAACTGTGACAGAGATCCAGCTTTTTCTTTTTCCCAAATGGCTAACAAGTTTTCCCACAATATTACTGATTAATTTTTTTTCATTGAAATGTGGTTGATTTACAATATTGTATTAATTTCTGCTGCCCAGTAAAGTGATTCGCTTATGCATATATATCTACATTCTTTTTTAAAATACTCTTTTCCATCATGACTTATCATAGAATATTGAATATAGTTCCCTGTGCTATATAGTAGGACTTTGTTTATCCATTCTGTATATAATAGTTTGCATGTGCTAGCCCCAGATTTATTTCTAGATTTTTTTATCATATAGTAAATTCCCATTTATTCTTGAGTCTATTTCTATTTATTTATTTATCTATCTTTGGTTTTTAGGGCCATACCCCTGGCACACGGAAGTTCCTAGGTTTGGGGTCAAAATGGAGCTACAGCTGCCAGCCTATGCCACAGCCACAGCAACTTGGGATCCAAGCCACATCTGCGACCTACACCACAGCTCACAGCAACACCAGATCCCTGACCCACTGAGCAAAGCCAGGGATGGAACCTGCATCCTCATGGATACCGGTAGGGTTCATTTCTGTTGCACCACAATGGGAACTCCTGAGTGTATTTCTGGGCTTTCTGGTCTGCTCCATGATCATTCTGTTTCTGAGCCATTACCATGTTGTTATAGTTACCATGTCTTTGTAATCTATTTGAATATCTAGTTGCCCTTTCCTACATCATGCTTTTCTTTTTCAGAATGTTCCTGAATATTTGGGTATTTATTCTTCCAGGTCATTTTTTTTTTAATTTTTCAAAGGTCTTTTGTGGTTTTGATAGGAATTGCACTGAATTTATTAAAATAATTTGCAGGTAAATGGCTCTTTGATAACACAAAGGCAGTCTATGCAATGATGAAAGATTTCCATTTACTCTGCACATTTATATTCCTCTGATGATTTTAACATTTTCTGCATTTGGATTCTTCGCATTTCTTTTTTTTTTAATTTTTAAAATTATTTATTTATTTATTTATTTTCTTTTTAAGGCCACACCTGTGGCATATGGAAGTTCCTGGGCTAGGGGTCGCATCGGAGCTGCAGCTGCCAGCCTTCGTCACCGTATGAGGATTGAACCCACATCCTCATGGACACTGAGGATCCTTACCCCACTGAGCCACACTGGGAACTCCGGGAGTCTTAGCATTTCTTATTCAGTACATTCATAGATGTTTTATGACTTCATTACTTATAAATGAGATCTCTCCTTCTATGTTCTGTGTTTACCTTGGGTTTTAATTACAGAGGTAATACATCAAAACCTCTAAGATTAACAAAAATGCTAAAGTCTGATATTACATACTATATGGAAAAACAATGGTAGGAAGATAAATTAATACAATTACTTTAGAAAGCAGATTGGTGATGCAGATCCAAAGCTCTTAACCACAACTCAAAAATCCAAAAAGCTCTGAAAACTGAAAGTTCTTTCCTAACAAGTAGCAAACCTGATCTTATGTGAAGCTATTTATCATCTTTACTTATCACACTTAATATGAATACTTATATTTTCAACACAGGAAAAAGTAGGATATTTGATGATAGAAGACTTCCCCAAACCCTGCTGAGAGTGTTATATGTGGCATATGCACTATATTGTCTTTCTAAAATCAAAAAAATTCTTATCCTGAAACGCATCTGGCCCCAAGGGTTTTGAACAATGCCTTGTGGGCCTGTATCTAATAAAGCCAAAGATGTGCATACCCTAGGACCCAGCAATTTGACTTCTGAGAACATTCCCTTTGAGAAATCTATCCACATGTGCACAAAGAGACATGTATAAATTGCTCATTCAGGCATTGTTTGTAATGATGAAAAGTGAGAAATAATCTAAATGTCCACCAAAGAGAGAATAGATAAATTGTGATACACTCATCCAATGGAATACTACACAGCAGGTAAAATGAACTATAGCTACATATGTCAACAGGAATAAACACTTAAAAGTTTTTCCTTTAATAATCAGCATCCTGGAATTCCTGTTGTGGCGCAGCAAGAATGAATCTGAGTAGTATCCATGAAGATGTAGGTTTGATCCCTGGCCTCGCTCAGTGGGTGGGGGATCTAGTGTTGCTGTGAGCTGTAGTGTAGGTTACAGACGCAGCTCAGATCCTGCATTGCTGTGGCTGTGGCGTAGGCCAGTAGCTGTAGCTCTGATTCAACCCCTAGCTTAGGAACTTGTGTATGCCACAGGTGCAGCCTTAAAAAGCAAATAAATAAATAAATAAATGGCATCTTGATGGGCACGAAGTGATATTTCATTGTAGTTTTAATGTTCATTTCCCTAATAATTGATGATACTGTGAATCTTTCCTTATGCTTATTAGCCATTATATAATCATCTTTGCAGAAATGTCTGTTCAAATTCTTTGCTCCTTTTTTAATTGCGTCATTTGTCTTTTTGATTTTGAGCTGTTATTTTTTAAATATTATGGATACTAGACCCTTACCATGATTGCAAATTTTCTCCCATTCTGTGGGTCTTTTCACCTTTGACACTGCCCTTTGTTACAAAAAATTTTTAATTTTGATGAAGTCTAGATTTATCTTTTGTTTTTGTTATTTGCATTTTTGGTGTAATAGCTAAGAATATAAGAAACTGTTGCTTAATCCAAAGTCGTGAAGATTTATGCCATTATTTTATTCCAAGAATTTTATAGTTTCAGCTCTTATATTTGGTCTTTTTTAAAATTTTTTTTATTTTTTTATTATTTTTTTATTTTTTTGTCTTTTTGCCATTTCTTGGGCCGCTCCCGCGGCATATGGAGGTTCCCAGGCTAGGGGTCGAATCGGAGCTGTAGCTGCCAGCCTATGCCAGAGCCACAGCAACGCAGGACCTGAGCCACGTCTGCAACCTACACCACAGCTCACAGCAATGCCGGACCGTTAACCCACTGAGCAAGGGCAGGGATCGAACCCTCAACCTCATGGTTCCTAGTCGGATTCGTTAACCACTGCGCCACGACGGGAACTCCTTTTTTTTTTTTTTTTTATTGCTGCACCTGTGGTATATGGAAGTTTCTGGGCGAGGGATTGAATCTGAGCTGCAGCTGTAACCTGTCCCAGAACCCGGATCCTTTAACCCACTGTGCCAGACACTAGATCCTTTAACCCCTGTGCCAGGTCAGGGATTGAATCCGTGCCTCCTCAGCAACCTGAACCACTGCAGTCAGATTCATAACCCATTGTACCACAGCGGGAACTCCCACATTTAGGTCTTTGATGATCCATTTTGAGTTGGATTTTTGTATGTGATATATGCTAGGAGTTCAAGTTCATTCTTTCCCCACAGATTGGTCTTGGCACCCTTATTAAAATCAATTGACTATAGATGTATGGGTTTATTTCTAGACTCTCAGCTCTATTCCATTGATCTATATGTCTATTCTTTGAACTTACATATTTATTTTATCTTTTGGGTTATAATCCAATACTACTGATTATTTTATTGCTCAGGTTATTCCAGGTTTGGTCATTGGGAGCTCTTTCAGGTTGGCTCCAGTGTACCTTTGATAAACTTTCATTCTTTTGTTAAAAATATTTCTTTGCTTTATGAAACGACAAGATGCTCTAAGTGTATCATGTCCTTTCCTTTTCCAGCCCTGGAGTTAACCAATTCTTTAAGGAGCCCTGGTTCCTTGTATGAGAGAATGATATTTAGAAACCAAGATCTGGGTGCTTGGTGTGCTCATTGCCATTGAGATGTCATTTTTGGCTCTCAGCAGTCAGAGCTAGATTCTTTATTATGTATGATAACCCAGGTATATGCACATATCTCTCATTGTTTCTGTATCTATACATCTACCTGTATATGTGCGTATGATGAGGCACATATATGCATACATGTATATATATGTCAAACTCTAGTTTAGTACCATAGAGATAATTCTAGCCTTTCCTATTTGTTTATCTCTCTCCAACAATGAGAACCTGGCTCCCATCATCTACAAGCCATTTACTTATTTATTCAACCCAAATATACAGTTTCAGAATTGTTAACCCATACTCTCACTTTCAACTATTTTTAATTGTTTTTACTAGCTTTCCACATAACAGAATTTTGAAATTTGATATTGTTTAATTGTCAGTCCTTTCTTTTTTAAGCTCCTGAGTTTTGTCTCTTGCCTAGAAAGACTTTCCCACCCACCCCTCACCCAGATAATAAAATTATTTTAGTTTTGTTTTACATTTAGATAATCTTTCTGGATTTTATTTGGGGGCTATCTAAGATACAGATGTAACCTTTTTTTTTTTTTCTCAAATGACTATCTGAAGCTCCTAAGCACATATTATTATTAGTCAGTCATTTCCTCACTGATTTGCAATGCATGGGTCCATTTGTGGATTCAGTATTCTACCAATGTGTGTCCATTTCTGTGCCAATAGGGACATTTTAATTTTTGTAACCTATAGAATATGTTCTGCTATATAGAAGGGAAATCTCCTATCATTGACCTTCTCCAAAAATTTCTTGGCTCTTCTCATATGGTTACTCTCACAGATAAGCTTTGGGATTATCTTGTGAAGTTTTATTTTTTAAAACCCCATGGGGATTTTGATTGGATTACATTGAATATACTTAGTTTTGGAGAAATTGACTCCCAACATTGTGAGTCTCTATTTAAGTATTCTTTTATGCCTTTTTTTTTTTTTTTTGGTCGTTTTTGTCTTTTTAGGGCCACACTGCTGCATATGGAGGTTCCCAGGCTAGGGGTCCATTTGGAGCTGTAGCCACTGGCCTACGCCACAGCCATAGCAATGCCAGATCCAAGCTGAGTCTGCAACCTACACCACAACTCATGGCAATGCTGGATCCTTAACCCACTGAGAGAGGCCAGGGATCAAACCTGCATCCTCATGGATGCTAGTTGGATTTGTTAACTGCTGAGCCACTATAGGAACTCCATTCTTTTATGTCTTGAATAAAGTTGTGTGTTTTTCTTCCCACGTGTGTTGCATTATTCATAAATTCACAATATTTGCTTTACTCACATAGATCCACATGAATATTCATGTTATTATTTATGATATATTAAATTAAAATTTCAAATGTATTAATGTTAACTTTCAAGAAATCTATTGATTATGTATTTGTCACGTGCCTGAATAAGTTACTGCATGCTTTTATTAGATGGAATAGGTTTTCAGTTGATTTTCTGAGACATTCTCTTCTAGGTAGTCCTAATATCGCAGATAATGACAATTTCCCATTCCTTTGTAAATCAAAGAACTGTTTATTGGTGAGGGTATGAAACACACAAATCACTAAGCAAAACTAATCAAGGAAAAAGAGCGTTAAAAGGCTACAGATACACTCCTGATTTCTAAACAAAATTAGGAATCAGAAAATGAAAATCGCCTCAGAAAAGGAAGTTTAAATAATAATTTAAAATAGTAGTTTAAATATAAGTAAGATTGAAAATAATTTATGTACTTTTGTGGAACTAAGTCTATAAACCTAAAGAAAGCTGGCTGATGGTTCTAGAAAAATGTATATTACCAAGATTGACCCAGGAAGGGAGAGAAAGCCCCCCAAATAAATAATCATGAAATAAGCTGAGAAAATTGTCCAACGGCTACCTCTGATACTTATACTCTTATAATTTTTATTTATCCTTGCATTTCTGATTTTTTTTCTTCATTTAATTAGTTATGACAACCAGACAGTATTGAATATTAATGGTAACAGTAAGAATTTGTCTCTTTTCTTGCTTTAATCAAACTGCTTCTAATGTTCAGTTATTAATTATGATGCTTGCTGTAGGTTTAAAGTTAAGGGAGTTTTCCTTTATTCCTAGTTTACTATAAGATTTTAGAAGAAATTAGTGTTGAATTTACTAAGTCTGGGTTTTTTTTTTTTAGCATTTTCTGTCAGTTGTTCATATAGCTATTCATATTCATATAGCAAAGTCCTACTATTGAAACATTTTTTGGTTCATTTATGAGTTCAACCCCAGATGGTCACGACGTCTTATTATTTTGATGAACTTTTGGATTTTACTTAGTAGCATTCGACTTAGGATTCTTGTATCAGTATTCAAAAGTAAGATGTGTCTGAATTAACACTGTGCTGCCTTCAAATGGTTCGTTTGGGTACACAGACGAACTCTTTTTTGGCGAGCACTCATCTTTCTCCTTTGTGCTTTTGTGTATCTAGAGTTATCTGTTCCTTTATATAACTTACAAAATTCGCTTCACCTGAGGCAGGTGGAAGTAGCCAGAGTGCTAGTCATTGGGGGCTGTGCTTCCTCTAAGCCATCAGAGGAGTGTGGATGGGAGAAACAGTTAGAGTGGGATGTATCTGAGAAGATAGATGACTAGCGGACTTAGCTTATATACATTGTCTTTAAGCAAACGCTACCATCCCAAAGATTCCTCTACTCCGAGGACTATGGAAATGGAGGGAGACGAGGGATTCAAGGATCAACATGGAAGGCGAATCAGTTGATTTTGGTTTACTAAACAGCCAAGGGGGTAGGAGATGTCAAGTTAATGTCTCCTTGATTTACTGGGGGAAAAAAATGACAGAGTGGTTGAAAACGAGAGGTTCCAGAGGAGGAGGGTTGGTTTTAAAGAAGATGAGGAATTCAGTTTGGTACATGTATAGAAGGCAGCTTTCAGAAGCTTGATGAAGGAAAGAGACCAGGCACAGAGTGCTGCCAAATGCTGGATGTAATCCTCACAATGAATCTGTCTTCCATGTGCACATCAGTAAACCAGAGCTCCAGAAGGACTGAGTTCTTCCAAGTCCTTTTAATTCTAACAATCACGCTCTTTCCACCGCACCCTTTATGAGGTATCAGCCCAAAGTAGATTGACATCGAGGGAAAGTCTTTTCAGGCTAAGAAAGATATTGGCTTGTTTATAGGCAGGAGAGAAACATCTAGAAAGGGCTAGAATAAAGTTGCTTGAAGTGAGTAAAGTCCTGGAGTATGTAAGATGGGACTTAGTGAGAACATAGACACCGGGACTATGGAGAGGAAACATGCACAGTTTTTGTCCTTGAAGTCATTCTAATCCATCAAGAGAAAGGAGCGTATTCTGAATTGCCTGGTTTCCCAGATCCCACCAGGACCCCCCACCACTCCTTCACTCTTCTCCTCCCTGTCCTCTCTCCAGTGCTTCTAAAAGGCAGGAGCTATCCAAAGCAGAGGGTGGTGTGTGAATGAGAAAGGATTCCGAGGAGTTCCCATCTTGGCGCAGCGGAAATGAATCCGACTAGGAACCACGAGGTTGCAGGTCTGATCCCTGGCCTCGCTCAGTGGGTTAAGGATCCCACGCAGCTGCAAGCTGTGGTGTAGGTCGCAGACGCGGCTCGGATCCTGCGTCGCTGTGGCTGTGGTGTAGGCGGGCAGCTACAGCTCCGATTGGACCCCTAGCTTGGGAACCTCCATATGCCTCGGGTGTGGCCCTAAAAAAAAAGAAAAAGAAAAAGAAAAAAAAGAAAGGATTCCAATGATTTGGTAAGTGCTAGGGTGGTATGTACAGAATGTTCTGGAGCACCAAGGAAAGGGTGACAAACTGGAAAACTCCACAACAAATATAATACTTGAACTGGGTTTTAGAAGATAAGTGGGAGTTTACCAGTCCATGAAAGGAAGATATTTAAAGCAAAGGATATTCAAAATAGTGGTGACTGGCATGTGTGAAGGCTTAGGTCACTTTACACCTAACAGACCAGCAACAGTGGAAAGTGGAAGAATGCAAAGCAGGGGAGCCAGGCACCTTCGTGCACGGCTAATGAATGTGGACCAGCGCAGCCCATCTGGAGTCACACAGTAGAACTGAACCTAAATGTGCCTGTCCCCTAGAACCCTTCAGGCTCATTCCTGGAGAAAATGCCACTCACTGTACAATGTTTGTAGAAACAGGGAGTTGGAGGAACTCTCGGTGTCTGTTACCAGGGCAAAATGCTGAAGATACATATTGTGGAACACTTTACAGCAGTCAGAGTACCAAACCAGAAGTTCATAAATCAACATACATAGATCTTGGAGTTCCCCATGGTGGCTCAGTGATAAGAACCAGACATAGTCTCAGTGAGAGTGCTGCAGGTTTGATCCCTGACCTCACTCAGTGGGTTAAGAATGGGGCGTTGCTGCAAGCTGTGGCATAGGTTTTGGATGAGGCTTGGAACTGGTGTTGCCATGGCTGTGGCATAGGCCGGCGGCTCCAGCTCTGACTCGACCCCTACCCTGGGGACTTCCATATGCCACAGATGCAACTGTAAAAAGAAAAAAAAAAATAGATCTCAAAAATGGTTAAATTTTTAAAAACCCCAAACAAGATCTATAGTACAAGAGCATTTGTGTTAGTTAAGAATACACATATCTTAAAAAAGAGTGCTCTTTTCAAAGATGCTCGCACATCAGTAGGGGCTTATCCCAGTGCAGTGGAGAAAGAGTCTGGGGGTGAGGGTACAGGATCAGGAGTAGGTCTGGGGCTCCAATGAGAGTGAAACCTACACTGACTGAAATATCCAGGAGCTGAAACGTATAATGATCAATTTCTTGCCCCTAAAGTCCAATAAAGGACCTTGAGGTGTCAAAGTATATTAGATATGCTTTTTGCCACAGAAAGGGCTGGGTGGAGGGAGCCCCAGAGCTGAGGCTGGGGTCACAGTGCCAGCCCAGGCCCCATCCTGAGGGCAACAGGGAGCTGCTGACAGCTTTTAAGCAGAAAAGAATATTTTGTTTTAAAAGATCCCCTCTGGTGACCTAGAGGAAAGATAGGAGACAGGGTATTGTTTAAAAGACTACTTTACAATGACAGGAGAAAGACATGGAGAGGGTGTGGGTGGGTGGGGGAGGGACACTGAGGGTGGTCTGGAGTGAGTGCCACCTTGGCTGGTGGCAGCCTAAACTAGACCACCTCCGTTTAAAAAAAAAAAAAAAAAATTTATTGTAGTTGATTGAAAGTGTTCTGTTAATTTCTGCTGTACAGCAAAGTAGCCCAGTGATACATATATATACATTCTTTTTCTCACATTATCGTCCATCATGTCCCATTACAAGTGGTTAGATAGAGTTGAAAGGAGGCAGTCAGTGGCTTCCCTCCCTTCAGTAGATATCTTGAGGAGTAGGAGCCCTTCCAGCTGCTGGGGCCACAGTGATGCCGTAGCGCCTCTCCTAATCCCCGTCCCCCAATCATCTCTGGCTATCCGGGCACAGAAAGCAGGAGACACGAGTGCTAAGTCTAGCTCTTGCCTCTGGTTCCAGAAGGCACCTTGGACCTGGTTCTCTCTGGGCCTCACTTCCTCTCCCTTCCCTTCCGGGTGTGCCTTTTCTTTATTTCCCTGGTAATAGCGCCAACAAGGAAACCGGACCCCCGGCCTCAAATTCCCCCCAGGTGTCTCCAAAGTCCTGATATCCTCCTTAATCTTCCAGCTCCCCTGCCCCACCCTGGTGAGGTGGAGCAACAAATTGGTATCATAATGGCCCCGCTGATCGCATTATGGGTGTCTAATGCAATATGCCCGCATGAGGACCATCCATCAGGGCAGGGCCCCTCCCCAAGCCCCTGCCACCCCAGTCACATTAGTCAGGCAGCCCATTCATCACTACCACACACCTCCATGGAGACTGGCCGAGACAGATGAGGGCCTGAATCAGATTTATGGGGAGGAATCGTGGAAAAAATCAGCCCCATCCATCTCCCAGACACTGAGGAGAGAGCCCTGTGTCCCCACGCCCTCCAAGGCTCCTTAGGGAAACGGGTGCTTATGGAGAAGCCAGCCAAGTGGCTTTTGTTCTCTTGAAGGCCCATTCCTGAGCCCTGGTGTTGCCTAGCAGAGCCCTAGAACTGGCTTCTCTACAAGTTGATAATTTTGGGAGCAAAGCCCCTGCGGGGACAAGGACACAGTGCCCAGAGCCAGCACAACTGAGAATCCAAGGAATTCACTGACTGGGGGCCCAGGTTGGGTGAGCTGCTAGGAGCAGAGGATGGGGAGGAACGTGCACCAGGCCCAGTTCAGGGATGGGGCTGGCCTGGGACAGGCGTCTCAGGGAAGGTGACTTGCCCAGGCCTCCTATCTGGGTGAGGCCTTGCCCTGGGCTCATTTCAGCGCGTCCCGCCCATCTGGGCGGTTCTCCCAAGTGAGGAAGAGACGGGGAGGACTGAATAGAGGACTGAATGGAGTGGAGCGGGAAGGGGGAAACTACCTTTCCGCTCCTAGGATTTGTGAAACCTGAAGCCTGTATGACATGGGGGATCCTCTTGAAGAAAATAATGCAGAAATGACTTGCCAAGGCTCCAGAAGAAAGAGCCTGTACGAGTGAGAGATCCCAAAGCTTTTGCTTTCTCAGCTGTGCCAAGGATTTTACTTGGAGTGTCTTTTATTTTTTTTTATTTATTTATTTATTTATTTATTTATTTATTTATTTATTTATTTATTTATTTATTTATGTTCAGGGCTGCACCCACAGCATATGGAGATTCCCAGGCCAGGGGTCCAATCTGAGCGACAGCTGCTACCTACGCCACAGCCACAGCCACAGCCACGCCAGATGTGAGCTGCGTCTGTGACCTACACCACAGCTCACAGCCACACCAGATCCTTAACCCACTGAGCGAGGCCAGGGATCAAACCCGCATCCTCATGGATACTGGATGGATTCTTAACTCGCTGAGTCACAACAGGAACAACCCTGGAGTGCCTTTTAAAAAAATCTTTCGACGGCGAATTGTCTAGTAAGGCAAGACTTAGGCTCCCCATTTTCATAAGGGAGATGAGTCTCAGAGGTGAAGTGACTTGGCTGAGAGGCTTCAGCTGATGAATGGTGGGACTGACTCCCTGGCTGGACCAGGTAACTTCTCCATGGCAGCCGCTTACCCCTGATCGAGTGCCTTACCTTGGGCTGCCTGACCTGGTGCTTTCCTAACTAGAAGTGGAGGCCTTATCTAAGGACCTCCGTCCTCCTCCCCTTCCCTGTCCCATCTCCCAGCCTCTCTCCTGTGTTCCCCTAGGTGCAGGCCCCTCCAGGCCACCTCTGCCCCTCTGCTCGCTCCTCCCAGACACAGGCCCTCCCTAATGGGTCAGAAGAGTGTGTGGGAAAAACCCCATCCCTCTCTATGCATGCCTGATTTTCTTCCCATGCTTTCTCCATGCCCCATCTCCACGTGGGGTTTCTGCGTGACCACTCCATCCATTAGTTTTTGGTCCTTCCTCTGACCTCACTGGATCCTCATATTCCTTGCTCCCAAGAGGCCCCCTTCCTGTCTCAGCCCTGAGCACAGAGCTGAAGCCTACAAAGTCAGGTCGTGTTCCCTAGGAATCCACAGTCTGCTGGGGGCTGCACTGGGATGGGAATGCTCTAGCCTGTGAAAGACATGGGGCCTAAGTGGAGGCTCCGTCTGGGGCAGGCAAGACCCAGACCCTCTTAGGGGGTGCCCCTAAAAGTGCTTATGTCCCTGTATGATGTGGTGAAAAGCTCAGTGAAAACAGATGGTTTTATATACAAGTATAAGATGCCAAAATTAACTCAGCAGCTGGATAGAGCATCCTATTGATGAGAGTTCATAGGTCAGGAAGCTGTGTGTGTGTGTGTGTGTGTGTGTGTGTGTCTCCCTAGATTAGGCAGAGGCAAAATTACTAACCTGAGTTCTTTGATAACCCCGAGATTCTACGTGCTGAGGGGAAACAAAAAAATAGGATAATTACTCTCAAGTGAGGTTAACTCAGGTGGGTTTGGGGCAGAAGAAAGAAGTCTGTCTTTCTCAGAGTCCATTTCCTCTGCTCGTGCCTTACATGGTGATGTTTCTTAGGGCTCTATCCCAGGCCCCCTTCGCTTTCTGTGTAGGCTTCCCTACGCCCACGTCTTCCACTGGCATCTGACTGCAGATGAGGCTTAAATCATCTCTAACAGCCCACCAGAAAGCTCCATCTGAACATCACTTAGTCACCCAGGCCCTTCCAGGGCAAAACCAAGTTCAACTTCTGGCTCCCTAGGCCTCACTCTCCTCCTGCGTTCCCTCGCTCGGTGGGTAAGATCCCCCCCCCTGCCCCCCCCGCCCCGCAGCCAGGTATCAGCCGAAGTCCTAGCCCCCCTCCCTCCACACCTGGTCAGTTGTCAAATATGTCGACTTCTTGGAACTCGAAACACTTCCATCCTCACTGCTGCTAAGCTTGGACTAGTCCATAGGATACTGGCTAAGCTCAGACTAACCCAGGGGATCTAGAATTCTAGAGAAGATGAAATGCAGTCCCTAAAGGGCCACAGGATTCACGTGGGCAAAAGGTCAGATCACTTGGGGCCCCAGAGTCTCTGTCGGGAACGTGGGAATAGAGGATCTCCCACCTGGGGTTCATGTGAGAATTAAATGAAATAATATGATGAAGTGCTTCTAAAAGTGCCAGGCACATGGGAAGTGTGAAATACGTGTTAGCTATTATTACTGTGTTATTGTGTTCACTCTGTTACTCTCAGCTGAGTTATCGCCAGTCTCCTAACAGGACTCCCCGCCTCAGCTCCAGTTCATTTCTCATCCATTCATCCCTGGAAAAGTACCTGAGGCTCGGCTGGGGAAAGTTCAGCACTCACGGCCATAAGCGATGGAGTAGATTTGGGGCTTAGGTCGCATGGATTTCCAAAGGCACTCTTCTTAGCTCTGAAGCCACTCTGCCTGTTTGCTGCAAGGGTGAAGAATGCATGGATTTGGACTAGCAGGACAGCGAGGAAGAAAGGAAACCAGAGGAAGGAAAACCAAAAGCCAGAGTCAGAGGAGCTCCAGATTTTCCGCAGTGAAGGGATTTCAGGATGGCAATCTGGTTGCAGGGGTGGGAGGCCAGGGGACTTGTCTTGAAGCTTTTTGAAGAGGAAGCATAACAGAGTTCCTGTCGTGGCTCAATGGTTAACAAATCCGACCAGGAACCATGAGGTTGTGGGTTCAATCCCTGGCCTCACTCAGTGGGTTAAGGATCCGGCATTGCCGTGAGCTGTGGTGTATATCGCAGACACGGCTGGGATCCCACATCTCTGTGACTATGGTGTAGGCCGGGGGCTACAGCTCCAAGTAGACCCCTAGCCTAGGAACCTCTATATGCCACGTATGTGGCCCTGAAAAGAGAAAAAGACAAAAAAAAAAAAAAAGAAAGAAAGAAAAAAGAAGCTTAGGGTTTGGTGGGGATGCTGATGGAGAGAAGCTGATGGGGCCCAAGTCCTCCCTAGGACCTCCTGGGACCTCAGAGTGGTCAGGCCCAGGCAGTGAGGACCAGGTCAAATCCTGGAAGGATCACAGGTATGCACTGGAAAAGCCCTGGCCAGCAGAAGCATCTAGACCACTGGCCATCTTCCTGGCATTCTTCCTCTCATCTTTGACCACCTCGTCAGTGTCTGGGGAGGAAACCCATTCAAGCTGCAGCATCTGGGACTAAGTTAGCTTGGAGCTGGAGAGGCTGATGTTGGCAGAGGTGTGGGAAGAGAGGCGGGAAATTCAGGTGGGCTGCCCCTCGGCTTCCTGGCTCTGTGTCTCCTCCACCTCTTTCCTTCTGAGAGTCAGTGGGAGCCACGGCCTCACACGGGAGGAAGCGATTTGGACTCTGTGACAGGGAGCTCTGCCAACTAGCTTCTCAGGTTAGCTCGGCTCTCCGAGCTTTCTGAGCAAGGCTGCCAGTCGGCTGGCCTGCCTGCCTGCGGGGTGGCTTCTGGACCAAAGCCAGCTGGGAGTGGGAGGCAGGGCCAGGGGTGGGCTGGTTTTAGGCACTGTCTCAGAACTCTAGAGAAGGGGGTATTCTTTCCAGCTCGTTCTTCTGCATCCGAGGCTGGTGGCTGGGGTCGCTGCCCTCCTTCTCTTCCCAAAGAATGGAGACCTTTGGGAAAGCAGTCCAGTGATCCCATGTACTTTGCTTCAAGCCCCAAACTACCTTGACAGTTCATTCTTCTCCATCTAGCCATCCTCGGAGGTCAGGTGCAGGGCAGAACTTTGGCAGGGAAAAGCTCGCCCCATCCCTGGCCCAACCAGACCCCAGCCGAGAAGCTGGCTGCACAGGCCAAGATGGAGCGGGGGTGGGGCAGAGGGTATGGCACTTGTGCGATGACATTGAGAAGGCAAGAAGGTGTCCCTGGTGTGGGGGGCTGAGAAGGGCAGCCCTGGTGGGAGGAAGCTGTGCTCAGGCTTGTCTCCCTCAGCCCATGTGAAAATGAACACTGTACCTTTTAAAAATCAACAATCTTGCAGTTTCTAGGATCCGTGGGGGTTTTGCAGCTGAGGTTGAACATGGGGTGGGGGTGGGGGAACCGTTTTTAACACCATACAACACGACGGCAAATTCACTCAGAGCCACCCGACCACATCCCTGCCTTTGACATCAGTGCTTTACCTTCCACAAAAGCCCTGCGTTCTCTGTCATGCCTTTCTTTTCTCTTCCTGGATCCCCAGTTGTCAAGCCTTCAAGAAAATGCACTTCAGTCCTTTGTCACCGAGTGTAATTTGATAAACTGAGCAGAAACACACTGCTCTCCTCATCCTTTCAAAAACTGTTACTGCCAGAGAAAGAGGATGAGGGAAAGAGATCTGAGGTCTTTGAATGGAAGTTTAAGCACGAGCGCATGCACACGCGCACGCGCGCACACACACTCACACACACACACACAGAGTGTCATGCACATACCAGGACATAGAGTTGCCCGGGATGGGAGGAGGTTGAATCCCAGATTCTTGTGCGTGGGGCCTGGACCTGGGGTCCTGGGGCAGATGCCCTCCCAGCTCCTAGCGACTCCCCTAGTTGCAGGCCTGGTTGCAACCGCCCAGTGGGCGGTGCCAGGGCAGGTTTCAGGCTATAAAGGGCTCTTGGCTCCCCGGGCCTGAGGGAACGCCATCGCTGCGGCAGTGTCCCTGCCAGCCTCAGCCAGCTTGGGGAACTGCCGGTGTCCCATCGCCACTGGGCAGCGTACTCTTTTCCAGGCGGTGCCGACTTGGCCACTGTCAGCTGCATTCCTCATCCCTACCTCGCTCTCTCCATCGGCAAGTCCCCCTCTGCGTTGCTTTCGTCTGGGTTGGGTGTGGGGCGGGAGGACTCGGACTCTGGGTGTGGGGGCTTTAGCAGTGGAGGCTAGGGGTATGTCTCTTTCTCTGAAAAAATTCCTTCTAGGGCAAGTGTCTGAAGCTAAGATTTCTGAACTGAGGTATGGAGGGAGGCTTGTTCCATATGCTGGCAAAGGAGAAAGCAAAGTTCTTTCCTGAGGGCTAGAGCTGCCCCCTTCCCAGGCCTGCAAGGGGCTCTCTCCCAGCCGTGGTCCCCTGAGCAGCTGGGAGTGAGGTACCAGGCTGTGCCCGCATCTGGCACTGCCAGGTAGAGACACTTAGATGGGGGTTGTTATCTTAAAAAACAAAAACAAAACAAAACAAAATCCCAAAAGCCAATGATGAGAAGATACTGGAATGGGTGGGCTGGCAGCAAGTCGCACTAAGGGACAAAAAGAAGAAGGAGACCTTTTAAGAATTAAATATCTAGGATCCAGACTCTAACTCGGCTTCAGAAACATCATAAGTAGCCAGGATGGCGGCTCCAAAGTAGGTGGCTGGGCTGGCTGGGACCCTGGCAGGTGGCGGTTTTGAGGGGGTCAGTCCATATTCTAAACTGCAGCCCCAGAAACCTTGAAGCGGCAAGGTGGGGGGTGGGGGGTGGGGCTCAGCCCCTGGGGCCTCTAGAAAGGCAGCATCCATGGCACTGTGGTGCTTTCCAAGCCAAGTTGGATTAAGTCCCTCCCCCCCAACCAGGCTGGAAAGCAGGGGCCCCAGCCCCTCTCAGAATAGCCAAGGCAGTCAGGGAGTGTCCTCTAAACTGTCCTTGAAGACTGGGTGTCCGAGTGCCACTGTGGGCCTTGTGGTGCCCATTCCGGGAGAGGGGGCAAGCAAGCCTACCCCAGGAGGAATATCTGGGGCCACAGCTGGGATCCAGGGCCAAAGCGGCACAGCTAACCTGCAGGGCCAGCAGTTTCTGCTCCAGTTGTGGAGGAGCTTGTCTGAGCAGAAGCTCGGGGGAGGCCCTCAGGCGTGGGGGTGGGGGGCCCTCTCCACCGCCCCTCAGAAAGAAACAGAATGTCACTTCCCCACTGGACTCGACATGGGGGCAAGGGGTCCCCGTGACTGGCATGCGCCTACAGAGCAGCCTCTGTGAACAGAGAAGCCTCAGGATGAAATGAGGACTGGCCTGAAGCTCCAGGGAAGATGAGAGCTTAATGCCAGGGGTTTCTCAGTGTGGGCAAGGCCGGACAGGGCTAAGAGCAGAGCGAACTGCCCGAAGTGAGAGTTTGAGCTTTAGTCCTCAGGCCAGCAGGGAGGCTGGGAAGGTCCTGCAACCTCTGGAGACCCCCACATACCAGCCCTGCTGCCTGCCCGCAGCCTCCCGGTCTCTGCTCTGGGCCCTGGCCACCCCGATCTTTATCCTGGGCTTTTTTCCCTTTCCATTTGGCTCTGGTTGGAGGTAGCAGAGGTTGTTTTAGGGGAAAGAAAGTAAATAAGTGTTAATGAAAAAAATTAATAACTTGGGGCCCAAACTAGGCAAAATTACGTGCAAAACTAACAACTCTCTCCATTGTCAGCCAGAATGGTCAGAAGCGTGGAAACAAAGGGGCAGCCGCCATGTGGGACAGGACCTTGTGTTTCCTGGGGCAGCGTGTGGGGAAGGGGGTGGGGCAGTGCGATGGGGAAGGGGCAGGGGGCTCTGGGCCTCAGTTTTGTCATCTGTACGAATAGTGATATGTAAATCTAGTAACTAAAAATAGTGTAATTTCACAGGGCTGTGTGTCGATAAGAGATCTGTGGGCTTGACAGGGCTGACACAGGGAAGGGTTGTGAAATATGCAATGTCTTATTCCTTTGGGCATAGAAAGGCCAGGACACTCCTGGGGAGCTTTGCCCCAGATTTGCCCTGGAAGAGGGTACAGAAGCTGTGCCTTGTCCCTGGTCTGTATATCCCAAGAGTGCCTGATTTCTGCCATTCGTATGCTCCCAGCCCCTCTGCCAAGCCTTGCAAAGTCCATCGAGGCAGAACCCCCCTTGAACCAGCATCCCCACGACTGATCCCCCAGTCTGCTCCGACTGATTTCAAGGTGATTATCAGGCTTCGGGAACGTGGGAGGCAGACCGTGAACCAAGGCTCCAGAGCACTTGGGTGGTAGCTCAAGTCCTATCCTGCTCCCAGAGCCTCATGGGTTGAGCTGTACCCCATCACCCCATCTTTGAGGCAGTCCACAAAGGAGTATGGGCCAGCTGTACTCCTCTCACCAAAGGCGGGGTTGAGTGATGCTTAAGAGGACCGGGGTTCAGTCTGGGGTCAGGGACAGGGTCATGCCATGACTGGGATTAAGCATCAATCTGGGGTTGGGCCTGGGGCTCTGTTTTAGGTCAGGGTTTGGGGTCAGATTGAGGTCTAGATCAGGGTTTGGTCTGGGGCCAGGGTCCTTCTTAAGTCCATTTGAAGTGGATGAAGAAATGTCCTCAGATGGACTCTGACTGGTGAACACAGTGGCTGACCCCCCTCTGTCCTAGCCTGGCTCTTAGCCGGGCTATTCCCCAGCCCCAGGAGTCCTACTCCTCCCAGCACCTCTGGCAAGCTTTAGAGAATTGTAACACCATGGCTTTTCTTTTTTTCCTAAGTACTCTTTGGGATTTGAGCAGAGAGATGGTTCCAATTGGGAAATCCAGCGACTATTGCTATGAAGCCACGCTGTCCCTCTGGTCATTCCCCAGGACCCCACTTGGTGGCTGGCCACTGAGGACTCAGATTGATTCCCCTATGACCCTTCCCAACTTCCGCCTGAACAGGAGGAAAGGATGAAGTGTCCCAAAACCAATGGTGAGGCAGGAGCCCAGGAAGGGAAGGCAATGGGTCTGCGGCGATTTCTGGGACTGTGATTCCTGCAGAACAGACACCTCCTGTGGTCTCTTGTTGAGGTTGGAGGCGGGTGTTGCATGAATTCATTGACAGTGATTCTCTAAGCGTATGTGCCTGTGCCTCCGTGTGTGCGCACGTGTATCCATTTGTGTGCTCAGTTTTGCCTCTGTTATCTATTTGCATTTCTATAAGGCTGTGTTCCCATTCTTTCAGAGGTTGCTGTCTTCACAGGTGGGTTCCTCAGGGTCATCTGCCCCCTATTTTGCCACCTCTGGAGAGTGCGGTGTCTGCGGGTCAAGCTAGACTCTTAGGGAGCTTCAAAACGGCAGAGCCTCAACAATCTCCTCCAGCACCATTCTTGTCCAGCTTCACCTACCCACCCCCCACATAGGGAACGGTGTGGTTTTGGTTTCAGGGTTCCTGGGTACCCAGTCCAGAGTTGACAGTCCTGTAAAGCCTCCCTGTTGTGAGGATGTGCCCCAGGTCTCTATTTCTGGAGTCAGAGTGGTCCTGATCCGGACTTTATGAGTGTCTGAGCCCCAAGCCGCATGGGGCGGAAGTCTGAGGGCACTGAGACAGGAGTGGGGCCACTTAGGAGCCTACAAGCGGGGGCCCTTTAGGGGTGATCTTCCATTGTGAACCGAGAGGAGGGAAGGGGGAGCCGGAATTGCTTCCCCCTAAACCTGTAGTGCTACAACTGTCCACCAGGTGGGGTTCCAGGGCAGAGAGTGAGAGGAGAGATGACCCAGCGCTCAAGCAAGAGACCAACTCTTAAACCTCCGCCCGCCACATCAACCTCGGAAGCGCTCACACAGGGAGGGATAACACCGATGCTCACCCCAGATACTCGCACACATTCTTTTCTGGTGGATTCTAAAGTAGAACTCGTATCGGGTGCAGGGGAGCTGTTAAAAGAGGAATCTAGTTTCGTTTACACACATACCATCCTAACTAAAGGTTAGGTCTTCTGCTCTGCAAGTGTGAGAGTGAACGACGGAGAAAGGGGGCTGGCTGAGGGAAACGACGCGCGGGAGAGGGCGAGCCAGGCACAAGCTAGACGATGTCGGGGCTGGCACGCGGCACGCGTAACTCCGTGTATCACAGACATGCAGGAGGAGAGGCCGGATGACAGACGGGTGCACGATGCCCAGACACACGCAGAGCACCAAAGAGAACACCCAAACCCGCAGACATACCACACAGCTCCACAGACGTCGGGCCGACCCGGGGACACACGCGCGCGCGCACACAGGTGCGGCCCCGGGCCACACGCACATTTCGCACAGGCACGCGCTCTGGACCCTGAGCGGCCGGCTGGGAGAGGGTGGCAGAGCTCACCCGGCATGTTTATTTACTAATTTATCAATGAACGTTTGTGCCCAATTCCTCCCGCCTCCGGGTGCCCCGGCCGCCGCATTTGTCCTCTGCGTGGGACAGTCACCGGGACCAGCATCGGGGTTCCTCTGACGCTGCGGGGGGCTGAGGGGACTACAAAGTTAGGGGGTCTCGAGGTATCTGAGAGGAAGGCTGCAACGTCAGCTGCCCGGAACGTGGATGGGGAGAGGGGAACTTCGGGGTCCTGCAGTGTAAGAGAAAAGATGTGTGGAGGGGGAAGGGACCTTGGCCTCTGAAGTTTGGAGATGTCCGGATCCAGGATGGGGAACCCCAGCTAGGAGGGGCTGGGAGTGGCAAAGGAGAGAGGATGGAGGGGGTCCAGGGAGATAGGAGCCAGCGGGGTTCCTCGGGATAGGAGCAGGGGTCCCTAAGCACAGGTTCAGGGGCTTTTGGCGCCCCACAGTAGAGGGGTAGTCTGGCCAAGACCTGCGCTGCTGGGGCGACAGCCCACGCGGGACTGCCTGGGGTGGGAGAAGGGGTCCGGGGCCCCGGGAAGGAGGAAAAGAAGGAGGGAAGTATCCTAGCAGCCAAGCGGGCACCGTGCGAGTGCGCACCGTGTGTGTGTGTGTGTGTGTGTGTGTGTATGTGTGTGTGTGTGTCTCATCTTGTCCGTCTGTAGGTGCCGGGCTCAGCGAGACGCCGGCAAGAAGGAAGAGGAGGCGAGAGGTGAACTGAGTTTGATCCTGCTGCGGCTACAAGTGGGTCCGGGGCAGGCGGCGGGCGGCGGGCGGCGGGCGGCCGGGGCGGGGCGGGAGGCCGGCGGGCGCTCACACGCTCCGGCCGCCGGCCTCTCACCACGCCTCCGGCGCAGGGGGGTGGGGGGGTGGGGGGTTGGCGGAGCGCCCACGGCGCAGCCTCCCGCCTCTATATAAACACACGCATCGCCTGGCTTTCCAGACAAATTCAAATTGAGAGAAGCTTTTAAAACCATCAACCCTGAAATCCTGCCTCCTGCTTTTCCTCCTCTTTCATTCCTTTTGCCTTCCTTTCTCCCCCCACCCTTTCTTCCCCCAGCAGCTACTCCAGAGCCGAGAGACTGCGTCCCGGGACGGACTGCCTTTTCTTAATTGATACAATAGCCCAGCTCCGGTTTTCACCTCCTCCCCCAACCCCACCCCGCCTCACCCCTCCCGCCCGCCGCCGCCGCCGCCGCCGCCGCCCCAGCGCCCGCCCGGGGCTCTGTCGCCGGCTGCGTCCCGTCTGGGCCGCGGTCCGCCGGCTCCGCACCCGCGCCCGCCGCGCCACCTCGCCCGCCGCGCCCGCCTCGGGGGTGCAGCAGCGACTCTGGGGCTCCCGCGCGCCGCCCGGGGCAGCCCAGGGGCGCTGGGCTCGGCCACTCCTCTCGCCTCAGACGGGGAGCCTTCCCCCTCGCACCCAAAGTTTCTGGGTTCGTTGGAATTTGGGGATTCAGAATTTTTTTTCTTCCTTTTTTAAGCTAGGAATTTGAGGGGAAAACTTTTGACAAATCGATCGCACTTTCTCTCCGCTAGTTCTCTGTCCCCCCTTCTTCTTCTTCTTCTTCTTTTTTTTTTTCCGAGCAGGGGAAGGGGCTTACGAGAGAGGCTCCTGCTGGACAAAGTTTTCCAAAGTTTTCCGAGTGTGATGGTTGCGGGGAGAGCTAATCCACCAGCTTGATTCACAGCTTCATCTCACTACCCCTCGAGCAGCCCCTAAGCCCGCTATAAGGGAACAAACAAACAAACAAACAAAGTTACACTCCGAGTCGCCTCGTGTCTCCTCTCTCTCTTCTTTTAGGCGATTTCCCCCGGTCTCTCCGCTCCCCTTGCAGCCTCCACTTCCCTTCCCTCGGCCCCTCGCTCCTTCTCTGTTTCGGCTGGAGGTGCCAGGACCCCTGGCCGCAGCCTCCCCTCCCCCGCCGCTCCGTCCCTTCTCGTCCGGCCCTCCCCTCCCCCGCCGCGGCCCGCACAGCCAATCCCCCGAGCGGCCGCCAACATGCTCTTTGAAGGCTTGGAGCTGGTGTCGGCGCTGGCCACCCTCGCCGCGTGCCTGGTGTCGGTGACGCTGCTGTTGGCCGTGTCGCAGCAGCTGTGGCAGCTGCGCTGGGCTGCCACCCGAGACAAGAGCTGCAAGCTGCCCATCCCCAAGGGTTCCATGGGCTTCCCGCTCATCGGAGAGACCGGCCACTGGCTGCTACAGGTAAGGGCGCAATCGCTCCATTGCTCTCCAGGGTCCGCTAGCGGCGAGCACCCGGCGGATGGAGCCGCGGACCGGCCAGGGGGCGCCGGGAGCCTGAAGGCACCGGTCCCCGCCCCGCCCCTTCCCTCCTCTCCGCCCGAGCCGCCTGGGCTTCCCCTGCCCGCCTTTGGCGCGGTTGGGAGCCTGCAGGCGCCAGGAGAGCAGGTTCAGAGGGCTGGTAAGAGAGGTTCCCGGACCCGAGGGGGCTCCGAAGACCGACTTTTTCCAGTCGCGAGCGACTCGCAGGGGTACGTGGAGCGTGCCCAGGGCTCCCCGCGCAGCGCGAGCCGGAGGGGGTGTCCAGTCGTGAGCCGCTTTCGCCCCTCTCCCCATCCTTCCCGCTTCAGGCCCAGTCACCGTCGACTTCTCGGGCTTTGTCAGTGTCACTGGGACCCCAACACAGAGTCAGGGAGAAAAAGAGGGGGCCAGTGGCAGACAGAATTGCCCCCTTAAGGCCCAGGCTGTGTTCCCGCCGTGTCACCAGCCACGCCAGGTACAATTGCCGCGGTCTACGGTCCGAGAAAGTGTGTGTATTTTGTGGTGGGGGAGGAAGGAGGTAACCCAAGGAAAATGAGAAGCCTGAGACCGAAGTGTCTCAGCTTTCGGAGAAAAGGGTCTGTTTACCTACTGGGTGGGGACAGTGTAGCAGGGGAGAGTAACTTGGGAGAAGTGTGCGATCCATAGAGTGCATATGTGTTTGTTGTTAGACGCCGCACAACTCACACTACTGGCGATAATGGGGGTGGGCGCGTCGGGGACCAGACCCAGGTAGGTAATGGGGTGATTAACCTGGAATTAACCTACTCAAGTGCTAGACAATCGCTTTTGCAATTTGATACAGGTCAAGTTTTTCTTTGGGGAGGGGGGTCCTCTGGGTTAACCGTGGGAGGTGTGTTGTATGCGCGTGTGCACGCGTGCTTGTCCAGATGCTGATGGGAGTTAGCAGAAGGACCGCGGTACTGAAATAGGCAGCCCAGGCGCGAGAGAGCTGAGGCGCGAGAGAGCTGAGGTGAACGCAGAGACCTGTGGGTTTGGAAACGCGAAAGCTTGGCTTGAAATTAACAGACGCGTGCAATCCGCGCGAACACACAGACACCCTGCGCGGCCCCGCCCCGCCTTGCCGCGCGCCAATTGACAGTAGAGCGGGGGCGGGAGGGGCACGAGAGGTTCCTCTGCCCTGTGGTCTTCCCAAGTCCCCGAAATCAGCCCACCTGTTTTAGGGGTTGTTCTTGCAACAAGGTGGGGCTCACTTCAACCAGTGGGATCCCGATCCGCCATAAAGAAATCCCTAGAGCCTCTCCCGTGCCAACATACTTAAAGGGTTAACTGCAGCGGTGGTCTAGGCTTTTGGCTGAGAATTTAGGAAATAGACTAATTCACTGGGGCTTGGGCACCCCTGACTTGTTAGAGTCAATCTGCAGAATTCAAGGTCTGTCACCGCCCCCTCTTTCCTGACCTCCACCCCTCCCCCCAAGTCCCCCTGACCTTCTCTCAGAATCCCACAAGGGCCCCTGGAGTTCCGCATCCAACTCCCACGTAAGGTGGGGAAAGGAGAGGAGGCCTACGTCTGCTGGTCCATCAGCCACCGAGACTCTTGACTCTGCGGTGGAAGGGAAATTAGGGATGCGTGTAGAACAGCACTGAAGGGGTTAATGGGAGCCCTCTGAATCCCAGCTTTATTTTTTCGGAGTCATTTATCAGATTTTACGGGGGGACCTCCAAGGGCTCTCCGTTTCCACCGTGCGCCATCTAAACAGAGCCCAGGGCTAAAAATACAACATTTTTGTATAAATTGGACTCACGGCTCGAGCGGCCGCCCCTATGAAAGTCCTCTTTGTGAAGACCGTGGAAACGGTGGACAAATAACTCTTTATTAATGCCACAAAAAACGCACTTTAATTATAGTTAGGCAGATCAGAAGCGGGGGGGGGGGGGCGGGAGAGAGGCGGCGGCGACTTCGGAAAATTCACAACCCAACTTTTGTGTCGAAAGAAAAGAAAAACAGAGGAAACGCAGGAGAGGAGAGGAGAGTCAGACGCTGTGAGAGAGACCGGTACAGCCGACCGAGGGAGGGAACCCAGCTCCTCACCCCCCTCTTGTCACACCTCCACCCTCGCCCAGATTTCTCTTAAAGGGGTAGACGCCGTCTAGAACTGCGGCACGGTGGCGGGAGTCTCCCCTACCAGCCAACCTGGGAGTGGGGCGTTGTCCCACGCGGCCCAGCCCCCCTCCTGGAGGAGCGGGCGCTCGGGGCCCGCTCCCTGTCGCGCGCCCAGCCCGGAGGCACATGTGGAAAAGTGATTAGGGCTCCAGGTTCTGCAGAGTCACTTTTCAGCGGGGCTGGGGTGTGTACACATCTAGCTGTAGAACACTTCTGTGGAAGAAAGGAAAGTGGGGAGGGGGACCAACCCAGGAAAAGAGGAAGCCAAGTAGTCCCTTCGGGGGGGGGGGGCATGACCCCGCAGGTCTTGGAGCCCGCTTCCGCGAGTCTGCCGGCGGGCAGGCGGGACGGCCTGACAGGTGGCGCCCCTCCCCTTCTCACCCGGTGCTGTCCCGGCAGGAGAAGGGTTAATATGGGGTAGGGTGGCAAGCAACGACGTCAAAGGTGAGCGGGACGCCCCTGCCCCCGCCCCTCCGAGGTACCCTCGGTTTCCGGTACCCGCGCGGGGCCGACAAGCCAGCTCCTCCGAGCGCCCGGCCGGGGCCGGGGCAGGGGCCAGGGCCTGGCCCTGCTCGGCTCGCGCCGCTGCTGCAGCTGCTGCCGCCGCCGCCGCCGCCGCCGCCGGGGATCCGGTTACCTGTGACAGCCGCCCCGCCCCGCCCAGCCCCGCCCCGCCCTTCGGGAAGCGCCTTCCTCCGTGCTCGCGTTCCAAACTCCAGGGCGGCGACGAAAGTCCTTCTCAGTTATTTCCAGGGCAAATTACATTTGGAAAATCGCGGCTCCCGGCCCGTGACCTTACCCTGCGGAGCCCTCAGAGGGCCGCCGGGTCCCTTCGCGGCCCACACCCGCGAACGGAGGAAACCCCAACCCCCATCTGTAGTGACTGCCTCTGGGCACCGACCGCTCACCGCTATAAATAATCTTTGGCCTGCGGCCACCCCGCGGGGTCTCGCCAGCCGGTGGCCGGGAGCCTGGAAATATTTATTCCGAGAGTCTCCCGAGCGCGAGGCGGCGGAGGGGGAGGCGGAGGCTCTAGCTTTGGGTCCCGCCGTCTGGGATACCTTTTCCCTCCCGCATGTCATTACTAAAAACCAGCCTCCCGCGGGGTGCCCTGGGCCTCTCGCCCCCTTGCATTATTTATTATCCTCTAGGCCCTACTTCCCAGTTCTTGTGCATGCTATGAAAAATAAAACCTGAGTGTGTGCGTGTATGTGTGTGCTGGGGGGGGGGGATCCGAGGACTGGTGCCCCTGGGGGGGGGGTCCTCCGTCCCTCCCCCCGCAGGCCCTAGAGGCTGGGCCTCCGGGACGTCCCATCTGGAGATGTGGGCCTTGAGAGATTCCTTGCGTGGCCCCCGCAGGGTTCTGGCTTCCAGTCGTCGCGGAGGGAGAAGTATGGCAACGTGTTCAAGACTCACTTGCTGGGACGGCCGCTAATCCGCGTGACGGGCGCGGAGAACGTGCGCAAGATCCTCATGGGCGAGCACCATCTCGTGAGCACCGAGTGGCCACGCAGCACACGCATGCTGCTGGGCCCGAACACGGTGGCCAACTCCATCGGCGACATCCACCGCAACAAGCGCAAGGTAAGAACTCTGGGCGACTAGCCCCGCAACCCCATGCGGTGACCCTCTTCTCTCGCGCACCCCTCTGCGGGTAAGGAGTTACGGGGGTAAGGAGCCCCGGGGAGGTCCCCACCAGAACCCCACGCGGGAGGACTCTGAGTTTCCCCGCCTAGACGGCTGCGATCCTAGATCCAGGGCCTGCAGAGGCCTCCTGCGGGTCTGCCCGCCTGTTGACCCATCAAGCAGAGGTCACTACTAGGCTCGACGGGTGGTTATTTAGCGGTGGGGGGTGGTTTGGACAACTTGAACGTGCGGCGATAGGGGCGTCCAACGCCAGTCCTCGTTGTGCTGCATAAAACTGGAAAAAAGAGGGCGGACGGTAGCCAGCGCCCCCCCCCCGAATTCCAAGAACTAGAGAACGATCATTCTAAAATCACACCTAGCCCTCCTGTCACCAGTTGCTTTAAGGGCGACGCGGGCAGGCGCGGGGGGCTGGAGGTACCTTGTGGGCAGCGGGAGCTGGGGCCTTGCCTGGGAAAGGTGAGGTGAAATTTGGGCCACTGTGCGCCATCGGTCTGCACAGAGGGGGAAGGGCGACTGGTGGGAGAACGGCGGAGGCGCGGCGGAGAATCAAAGCGCACCTACCCCTGCCCGTAAAGAGGAAGAGAAAGTGGGTGTTTATCCTGTGGATTTCCCGAGCGCCTGGAAGAGGCGCAGAGCAGGCGAGCCAGCGCGCAAGGAGCGAGCCTCCCCGCCCCCTCCCGGGGCTGCGCCGCCGCGGCGGCTCCGAGCGCGGGCGGCACGTGCTGTTTGAACTGCAGTAACCCGAAAGCTGAGCCGTCGGCGGGCGGGGCGCCGGCCCGCCGGCTTAAAGCGGCCGCCACTGGGACGAGGGTGGGAGGGGGCGCTGCCGGACCTCCCCTCCCTTCGTTTTTTTTTTTTTTTTTTTTTCCATTGGATCAGAGGACTCACCAGGTTTGAAACCTGAAGGAAGGGGAGAGGCAGCCCCTGATCCCCAGGAAGAGTGGCAGAACCCGGGAGAGGGGAGAGGGCGACGATGGGCAGGCCCGCCGCCCCGAAGCCAGTGTGTGAAGTGGTCTTGGTGAACCGAGGAATTCATCCTGTGTAGTAGTTGGTGTCTTCCGAACTGCCAGTGAAGGGTAGTTCTCCTAAGCAGACAAAAGGAGGAAAAATCAGAGGTCTGCCCGTATCCCCATCCCCCCACTAAAGCCTGTATTTCAGGGTCTGGGAAAGGGGCTCCTTAAAGTTGTCTCCCATCTGCTTCCCTAGAGCAGGAAGCTGCTAACAGAGGCCCCCCCCCCCCCGGGAGGGGGGCCGCGATGGGGAGGGTTCTCTGAAGTGGCTGGGAGGGGGCTCTGGGCTCAGAAATGGGGGGTTTTCAAAAATGCCTAACACTTCTTTTTTTTCTTAGTCTTCGTGACTTCCCCATAAGCTTATTTCAAAGAGTTAGGAGAGAGCCTGAGACTTAGGAACCCAGCCCCAAAGAATATGGCTGCTTCCTCATTTTATCTTTATAAAGGCTTTGACAAGAAAGCAATTATTATTTATTTGACAGTAAAGCAATTATTGTCCCCTTCTGTGAGAAGGGGACCCTGAGGCATAGAGGGCTTGAGAGATTTGAACCAACCTCTGTCTGGATAGGAAGAAAAGGCAGGGCGGGGCCTGCAGCACCAGCATCCATCAGAAGAGTTGTTTCTAAGCCACTCAGCGGATCCTTACTCAGGCCAGCTGCCCCCACCCCCGCCCCAGGGCCTTGCCAGAAGCTGAGGTGGCAGAGGTGGGGAAGGGGTGCTGGGAGGAAGAAGGCTGGGTCAGGACCTGCGTGTGAGACTTTGGGAGTGCAGAGGGCTCTGTGGGAATCCGTTGCCCTTCAGTTCCCATGCACCCTCTGCCTAACTAGGGGTTGGGCCTCCAGGTGGGGGGGCCCTCATGGGAAGCCCCAAGGTTTTAGCTTACACCTTCCATTTGGGAGGAGGGGGGAGAAGGGGGAGCACAGATGAATGCTGCTGGAGGAATACCCCCAGAAGTGGGAGGGAGGGACAGGGTGAAGGGCTGGGACAGAAGTGGGGCCAGAAAGGAGGACAACAGATGAGGCACAGATAGCCTCCCCCTTGGGGACACCCTTGCCCTCTAGCTCCTTGCAGCTGGGGAGCAGCCAGAAGCCAGCTCACCCTGACAGAGGCTTGGGAACCCAAAGCACACCATCTCTATGTGTACCAGTTGTGTGCTAGCTGTGTGGCATGTGTGTGGTCCTATATTAAACGGGCGGATGAAAAAGGTCCTTTCCCCCAAATCTCTAATTGATGTTCCATAAACTTAAGTGTTACTGAATTAAACAGCAAGCCTTGGGTTAGGTACAAACATAGAAGCAGGAAACATGGTCCGTGCCCTCAGACGTGGAAGCTAGCTGGAGGGATAAGAGAATACTCCAGGGCACATGGGTTGGTCCTGGAGAGAATGGCCAGTCTGCTGGACCCAATGTTCAGTGGGCCCAATCTGGCTAGGGTAGGGGCGACCGTCTGCCACTCACACTGCCTTATCCAGCCCACACTGCAAGCAGAGTCCTGCCTGGAGAGTGGGCTGCCCTGGCCCGGTTAGGATGTACTCGCAGGATGTGGGGCCCAGGTGTGCTGGGGCCCTGCTGGCAGGAAATAGAGAGCGTCGCGTCACTATTTCCATTGGGGCTGGTACCCCCCCCCCTTCTCTGGGAGGTCTGACCAGATGTGCTGGGAAGGGACTCCTCACAGCCATCACTGCACTCCAGGTGTTTGTCCAGGCTGCCCTGGTGGTCTAGGGCCAAGAAGGATAGGGTTGCCAGGGAGAATGTCCAGAATACCTTGCCCAGTCTAACAGAATCCTCTCTGGAAGCCAGGCCTGTGTCCCTATAGCCATGACCTCAGACTCTGTCCCTCCTCCTTTGTTACCCCTCCCTTACTTGGGGCCTGGGGTGTCTTTGACTGATGGGGGAGGGTCTGCATCCCTCTTTGTGTACAGAGAGGCTGGCGACTGGGCTACAAGGGTGCATGGAATCTGATAGGAAGACTGGGGTGGGGGAGTTGTTAGAGACACAGAGGAGGATTTGAGGGGGGGAGTTGCCACGGCTAATTCTGGAAGCATCCAGCGCCCAACCCCACACACCAGGATCAGGCATTTCCTCTTTTCCTTCAGAGAGAGGGCTGGGCCTCTTTGCACCAAAGGGCCAGCATTTTCAGGGCATTTCAGACAGTGAGATTCTGTCAGGGAACTTGGAGGGCATCCCAGGGGTGAGCTTACCCTTGGACTTCTGGACTGGAGAGACCCCAGGAGTGGTCTTCTTGCCCCTCCTATCCTGACTCCTAGCTTCAGGGACCTCTGTGCCTGTGATCGAGGTGGGGGAGCAGCTCCCCAGGCTTGGGGGGCTAGGGGTTAAGAAGCTCTGCCTGTCCACCAGGGGCCCCTCACTGACTTGGCCTTTGGGTCCTGTCCTGGGTGGGGTGGAGCTCAGGCTCAGGGTGGCTGCCTTCTTCTCAGGAAACCCTCTATATGATGGGTTTTGTGTCAGGATGAGAGACCAAGTAGCAGGAGGGCAGAGCCAAGAGGGCCCATTGTTTAGGGGTCCTGGGGAAGGCTCGCTTGGACTGGCTCTAGGTGCCCTTGGAACCAATGCGCAGCCTCTGGCTTCGAAGTCATGTCTGCTGGGCTCAGCTCGGGGCAGAAGTTCCCACCTGCCTTGGATGGGAAGGCAGTGGCATGGCCAGGCAACCCTGCTACTGGGAGCTCTGCCCCCACTCCCTGGCATAGGCACAGAGCCTTTGTTCAACCAGAGGAGGTCCTTCACCCAAAAGTTACTGTAGCACCAGGGTCTACCGAGGGCGGGTGGCAGGAGCGGATGTCTCTGAAGGTCAGTGGGGGAGGGTGCCCAGGGCCAGCCGCCAGGCGCCTGGGAGTGGGCTCCTCCCTCTGTGTGCCCTTGTGCCAGGCAGAGGTGATGGCTGGTGTGGGAGCCATCCCCTCCCCTCTTCTTCCCCTCCCTTCTGAGTCTTTCTTCCAGTGCAGGGCAGGGCCCAAGGCTGTGATGCTGATGTGTTTGCTCCCCCTCCCAGCCTTGGGAGACAGTTGTGGCCTTGGCTGGAAGTGCGGAGGCTTGGCTGGGGTCTGCGCTGGCCCTGAGCCCTCTGTGCTGGTTGTTGTATCTGCCCCAGGTTCCCCAGGCTGAAGGGTAGGGGTCGGGGCTGCGCCTCCAGAGGCGGACAGGTTTGGAGAGCAAACTGGAATAGTCAAACCAGCTGGCCTTACCCTTAGAATAGGGCCATAGAGGGGTGTCCTGGTCAGGGCTCTTAGGCACATTCAGAGCCCTCTGGGGACAGGCAGAGGGCAGCTCAGTGGGATTTGGAGTGGTGGGAGGCAGGGCACTTAGGGATCCTCATGAGTGTGGCCAGGCATGCCCCTGTCTGTGACCTTGGAAGGGCTCTTTCTGCTTTGGGCCTCAGCTTTCCCAGGGGGTTTCTCTTTGGCTGGAGGAGGGAGAAGAGGGTCTGGGCGAACGTCCTCAGATTCTGTGGCCCAGCAGGTGTGCCAAGTGCTGCCCTCTTCTCGCCCACCACCTGCTCTTATTGTGCGTGGAAGAGTTTGGGCAGCGTCAACTGGGGGACAGACTGCCACAGATGCTGAACCCAGCATCTGTGAACCCAGAAGGGGTGAACACAGGCTGGGGGAGGTGGGGGGGGCGGTCTGCCAGCCCCCCCCCCCAAGTCAGAAGGGCTGAGCAAGGAGGCAGCCAGGGTGAAGTTGAGGTCCAGTGGAAATGCCAGGCAGCTGGGAGGATGACGTCCTTTCTCGTCTCCCCCCCCTTCCTTGAGTATAAAGTACACACCTTGGCGTCACCCCTGTGCTGTGCGGACAGCTGCCTCGGCGGCTGCCCGACCTCTGTTATTCTTTCCACTCCGCAGGCCGCGGCTCCGGTGGCTTGGCGGGGTGGCCTGCCCAGGCCCCCACCCTCCGGGCAGCCACTTCCATTCCTCCCAGTCTGAGTCACTGGCCCGGGGAGTGGGTTCCCTCTCGGGCCCTTCCTCCTGCTTTTGAGGCCACCCGTCCCTCTCTCCATCCATCCACAGCCACCCGTGGAAAAGGGGCAGTTATCAGGCTGAGCTGGTCAGCATGCAGGGCCGCGGGAGTCCAGGGAGCGACGTCCCTCCCAGGGCCACTGGGTGAGAGGCGGGAGTGGCGAGGGAGGCCTGGGGGGTGTGGGGGAGCCACTCAAAGAAACATTTATAGGGTATTTGAGCCTTGACAAGCCCCTCGTGGTTCCCCCAGACCCTGGTTGTGCAATCAGCGTCTATTCCAGGCAGAGGAGAACTGGGATGCCCGCTCTCGAGCCAACGGCATTGTTGGGAGAATCGGTGGTGGTGGGGAGAGGGTTTCCGAGCCAGCCCATCCTTCAGTGCGGGAGCCCATCCTGCCCTGTGCCTGGAGTTCCCAGGTCTCCTGCACTTCCGTCCTGTTCCCCCAGCACCAGCCCTGATGGCGGGATGGCCGTACCTGCTGCTCCCTGTGCAGGGCTCTGGCCGAGCCGGGCTGCTTCCCGGTGACCTTTGTCCAGCATTCTTGGCTCACTTGTGGGAATTCCCAGGGAAGCCCCAGAGGGAAACAAAGCAGCCCTGGCTCCTGCTACAACTGCGGTCAGGCCCCGGGCTCTGGGGCCTCCAGGAACCCTTCCCCTCTTCATGAGGAGCTGCATGGCCGGCACCGTCCCCTGTGCCCGAGTCCTGACCCAGCCCGTCCCCACGTGCCCAGGCTTCTCTCTGCCCCAGCCAGCACCTCCGCCTCCTCCTGGCCTTTGTGGTGGGCGGTGGTTTCTGGGCTGCCCCGGCTTTGGGAAGTGCCCGCGTTGTTAACCCTGGGCACAGTCCCAGGGATGAGGCCCTGGAGTTTTCCCGGTGCCTGGGAGGCCCCAGTGCCTGTGGAACAGCTGGGCGGGAGGCAGCGGCGTGGGCTTGGAGACCACTGTGCAAATACCGTGGAGCCTGCAGTCTGGCTCCTCATTTGGGTAATTTCTCCACCTCGGGGGCGGAGGGGGGGATCTCTGCAGAGAATCATGGGACAGCCAGGGGGAAAGGGACCCCAGAACATCCAGTGAGACTCCTGGATAAGAGCCCTTTCACAAGCCCCACCCTGGGGGCCTGCAGATGCAGGGTGTGGGTAGGCTGCCCAGGGTCATTCCAGCTCCGCGCCATGCTCAGGGCCTCTTGCCACCCAGATCTGTGTGGACTCCCTGCCCTTGGAGTTGCTCTGCTCAGTCCCAGGTCCCCTTGGGTCCTTCCTGTTCTTCGTGGCCCCCCCGAGACTTGAGAAGGAGCAATTCAGCCGACAATCACTAGAGGGCGCAGGGAATGTAAGCTTTGGGGCAGGGCAGGGCTTGTCCCTGGGTCTTGCCTGGCCAGTCTTTGGGGTGCAGTGCGGGGACCCTTAGAGCTCCTCCATTGGTAACCCTGGGGTGGCCTCTCCTAAGCCACCATAGCCCATGTGCGGTGGGGATGGAAGTGGAAGCCCCACAGGCACTTCCCAGGTGACCGATGCGGTGCCAGATTCTGGGCTTCTTTGAGGGGATGTCATCAGCTTGGGGACACATGGATATTGATGTTTATGTGATCTGCGCATTGAAAGGAAATGCAGAGACCACCTGGTTCACCCTTATCATTTTACAGATGAGAAGACTGAGGCCAGGGGGTGACTTGGTCATAATCAAACAGTAAATTGGTGGATGATCTGGGATTAAAACTCAGGTCTCTAGAGTTCCCTGGTACTTCAGTGGGTTAAGAAGCTGGCATTGTCACTGCTGTGGCATGGGTTCAATCCCTGACCCTGGAATTTCTGCAGGCTGTGGGCCCAGCCAAAAACAAACAAACTGAAGTCTCTGGGTGCCCAGCCCGCCTTCTTCCACCACCTAGTGCATCTTGGACTTTGGCTGGTCTTGGGTGGTGTGGCCTCTCCTTGATTCCCTCTCTACATGCCCACCTTTGGGTCCGGGTGTCTCATGTGCTAGAGGCCCTAGCTGATCCCTGTCCCCTACCCTCCATGGCAGTGCCCCGACTCTGCCCTGGGCTGGCTGGCTCTGGGCACACACGCCCCTTTTGCCCCTGCCTGCTCTACCTCCAGCCTCCCCGCCGAGGCCCGGCAGCCACAGAATTATCATTCTTCACCTCTCATGAGCCTACTTGGCATCCATGGGCCACTTTCTGCCCATTCTCTGGGCTCTTTGCTGTTTTGCAAGGGCCCCTAGTTGGCCAGTGTTGGGCTCTGGAGCAGGGCCTCACTCCTACCCATAAAACTTTGGACCAAGTGCTGAAGCTGGAATCCTAAGGACACGGGGGTGGGGGTGGGGGCTGAGGCAGAGAGCATCCTGAAAGGGGGTGGCAGCTGAATTCCTCCCCAGAAATTCCCAAGGCACCCCCTCCCCCACCCCCACTGAGCAAGGTGTGAGTGGCTGTTCCAGGCCCGGGCTGCCCCTGGCCACCTCCCCTCAGCCTTCCACATTTCAGCTATCCCTTCATAGGAGGAGCAGGCCCAAACAGTGCTGGCTTCTCTGCCCCTCACCGGCCTCCTTCCCTCCCTCCCTCTGCCCACCGGGAATTTCGGAATGAAAGTGCTATTGTGAATGCCTGGCTGGGCCACTGAAGGGCCAGCACTGTTATTTCTGCAAAGCAGCCCTCCCATTAGCCATGCAGGGCTGAGGCCAGGAAAATGTTACCTTTTCCTCCTTGAGCTGACTGCAGGGGAAATTCTCACATTTACAGTTTGTGCGGTGGTTGTGTTTGGGGGCAGGAGGGGCGGGTGGGCGCGTGTGTGTGGTTTGCGTGGGGCTGGGGCAGGGGAGGCGGTTAGAGGGGGGCATTTGTCTCCCTCCTCTGTGTCGCCCTCCCCCTCTCTAATCCCCCCCCCCGCCCATGACCTTTCCCTCGGGGCTGGTGGGGACAACCCCTTCTGCTTTGGACTTGGGGGGCGTTGGGGGTAGAGGATTGCAAGTGAGAGCCACAGGGTGTCAGCAAATAAGCCTACGTCCTACCCTGTCCCGTACACCCCTGAGCGGGTGGCAGCAGGCACGGAACCTATGCAGGGGCAGCTGGGTGAGGAGGGGCAGGACGGCTGAAAGCAAGGGACTCATGGGCTCCTTAAAATGGACAGGGAAGATGCAGGGAATTAAAAGGGCTTCTGTTTGGCCTTCCGATCTTTTGGGGTGGAAAGCCCTGCTCCCATTCTCCCTGACCCCAGACCGGGCCACCCTGAAGACCTGTGGACCGCAGAGCTGTTAACAGACTCCCTAGGCTCTCCACCCAGTAGGTGGTTCCCAGGGAGTGAGAGCAATCTTGGGTCTCAGGATGTCCTGCTTGCAGTCTAGCCTTAGACTGTCTTACTTTCCCACCTACTGCTTTCCACCTCTTCCTTGTTCAGTTCACTTGCCTGTATTCCATTCTTGCTGGGCACTTGTGCCCTGTGGCCTGGGCATTTGGGAATGGCCCCTGCAGTGGAGGGGCAGCCTCCCTTCCAGCTCTGCCCAGTCCCCTCTTGTGGCCCCCTCTCCCCCCACCCCTCCAACCCCCTGCCCCGGCCATGACTGGCTGGCATCATCACCTGCAGAGTGCTGGCCCTGGGCTTTACCTTGTCTGGAGCACATGCTTTTCCGGGGCTCAGGGAGGGAGTGACGGCTCAGGTCACCCTGTGAGTGATGAGGAAGGTCCCGGCTTTTTGAATTGTGTTTTAATCCTGTCCTTTCCCTGCCTCCCTTCCAAGACATAGGCAATAGGAAGGGGGTTCAGAGTCAGGAGCCAGGAGGGGGACTGCGTCTGGAGACGGAAGGGGTTGAGCTCCATCGGGGTGAGGACCTGGCGTTTCCCCCGATCGCAGTCATGGGCCCTGTGCTTCAGCCAGGCCGTGTGAGCAGGCCCGGCCCATCTGACAGCAAGACCCTCTGCCCTGCAGGTCTTCTCCAAGATCTTCAGCCACGAGGCCCTGGAGAGCTACCTGCCCAAGATCCAGCTGGTGATCCAGGACACGCTGCGCGCCTGGAGCAGTCACCCCGAGGCCATCAACGTCTATCAGGAAGCACAGAAGCTCACCTTTCGCATGGCCATCCGCGTGCTGCTGGGCTTCAGCATCCCGGAGGAGGACCTCGGGCACCTCTTCGAGGTCTACCAGCAATTCGTGGAGAACGTCTTCTCCCTGCCTGTCGACTTGCCCTTTAGTGGCTACCGGCGGGTGAGCCCCCAGGGCCCAGGAGGAGGGGAGATGTGTACCCATGAGCCCACCCTGAGGGAGGGGCCGTTGACCGCTAAGACAGTCCCACAGACAGAGGGGAGGTCTCAGCAGGAGGGGCAGGGGGACCCTTCACCCCGGGGCTCTGCAGCTTAGATGGGTTCTCAGAGGGGTTCCCTCCCTACCCTGCCCGGCCTGGGAAGGGAGCCTTGGTAGCCCTGTCCTCCCCCTCAGGTGACCAGATGGCCTCTTTCTCCCCTCAGGGCATTCGTGCACGGCAGATCCTACAGAAGGGCCTGGAAAAGGCGATCCGGGAGAAGCTGCAGTGCACGCAGGGCAAGGACTACTCGGACGCTCTGGACATCCTCATCGAGAGCAGCAAGGAGCACGGGAAGGAGATGACCATGCAGGAGCTGAAGGTGAGCCCCCCCCGCCGCCGTAGGCAGCACAGGCGCGCCATGCTCCCTACTGAAGCTGCCCAGGGTGGGAGCATCTGTGTGGGTGGGGCCCCTCCTCCCTGCCCCATGGCTTGCTAGGCACCCAGTCCTGGCGGAGAGCCGATCCCCATGGCGGCTGGGCTCCCCCACTCCCCATCCCATCCACAGTCTCATCTACCCTCTTGGAAAAGATGCCAAAAATTGGCTCTTAGAAACCCTGAACCGGCTTGGTGACGGTGGTGTTGGTGGCCCCTCACCTCCCCACCCCTTGCCCCAGTCTTCACTATTTCAGTGCATTTCATGGTCACTGTAGCCTTTGGAGGTTGCCTAGGGAAAGGGAGGCCCAGACGGAGAAGCCAGTTCCTGGAGGGCAGCCTCAGCCCTTGGGAAAGAGAAAGGAGATTTGGACCTTACTCGGGTCTCCTCCCATCTCACCAGCCTTGGACGTTGGTGGCACTTCAAACTCTCCCAGCCTGGCTGGCACTGGCTAATGGCACTGAGACTCTCCATGCTGGGCTCCAAGAAGGGCTTCCTGTCGGCCCTTTCTTAGGCCGGGGTTTCCCGAGGAGGGAGCATTGTTTCATCCTCATCTAGACCCTGCCGCCTATGTGCTTGCCAGGTGCCTGTGGACACCTGCCACCGTCTGCTCCCTCCCCGCTGTCTCTGCTTCCCGTGTATTCTGGCTCCAGTCTTCTTCCTGAAGGGACCCCAAAGACTTTCCCATTTCACAAGAAGTTTTGTTGATGTGTAGGTGACACCATGGCAAGTTAGGGACCCAGGTTCCTTCACTAGTGCTCTCTGGGCTCAGCGTCCACATGTGCACAATGCAGTGCTTAGAATGAGATGACTGGCTGGGGCCCTTCCTTTGGGGCACTGCTGCTCCCCAGAGAACCCTGGAGGGGCTCTGAATCTCCCAGGGGGCCGCCTCCCCTCAGCCTTTGCCCTGCAGTCCCATCCTAGGTCCTCTTGGGACCCCAGACTGCCTCCCCAACCCCTCAGCTCTCCTGATCCTCCACTAGATGTCCTTCTCCTGGGGGTGGAGGAAGGGGCTGGGGCTCCCAATTGGGGGTCCTGCACCTGGCCCCCACTTGCTGGCACAGTGCCCGCTTCTTTGAGATTTGTTCTTTTTCTCCTGTGAGCTCACTGCACAGATGAGGGCTGCTGGGGCTGGCCCTGGGATCCAGCAGTGAGTGAGAAGTGGCCCTACCCCAGAGGACTTTCACCCTAGTGCCTCTGCCCAGCCAGGGAACCGGCCCTGTGTGACCTGAGCCTCCGGCTCAGAGGAAGCAGGCAGGGCCCAGCTAGATGACTCTAGGGTCCCGGGAGCACACTGGCCCAGAGGGGCTGTTGGCAGGCTGATCGCAAGTGGGGCCTCCTCTCTGCTGCTGCAGGACGGGACCCTGGAGCTCATCTTCGCGGCCTACGCCACCACCGCCAGTGCCAGCACCTCGCTCATCATGCAGCTGCTGAAGCACCCGGCCGTGCTGGAGAAGCTGCGGGAGGAGCTGCGGGCCCAGGGCATCCTGCACAGTGGCGGCTGCCCCTGTGAGGGCACGCTGCGCCTCGACACGCTCAGTGGGCTGCACTACCTGGACTGTGTCATCAAGGAGGTCATGCGCTTGTTCACGCCCGTTTCTGGTGGCTACCGCACGGTGCTGCAGACCTTCGAGCTGGACGTGAGACTGGGTCCCGTGGGGCTTTGGGGGGGTGGGGACTGCAGCCCCCCACGGGGTGCCTCAGCCCGTGGCTGCACAGAGCTTTCTGGCTGATGCCAGAGATTCTGCAGCCGGTCTAGGCGTTCTGTGAAGCTGCTTGAGGACCTCTAGAAATAGGTGGACTAATATGCCACAAGGGAAGCCTGGCCAGGCTCGGGGACCACAGTGGGTGCCTCTAGGAACATCTGCGTGGGGAGCTGACGGGCGGAAGGTCCTGGGGCCCCTCAGACCTCCTCAGATTCTCACCACTCCATCCCACCCCGCCCCTTCCTCGCCTCCAGGGTTTCCAGATCCCCAAAGGCTGGAGTGTCATGTACAGCATCCGGGACACACACGACACGGCGCCCGTGTTCAAGGATGTGAACGTCTTCGACCCCGATCGCTTTGGTCAGGCGCGGAGCGAGGACAAGGATGGCCGCTTCCATTACCTCCCTTTCGGTGGTGGAGTCCGGACCTGCCTCGGCAAGCACCTGGCCAAGCTGTTCCTGAAGGTGCTGGCAGTGGAGCTGGCCAGCACGAGCCGCTTCGAGCTGGCCACCCGGACCTTCCCACGCATCACCCTGGTCCCCGTCCTGCACCCTGTGGACGGCCTCAGCGTCAAGTTCTTTGGCCTGGACTCGAACCAGAACAAGATCCTGCCGGAGACGGAGGCCATGCTGAGCGCCACGGTCTAAGGCGCCAGGCCATGGGGGATGGGAGGCGATGGAAGGGTACAAACCTGTGTGTGGAGGGGGCTGGAGGCCGGGAAAGGGGGAGGCCCCCCCAGACCTCGCCCTCCCCTATTCCTCTCCCTGGCAAGCCCCGCCCCCAGTCGAAAGGGCCCCATCCTCCCTGTCCCCTCCCCCCCATTCAGGTGGGGCCCTCCCCCCCCGCCTTCTCTGGGGTCTCTCCAGTTCCCTACAGCTTAGCTCTGGGGAAAGGGCCTGGCCTGGGCTCCGCATGCCCTTCACAGTGTTAAATGTCAGTTGGCTGTGCTGCAGCCTTTGCTTGTGATGTGCTGAACTGGTCTCTTGACTCCCTTCTCTTTTGGATTCTTTTAGTTTGAGGTCAGGTGGGGGAGGGAGGAAAAGAGGCCCCCCTTATGGCCCTCTCTCGGCACCCCCTCCCCTCCTGCCTTGGCTACCAGGGGTGGGGAGGGCTTCAAGGGTGTGGCCACCCCCCACCCCACCCCCCACCCCATGGGGAACCGCATCCTGGGTATAATGGAACACCAGTCACCCTTGGCACTGGTGGGCTGGGGCTGAACCAGCCTGCAGGCCCCACCCCTTGCCATTTCGGACCTTTGAAATTACCTATTGCTGCTACTTTTTCTCTCTTCCGACCTTGGGGCAAAGGAGCCCCAGGCCCTGTCCTCCCAGCATCCTCCCCCCCCCCCCGCCCCCCCCAGCCCTGGGCACGCGCACTGACATCCCCACCTCCCCGCCAGGCGGCCCGGAGCCCACCCTGCTCCCTGTTACACAGGCACCCAAGGCCCTTGGCTCATGGGCTGCACCCCACCCCCATATTTATTCACTGATGTAACCGAATTTTGGTGTTACTGGGACTGGAACAAGCATCTGCTCCGTCCCTGGCCTCTGTCCAGCTGTCCCGGGCAGGACTTCTGCAAGTGACGCGCCCCCCCAATCCCCCTGCCCAGGCGGGCAGCTCCCCAGGCATCAGACCTTCTGTGGGTTCAACCTCAGAGCCTCATTCCCGGGGTGAAATCCAGCGCGTCTTTGTCCCCTGGTGGAGATGGGGAGCTGGCCCTCACTGCTCTGTCAGAAACCTTGATCCCAAGGGTTTGGAGGCGGCCACCATCTCCCATTTGGTCACTGTTCCCCCCGGTGCCCCCCACTCTGGCTAGTGAGTATGGGGAAGGATACGGGTTCTTTCTTCTGACGGGGAGCCAGGGCCTCCGTCAGTCATCCCTCCCTCAACCTTTGCCCTTTACCCTTGGAAAGGAGTCCCTGAAGTCCCTTCCCACCTCTATGCCACTCTCTGCTTAGCCCAGCTCAGGGGTGTGGGGACCACATGGAAACACGGGAGGTGAGGGCAGAAGGCAGCCCCTCCTCCAGCTGACTCGGGCCCTTGCCTGGCCTGGAGGCGGCTTTTGGGGGCGCTGCAGCAGGAGCTGAGGAGGCGGGTACGTGAGATTTGTCAGACGTGATTTGGTTGAAAACGGGCAGGTCAGGGGACGAAAGGGGAGGAGCTCCTGCCACTGGCATTTTGAGTGTCGGCAATTCGGGATGCCTCCTTGGGATGGTCTGGGGGCCTTTGGTGAGTCTCTAAGTGATTTGGTCTGTTTTCAGAGTTTTGTTTGCTTTTTGTGTTTCTCTGTTGGCTTTTGATGTTATCAAAGCAACGAATCCTCTTTACAAGAAAATGCAAAACACACAGAAGAAGAATGCGGGATGTCCATCCCTCTAATTGCCCCTCTGTAGCAGGGACCACTGTGAGCAGCTCAGTGGCCCTCCCCAGCAGTGTTCTGTGGGTGGGAGCAGACCCTCAGTCCCGCCCCCACTCACGCCTACCTTGCGGTAGGCTGTCCAGGAATGGCTCCTGCCTCCCGGCCTGTTCCGCAACCCCCCTTCTCATGCATTTCATTTGGTTCCTCCCTTTTCACGGTAAAAAAACCCAGTGCAGCTCAGACATTATTGGCAAAAATCAACCTGAACAAACGTAGTCATCTCTCAATCCCGCCACATCCTAAAAAACAGGCAAATGTGCGTAAAGACTCATCCGAGCTTGTGAAATAGCTGCGTGGTGCACCAGCATTTGCTACCTACAAAAAAACCAAAAACCAAAACCCAGAGTCTGGAAGGTTCCCGCTCCTCTAAGTTGATCCAGCCTGCCCCGAACCGATTGTTTTTTGACTGAATATCTAGGATGACAGCAAGTGCAGCTTGAGACGGGGAAGCCCGCCAGGCCTGGCTCCGGTGAAGGGCAGGGAGGCTGGAGGGCGGCGGGAGGCCTCCGTGGCCTTTGGTTTGGGTGCCAGCCTGGGAGGGGCAGAGAAGGCAAGGCTGAGGGGATCCTGGCGAGGGAGGAAAGAAGGAGCGTGGCCCTGCTGGGTCTCAAAGGTGATAAGGAGAGAACTGAAGAAAGTTCTTGCTGGCTGACAGGAAGTTTGCAGTGTTGCAATGTGGAAACTCATCCATCTCCCCTCCCTACGTCCATCTGTGCCGTGTCTGTGTGTAGGTTTTCTAGAGGTAGCATTAGATGGGTGACGTTTTCTCCCCATTCCTAACTATTGTAACTTGACATGCAAAAGACAAAACCCCACAAAACTCTTCCTGCCATGGGCTTGCAGATTGAAGCACTTTCGATGTTGGGCGCTGGCATCTGTGTTCTGGGCATCATCCTGACCCTGCCTGGATCGCTGTAATTTTATACACCAGACTTTTTTTTTTTTCCCCATAAATGTTATAATTTTGTGTCTGTCTTTATAAACTATTATAAGTACTATTTTTGTTATAATTCAAAATAGATATTTAGTATAAAGTTTTTGCTGTTAAATATTTGTTATTTAGTAAAATATGGATTTTTTCTCTATTGTAAACATGGTTCAAAATATTAATATGTTTTTATCACAGTTGTTTTAATATTGAAAAAGCACTTGTGTGTTTTGTTTTGATATGAAACTGGTGCCGTGTGAGTGTTTTTTGCTGTCATGTGGTTTTAATCTGTATATAATATTCCATGTTGCATATTAAAAAATGTTGTGCATTTTGTGATTTTGGAAATACTCAACGTGGCTCTTTTATAGGCTTCCATAATAAATCGTGAGGACTCATGCTCGTGTGGCTCTCTGGTCTCTGCCTCCCTCTGCAGCTCCCTGAAAGGCTCTTCCCATCCACCCACGTTCCCCTCAGCAACACCCAATTCCACTTGTCAGGCAGGAAGTTCTTTCCCACAACACTTGTCCTGAGAGGCCAGCCCCCCATTCCTTGTGTGAAGGCACAGAGAGGTCCTGCCGTGTCCCCAAGGAGGAGTTGGTTCCCCAGGGAGGGGAAGATACATCTGGTTGGCCACTGTCCCCAAGAGGCCTGTTGCAGGGCTCTAGGAGCTGCCTCCCCAGCTCTGTGCCCAGGCCTGGCTGGGCCAGATGTCTCTGTCCTGGACACAGCATCTCAGAGCGCTGAGGGCCTGGTCTTAGAGTCCATCCTGTTTACCTGAGTGGGGACACTGATGTCCACAGCCACTTGGCAAACTGGAGAGCAGAATTCAGTTCCCCCAACTTCCAGCCTCATGTCCCATGTGGCACATCTCAGAGCCTGTTTCACCGGTGTTACAGGAACAAATGGATTCTGGGATCAAATCCATTTGGAGAAGGGGGGAAAGTGTTGGGCAGGTTCCTTCACTGCAGGACTTCTCAGGACCTTGAGCCTGAGCGGCTGCACCGTGTACAACTCACAGGTTGCAGGGCTCCCCAAGCCCACTCGACAGCCCAAACCATGTCTCCTTTGCCCATTATCACACTCTGTGAAAAGCTCTTCTGCACCAATGGTCGCAGAGCCCAGAGGTGACCTGGCAAGAGGCACATCGTCCAGTGCGAGGCAAGGACTAGCCAGGGCAGTTCCCGGAGCCGAGGGGCTGTGGGTGGGGAGGGAGGGCAGTGAGTGGCAGAGTTGTGGGTCCTGGAGCTGCACCGGAAGCCAGGCGGCCTGGCCAGGGCAAGGCCTCTCAATGCCCAGGCCAGTCCAAGTCTCTGTTTCATCTGGTCCCCTCCCCACAACTCAGGAAAAGAACCTCCACCCCCACACACACCTGAGCTGGCCTGAAAAAGGCCATTCGGGGGCTGCGGTGTTTCTTGTCGATACAGTCACTCAGACCCAACCTTGGCTTAGAGCCCTGGCCCCCAGGACACAGGGCCTCTCTCAACCTGGGTCACAGAGCCTGGCCACCCAGAGAGGCATCACCAACAGCTCCTGAGCGGTGGTCCCGGCAGGCTGCTCACCCAGCCCCATGTCCCTGTCCTTTACCCTGTGTGGTCATTCTGCCTCACCTGGCCCTCCCCACTGTCCAGCTCGCTGCTTCCAGAGCCCTCACCTCCAGCCTGAGGAGGGGCGAGGGGGGAGCGAGATGATCCCTCGACTTCTGCAAAATGAAGTGTCTTCTGCTGTGCAGAAGCAGAGGGTGGTCCTGTGCCAGAATGGGACATGCCCCACGAGGGGCTCCCTCCAGGGTCAGCAAGAGGCAGCCACGGACACCCTTAGCTTCCACCGGGAAACGGGCCAGTGGAAGGTAGTAGTTTTTCAGACCGTAAATTCCAAATTCCATCCCTCCCAGAGGAATGTCCTGTGTGGCAGCAGAGGTGAAGGAAGCCTGGTCCCTGGGCTGCCCTCCGTCTGACCGCCCTGCCTTGGGGTGGGAGGGCCCAGCTGGGCGGGTGGCTGGCCTGTCATCATGTCATCACACTGTCTGTCCTTGCCTCTCCCCCGCGGGCCCAGTGGGTGGGTGACGTCCCCTGTGCGGCTGCCTGCCCCCGGGATCTCCTGGCCTGGAAGGAGTACACAGGCCATCGTGGACAGGCCAGCACGGCTGCTGTTTGTCCAGGGGTTGGGGCACCAGTTTGGAGGGAACTCACAGACTGCACATTCTGCCACCTCCCAGCACTTTTCCAAAACAGTCCGGCCTTGGTTGGGCCTGGCTGCCTGGGGTGGCCGGGGGCTGGGAGCCAGGGACAGGGCAGGGGAAAGCAGGGCCTTGGAGCCAGCAGGGTGAGGTGACTAGGTGAGGGCAGAGATAGCGTTCAGCCAGGGCCAGATGCTCAGCCTTGGGGGGAAGGGAGGTGGGAGGAAGACTGTGTGTGTTTGTGTTGGGGGCTAGAGGAAAACAAACCTGACTTGCCTCAAAGTCGTCAGGATGAGCCAGCCAGGCTCCATCCCTCATAGAGGCTCCGGAGCAGTGAGCATGGTGTGGAGGCAGTGATGGTCAAACAGCAGGCTGGCACTGGGGTTTGCTTCCCTTATACCCAAGGGTCTGCCCCAGGGTTAGGCCTCCACTGGCCTCTACAACCCCAGGAACTCTAGTCTTCCAGGAGAACACTTACTCCAGCCCCTGCAGTCTTGGCCTTCCCGAAAGGTGAATGCCTCCCCCCAATTCCTCAAGCCCTGGTGCTCTAAGACTCTGCCCCCTTTCAATTGATCCCCCATTCTGCCCAGCAGGCAAATGACAGGTGAGCCCGCAAAGACTTCCATGGGAGTGTGGCACGGTGGCACCACCCCTGGAAGCAGCCTGGCCTGCCCTGGGGGCTGTTGGAGGCACAGGAAGGCTTCCATGTGGCTGGCAGTAGCCATGGGGCCAGACTGCTGGTTCATGGGAGGGCATTGGGCTCCCTGGGAGGGAATGTGGATGGCCTCAGAGACAGATATGCCTGTGCAGGGCCCTCCTGCTTGGCTGCAGTTCCCTCTTTTCTGTCTTGTCTGCACCCAGAGAAGCCCTCCTCGGCCTGGTGTAGACTTGACTTTATTTTTTAAAGACTTGATATTTCCCTAAATCCTTCCTTCCCACAGATTCTTCCCCTGGGACTCAGACTTAGATTCCTTCTGAGCCAAACCTTGTATAAAACACTTTGCGGGTGCTGTCCCCAAATGTAGGCAGTGGGAATGCCTCACCACTAGGCCATAACTGCAGAGGTCACATAGCAACCCCTTGTAAGGACTCTAATCGGTCCAACTTGAGTCACATGGCTATTCCGTGGGAAGAAAGATGACTGCCTCTGATTGGTTGCCCTGAGGTGGGGGGTGGAGAGGTGGCATATGATTGGCAGCCCAAGGTAGCTGTGTGAGAGCATTGTGGGAGGGGACAGATGAACATGAAATTTACCCCAGAACACAGGCAAGGAGGGAAGGAAAGGACCTAGCAAGGTGGGGAAAATCAGGGCTGAAGTGATGCACCAGGAGTGTAGAAGGAGGATGGATGATGAAAACTATTTCAAGAGAAGAGAAGAGAAGCTTTCACGTGGAAGCCTTGGCTACTTCTGGTGAGGTTGTTTGAACAATTATGATGTCAATTCCTCCTCCCTCAAAATAAAGTCTGCCGTGCTTCTGAGGCTTTGAGGGCCTGCATGGGTGTGTTTTACTTTGAAATAGTTATAGATATACAGGAAGTTGCAAAGATAGTAAAGAGAGGTCCCATGCCTGCTTCGTCCAGTTTCTTCTAATGACTTCTTAACATAATTATAGTACAATATCAAAATCAGGAAATCGACACTGGGAAAATGTGTATGTGTAGTTTGATGCTATTTTATCACACCTGAAGGTCTATATAACCATTATGGAAATCAAGATACAGAAGTATTCCATCACCACAAAGATCTCACTTAGGCTTTATAGTCACTCATTAACTCCCACCGTCTCATACTATCCCTAAGCCCTGGCAACAACTAATCTGTTTTCCATCTCTATAATTTTGTCATTTCAAGGCTATATAAGTGGAATCTTTCCATATGTGATCTTCTGAGATTGGCTTCCTCCCCCCCCCCCCCCCCCCCCCCCCCGCTAGCCTAATGCCTTGAAAAGCCATCCAAGTTATTGCGTAGATTATTTGTTTGTTTCTTTGGGTTGCTGAGTAGTAGTCCATGGCATAGCTGTAGCACAGTTTGTTTAACCATTCACTCACTGAAGGATATTTTGGTTGTTTTCAGATTTGGGCTATCAAAATTTTTATGTTGAGGTAATTTCCTTCTATTTCTAGTTTGCTGGGTGTTTTTACTACAAAAAAGTGTTGAATTTTGTCAAATGCTTTTCCAGCATCAGTTGAGATGATATTGTCATCTGTCCACAATCATTCTGTTAATATGATGTATTATACTGATTGAGTTTTATATGTTGAATCATCCTTGCATTCTAGAAATAAATCCCACTTCATCATGATGTATAATCCTCTTAATGTGCTATTGAATTCTATTTGTTAGTATTTTGTGAGGAATTTTACTTCCATATTCATCAGGGATACTGATCTGTAGTTCTCTTATAGTGTCTTTTTTCTAATTGTGGTATCAGGGTAATGCTGGCCTCATCGAATGAGTTCGGAAATATTCACTTCTGTTCAATTTTTAGGGAAAGTTTTGAGAAGAACTGGTGCTAGTTATTCTCTAACTTCTGTTCAATTTTTGGGGAAAGTTTTGAGGAGAATTGGTGCTAGTTATTCTCTAAATATGTGGTAGAATTTACCAATGAGTCATATGGTCTTGGAATTTTCTTTGTTGGAAGATTATTTACTAATATTTTGTTGGGGATTTTTTGCATCTATGTTTATGATTGTATTTAGCAGTTTTCTTTTTTTGTACTTTCTTTGTCTGATTTGGGTGTCAGGATAACAGCCTAATAAAATTTCTTGGGAGTTCCCGTCACGGCTCAGGGGTAACAAACCTGACTCGTATCCATGAGGATGCAGGTTCCATCCTTGGCCTTGCTCAGTGGGTTAGGGACCTGATGTGGTCACAAGCTGCGGTGTAGGTCTTAGATGGGACTCAGATCCCATGTTGCTATGGCTGTGGCATAGGCCAGCGGCTACAGCTCTGATTCAACCCTTAGCCTGGGAAATTCCATATGCTGCTGATGCAGCCCTAAAAAGATAAAAAGACACACACACACACACAAAATTTCTTAGGAAGTACTCTCTCTTCTTCAATATTTTGGAAGTGATTGTGTAAAATCCGTGTTGATTCATCTCTATTTGGTAGAGTTCTCCAGTGAAAGCTTCTGGGCCTGGACATTTCTCTTTTGGGAGAAATAATAAATTCCATTTCTTTCAGGGTGATGGGATTATTTTAGACCATCTGTTTGATTTCAGTTGAGTTTTAGTAAGTTTATGGTTTGAGGAATTAGCACATTTCTTCCAAGGTGTTGGATTTGTGGCTGTAAAGCTGTTTCTAGCATTCCCTTACTATCTTTATAACAGTTTCAGGATTTTTAGTGATAGTCTGTGTTTCATCCTTGATATTGAGGGTTTGTGACTTCTCTCTTTTTATTTTGGTTGGCTTCTCTAGAATTTTATCAAATTCATTGATTTTTTTTTCAAAGAAGAACAACTTTTGACTTTTTTAAACTTATTTTCCTGTTTCAAGGTCATGGACCTTCCACTTTTCTTTTTAGAATTCTTTAAATAACTTTTCCTTCCAATTTTGTTGACATATAATTGACATACAGCCCTGTGTATGTTTAATGTGTACAGAATAATAATCTGACTTCTATAAAACATGAAATGATGATCACAATAAGTTTAGGGAACATCTTCTTGTCATATAGATACAAAATTACAGGAATAGAAAATTGTTTTTCTTATGATGATACCTCTTACCATTTACACTCTTAACACATATAATGTACACATATAATGTACAGCAGTGTCAATTATATTTTAGCATGTACATTATATCCCTCGTACTTATTTTTTTTGGAATTGGAAGTTTGTGCCTTTCAAATGGCTCAATCTGTTCCTTCTCCTGCCATCCCCTGCATCTGGTAACCACAGATCTGATCTCTTTTTTTCCTCCTTTTTTCCTCACTCTTTTGACAATTATGTAATGTTCCAGACACTGTTCTAGTATCTGAACCATCATCATTTCTTTCCTGAATTGCCACCGTTCAGAAATCTCTTTTTTTTTTTTTGACCACAGCGTCCAGCTGGCTTTATGTGCGATCTCAGTAAAAGGGCCAAATACCAACCACCAGACTACCTTTGTTCAGCAATCTCTTAACTGGATTCCCTGATTCTGTTCTTCCCTACTTCATCCATCCATCCATTGAAGCTGAAGTACTCTTCATAAAATGCAAAAAAGCTTTTTTTTTGTCTTTTGCCTTTTCAGGGCTGCATGTGTGGCATATGGAAGTTCCCAGGCTAGGGGTCCAATCTGAGCTGTTGCCACCGTCTTACGCCACAGCCACAGCGACATCAGATCTGAGCTGCATCTTCGACCTACACCATAGCTCACGGCAACACTGGATCCCTAACCCTCTGAGCAAGGCTAGGAGTCGAACCTGCAACCTCATGGTTCCTAGTCAGATTCATTTCCGCTGCGCCACGACAGGAACTCCAAAATGCAAATTTGTTACTCTTCAATTTAAAACTCTTTAAGCTTTCCCATTTGATTGAGCCCCAAACCCCTTAGTACAAGAGACCCTCCATCAAAACACAAGCAAAAGGGTTCCTGTTGTGGCTCAGCGGTAACGAATGCTAGTATCTATGAGGACGTGGGCTCGATCCCTGCCCTTGCTCAGTGGGTTAACGGTCCGGCATTGCTGTGAGCTGTGGTGTAGGTCACAGACAATGCTTGGATCCCATGTTGCTGTGGCAGGGGTGTAGGCCAGCAGCTACAGCTCTGATTCAACCCCTGGGAAACTCCATATGCCGTGGGTGCGGCCCTAAAAAAGAAAAAAAAAAAAAAAAAAGCAAGCAAAGAGGTGGAGAGGCCCTGGGCTGGATCATCCTTTCTTACCCTCCTACTGTGCTCAAAGCCCAGGGCTCTGAGTACAAAGCATCCCTTAAATGTTCCATATTCAAGGGGTAGAAAAATCTTCCATAAATCCCCTTCTTGGTGATTCACAAAGTATACATGGTTGAGAAATACCACCATAGAGAAAACCTATTTGACTTTTTTTTTTTTACTTTTCACAAAAAGAAAAACCTATTTGGGGCCAGAGAAGGCTTTCCTCTAAACATTAGTCTGAAGGAAAAACTGGGAAAATCCTGGCGTTTGGACTCATCGGCTCGGACACAAAGTCCCCTGTGCTCAAATGGTCATCTGCACTCCTTTCCGAGGGTGAGCAAGCAAAACAAAGTAATATTATTGGAGCCCGTGTTTGCAGAGGCTTGCAGAAAGAGGCATTAAGCTAAAATGACTGCAATGTGCCAAAACCACGAGGGTGGCCAAAAACTGTTCACAGGAACTTAAATGTTACACTGCTTTTCTTATGAAATGGGTTGTGATGCGTATTCTGTCTTATCTCAGAGAGACTTTATTAACACGGCTGTCACATGTGCACAGTCCCAGCTCAGCTTCTGGTGTCTGACTGCCTGTGCTTCATCCTGACTCTGCCACTTTTGAGCTGTCTGACCTTGGACAAGTTACTAAACCTGTCAGCCTCCATCTCTTCATCTGTTAAAATGAGGGTATTAAGAGGACCTGCAGGAGTTCCCGTTGTGGCGCAGCAGAAACGAATCCAACTAGGAACCATGAGGTTGTGGGTTCGATCGCTGGCCAAGCTCAGTGGGTTAAGAATTCGGTGTTGCCGTGAGCTGTGGTGTAGGTCGCAGTGCAGCTTGGATCCAGTGTTGCTGTGGCTGTGGCTGTGCTGTTGCTGATAGCTGTAGCTCCAATTTGACCCCTAGCCTGGGAACTTCCATATGCAAGGACTGGCAGCTTTCAGGTCGTGAGGACACTTTGTTTTCATGGGAAATGATGTATGGGGAGAACACTCAGCTCAGCCTTGGGGCTGGAGGGAAATTCAAGGTGGCCAGGTCGGCAGAGAATGTGCTATAAATGGGGTATAGGGATGATGGGACAAATATAGGGGCAGGATGAAGAAATAAAACTCAGTGGTGGACCAAGGGAGAACAAGCAGAGAGACAGAACAGAAGAGATAGACTCTCACTTTGCTAAGATTGGATAATGAAAGAATCGGCATATACACAGTCAGGAGTGTATAACTCTTGTGTACGCTCCTCCCTTATTAAGATTAGGATTCTTTTAATATTTTTTAAATTTAATTCTATTGGCGTATAGTTGACTTACCATGTTGTATTCGTTTCAGGCGTACAGCAAAGTGAATCAGTCATACCCATAATAGATCCATTCTCGTCTCCCATATAGGTTATTACAAACTATCGAGTAGAGTTTCCGATGCTGTACAATAGGTTCTTGCTAATCATTCACTGACTACAGTAGTGTGTATATGTTATTTCCACCCTCCCCAAAAAGAAACCAGCGGGACCTAGTTAAACGTAAAAACTTTTGCACAGCCCAGGAAATCATAAAAAAACACAACACAAGCAAAACCAGAAAGACAACCCAGAAAATATTTGCAAATAAACAGAGATTAATCTCAACATATACAAACATCTCACGGAGCTTCAAAAAACCAAAAAACCCAAGTATCCCCCCCTTCTTAATAGTTTTGACACCGCTGGTGGCAGATACATCCAAGAGGGCACTTTCAATCGATTTATTACAATGTTCCTCCTCTTTAAAGAGACCACTTCCCAGTTTGTTTTGTTTTCCTTTTTTCCGGCCGCACCTGTGGCAAATGGAAACTCCTGGGCTAGGGGTCCAAAGGGAGCTGCAGTAGCTGGCCTATGCCACAGCCACAGCCGCAGCAACACAGGATCGTAGCCGCATCTGTGACCTATGATGCAACTTGTGGCAATGCTGGATCCTTAACCCACTGAGCGAGGCAAGGAATCGAATCCCCATCTTCATGGATACTACTCTGGTTCTGAACCAGCTGAGCCACAACGGGAGCTCCCACTTCCCTGTTCTTTATCCCTCCCCTTAGGCTGAGACAGGTGAGAAGGCGGAAATGAAAGTGCCCACTTGACTGACAGACCTCTCTCCGCAAAGTGATTTAAATTGGTTACAGAATGAATACTCCTGGAGTTCCCTGGTGTCTCAGTGGGCTAAGGATCTGGCATTGTCACTACTGCCATTCAGGCCATGGTGGTGCAGATTCAATTCCCCACCTGGGAATTTCCACACTCAGTAGGTGCTGCCAACCCCCACCCCAAATCCCCCAAAGCCAAAACAAATACTTCTGGAAGGATTATTGCTTCTGCTGGGCTGTCAAGGCCACCAGTACTTTCTGGACCTCCTGTGTTGTGGGCAGCAGACAGTCTCAGATGAGCTGTGGCCTCTGTCGGGGGCTGAAGTCCTGAGGCGTTTTAACAGGGAGATGCCCGGCCAGCTCACAGAGGACAGCATGAACCCCTCACCATCCTTTCACCCCGAGCTGGACTTCCAGGCCCACAGAATTACTCAGACCCCTGTAAGGGCTGAGGAAGATGATGTCCTTCCAGGTGGGGCCCCTGGGTCATTGCAAGTTATGGGCAATCTCGTGGTCAGTCATTTAGTCCATGGCCGGACAGACCCTGCTGATCAAGGCTTCCAAGTTGGGCCCTGACCTGCTTGTGTAAGAGAGGATGTCGGGAGCTGGGAGGGCCTGGAGCAGATGCAGATGGACCCCAGGGGCCAGGGGTTCGCTTGAGGCCCCCTCCACCGGTTGACTGTGGGCCAGGTGCTAGCCATGCAGGTGGAGGTGGTTCCCGGAGGCTCCGCCGTCCAGGCTGTTGAAGCCGTGGAGGAAGTCGGGTGTGAGCTCAGCAGCCCAGCTGTGACCCTGGCCCACAGTGACCTGGCAGCAGGAGCTGGGAGAGTGCTCAGGCAGGCTCGGGTACCAGCAGCATGCGGCCCCATCCCAAGGGGCTGACATTGATCACCACGAGCTTATCCTCTGGCTGGAGAGTGCCCGGGGGGATTGGGCTCCTGGTGCAAGAGGAAGCGGACTTCTGGCCAGATCTGGTCCAAGTTAACCCGTGTAGGGTCAGATGCTTGCCACGTGCTCCTGATGTTCTGGGGGCACCTTCTCTGCACACCTCCCTCCACATTCAGCTGAGCCACAAAACCCATGGCACCAGCGAGGGTTTGGGTCTCCAGGGTGGTAGTGAAACAGCCCCAGCTCCATCTGCGGCCTCCAGGCCAATCAGAGCACAGAGTCGAAGCCAAGACAGTGGTAGAGTGTCCGGGAGGCTGAGTGCATCCTCAGTCACTGAATCCCTACTGACACAAGTTCCTTCTGCCCATTGGCAAAGTCAGGCATGCCGTGCCCTTCCCGGTCCTTGCTGTTTGGAGGTAGCAAATAGGAAGTTTCATTTGAATCATGGGGCTGACTTCAGTAGAATCCCTACAGTATGAGTTTGGGTACCCTCAGCCCTGCTGTTCCAGAAATTTTTGGAATAGTGTAGGTTCATTAATTCATGCGTACATCCAATAATTATTGAGCACCCAGTAAGTGTCAAGCACTGTCCTGGCTGAGCTGTTATAAGAATCAAAGCTAATGATGCGCAGTGCTTGGTAATGGTTGGGCCCTCAGTAAATAGCCTCAGTAGGCAGCAAAGTTATGGTTATTTCTGGATAACCACAAGGGTTGCGACATGTTCAGCAGGTGCCCGGTGGTAAAGTCTGGGTGCAAAAGCCCTCCCTGGCCAGAGGGACGGCTGACCGCCTTGGAGTCTTGAGGTTTCTCAGTCACCCTGGCTCCAGGCTCTTCCCTGAATACCCTCTCCAGACTCTGCCTACCGCCACCCCCCCAACCCCATATCTGATCTCTTTTAATATGAGTTGGTTTGGTTGGTTGGTTTTGAAGTATAATTGGCTTACAACACTGTGTCTGTTCCTGTTAAACAACATAGTGATTTGGTGTTTTCGTACATTTCAAAAGGATCACTAAAATGAGTCTAGTTGCACCATGACATTGTAAAAAGATATTACACAGTTATTAACTATATTCCCCACACTGTACATTTCATACCTGTGACTCATTTATTTTGCACATGGGAGTTTGTACCTCTTAATCGCCTTCATCTATTTTTTCCTCCCCTTAACCCCCTCCCCTCTGGCAACCACCTGTTTCTTCTCAATATCTATGACTCTTTTAGTTTTGTTAACGTTGGTTCATTTGTTTTGTTTTTAGATTCCACATGTAAGTGAAATCATACAGTATTTGTCTTTCTCTGTCTGACTTATTTCATTTAGCATAATACCCTCTAGGTCTATCCATGTTGTTGCAAATGCAAGATTTTATTCTTGTTTATACTCCATCGTATATTTATACACCACATCTTCTTTATTCATTCCTCCGTTGATGGGCACTTGGGTTGCTTCCAAATCTTGGCTATTGTAAATAATGCTGCAAGTGGGGTGTATATATCTTTTCTATTTAGTGTTTTTGCTTTCTTCAGACAAATACCCAGGCATGGAATCATTAGACCATATGGTAGTTCTATTTTAAACTTTTTGAGGACTCTGCAGACTGTTTTCAATAGTGGCTGCACCAGTTTATCTTCTCACCAACAGTGTACTAGGGTTCCCTTTTCTCCACATCCTCACCAACACTTGTTATTTGTTTTCTCCTTAATAATAGCCATTATGAGAGGTGTGAAGTAATATCTCACTGAGGTTTTGAGTTGCATTTCCTGGATGATGAGTGATATTGAGCATCTTTTCATGTGCCTATTGACCATCAGTATGTCTTTTTTGGAAAAATGCCCATTCAGGTCTTCCACCTATTTTTAAGTCAAGTTGTTTTTTTGATATTATATTCTTTGAGTTATTTGTATATTTTGGATATTAACCTCTTATCAGATATATCATTTACAGATATCTTCTCCCATTCTGTATACAGCCTTTTAATTTTGTTGATGGTTTCCTACACTGTGCAAAACCTTTTTAGTTTGATATAGACCCATTGGTTAATTTTTGCATTTGTTTCCCTTGCCAGAGGAGACATATCCAAGAGAATACTACTAAGACTAATGTCAAAGAGCTATGTTTTCTTCTAGAGGTTATGTGGTTTCAGGACTTATATTTAAGTCATTAATCCATTTTAAATTTATTTTTGTGTATAATGTGAGAGAGTAATCCAGTTTGATTCTTTTACGTATAGCACTCCAGTTTCCCAGATGCCATTTATTGAAAAGATTACTTTCTTCCATTGTATATTCTTGCATCCTCTGTCAAAGTTTCATTGACTGTATACGTGTGGTTTCATTTCCTGGCTCTCTGTTCTGTACCATTGACTTTTGGGTCTGCTTTTTTGCCATTAACATACTGTTCTGATGATTGTGGCTTTGTAGTATAGTTTGAAACCAGCAAGTGTGATCCCTCTAGTTTTATTTTCTCTCAAGATTGTTTTGACTGTATGGGTTTTTTGGTGTGTTTCCATACAAATTTTGGAATAATTTGTTATAATCCTTTGAAAAGTGCCATTGGTATTTTGATTGGGATTGCATGGAATCTGTAGATTGCCTTGGGTAATATGGTCATCTTAACAACAACATTAATTCTTCCAATCCATGAATATACTATGCCTTTCCATCTGTTTGTGTTGTTTGCAATTTCATTCATCAGTTATCATATAGTTTTCCAAGTACAGGTCTTCTACATCCTTACTTAGATTTGTTTTATTATTATTATTATTGTTATTATTATATTATTTTTTATGGCCACACCTGTGGCATATGGAGGTTCCCAGGCTAGGGGTCAAATTAGAGCTTTAGTTGCTGGCCTATGCCACAGTCACAGCAATGCCAGATCTGAGGCTGTGTCTGCAGCCTACACCACAGCTCATGGCAATGCCAGATCCTTAATCCACTGAACAAGGCCAGGGATCAAACCTGCATCCTCATGGATGCTAGTCAGATTTGTTAACCACTGAGCCAAGGTGGGAACTCCTGTTTTATTATTTTTAATGTAAAAGGAAATGGAGCTGTTTCTTAAATCCCCTTTCTGATAGTTTGTTGTTAGTGTAGAGAAATGCAACAGATTTCTGCACACTAATTTTGTATCCTGAAACAAAATTCATTACCCAATTCATTGATGAGCTTGAGTAGTGTTTTGGTGGTATCCTGAGGATTTTCTATGTATAGTATCATATCATTTGCAAACAGTGACAGCTTTACTTTTCCTTTCCAATATAGTTTCCTTTTATTCTTTCTCTTGTTTGATTGCTGTGGCTAGGACATCCAATATGTTGACTTAACGTGGCGAGAATGGGCATCCTTGACTTGACCTTAGAGAAAATGCTTTCAGCTTCTCATCATTGAGTGTGATGTTAACTGTGGGCTTATCATATAAATAGCTTTTAGTAGGTTGAGTTATGTTCTCTCCATACCCACTTTGTGGAGAGCTTTTACCGTAAATCAATGTTGAATTTTGGCAAATTTTTTTTGCATCTGTTGAGATGATCATATAATATTTATTCTCAATTTGTTAACGTGACGTATCACATTGATTGATTTGTGGGTATTGAACCATCCTTACATCATTGGAATAAATCCCACTTGATCTCAGTAGATGATCCTTTTAGTGTGTTATTGAATTTAGTTTGCTAATATTTTGCTGTGGATTTTTGCTTCTATATTGTCAGTACTATTGGCTTGTAGTTTTCTTTTTTATGTGAATTCTTTGGTTTTGGTATCATGGTGATGCTGGTGTTGCAGAATGAGTTCTGAAGCACTCCTTCCTCTGCAATTTTTTTGGAATAGTTTGAAAAGGATAGTTTTTGACTCTTCTCTAAATATTTGGTAGAATTTACCTATGAATCATCTGGTCCTGGACTTTTGTCTTTTTGGAGTTCTTTTATTACTGATTTAACTTCATGATTTCATGAATGTTCTATACACATCTATTAGGTTCAACTTGTCTAATGTGTTATCTAAAGCCACTATTTTCTTTTTGACTTTCCGTCCCTTTGGTTTGCTCCCATTCTGCTCTAAAAGCAAGCAGAATTAGAAATTCCCCTAACAGTCCTCTACCAGTTTGAAAAGTGAATAAGGAAAAAGAGGATGAAATTAAGTCAGATGTAGCAGAATAATTTCAGAATAGGCCCATGGATGGGTGTGGATTGTGTAAAAGCCCTGGTCTTCTCAGCTCTTCTCAGAGCGGCAATGTCAATCCTCCCTATAGAGAGAACTTACCTTAGAAGTTGCCTCCACAAATGCTTTCTCGTTCCCACACTCATTTCATTCTCCATTCCAGGAATTAGGGCCAGTTTCCCAACCCTTTGAAGGGATGAAAGATTAGAGAAAAAAGAAGAGGCGCTTGAACCAGTCCAGTACCATCACCACCACCACTCCCAACTAAACTTCCAGACTACAGATCTAACCCAAATGCACCTACATCCCAAGTAAAGCTGCACAAGAACAGATCTTAGTTCTTAAAAAAAAAAAAAAAAAAAAGAAGTGGGGATATATCTTTTGGATCTGATAGCGGAAGTGAAAATTCATCCTCAACTTTGAACATCCCCTGCTGTTTCCACCCTGCCTGGGGGTTGGAAGATGCATCAAACCCCTCTGGGAGGGCTGTCACCTGGCAACCCCTCCCAAGATGTTCAGACCAACTGATGTCAAGCTTGCCTACCATGAGCCAAGTGTCTCCTCTTTAATAATTTCATCATTCAAATAATAACTCATGAATAACTCAGTCCCCCAGTGAAGGCTGGGTTTGGTTATAACAAAAGCATTACAAATTTCTACGTGCAAATATATACTTTTCAGGTAGCCAAGATGACTTCAGGGCTCATAAGCTAGAAACAGTGTAGCCCAAAGAAAAGAAGGGTCCAGACTACCCTTTCTAGAACTACCCCTTCTGCTTACTTCTTCCCCTCCTCCTGTCAACCTTCAGGGCAGGTCTGGAGCAAATGGCCTGTGGGGAGAGGGTTAAGTGCAGAAGAAGCCTGGCCCCACCCAGGGGCACCCTGCCAGTCTGATTCTAAGCTGGCCATCCTGGGGAAATTGGTATAGGATAGAGAGAGGCCTGAAAAAATTTTTTCTGAGTACAAAAAGGATCAGAAGCAGACAAAAGCAAGCAGGAGAGCCCTAAAGACAGGGAGCTCAGTGGAGGTCACTAACCCGCCTAATGCTTCCTGGCTTCTAGGGGGCATTTGACATAAGACTCACAAGACCGCACCCCCCTACATTGCAAAGGGCTGAGTGAATCAGAACCTCAGGGGGGGTCACTTCTGCTACCCTTGGCCTAAGGAGGTGTGGTGTGGCCCCCTGGGCACAACGAGAAGGCCCCGTTCTCTGGCAGGGCTTCCCAGTGCTGGTGGCCATATACATTGAGCAACCAGCCCCAATTGCCTGAGACATTCCTGGTTAAAACCAGGTAGTGCTGCAAGTCCTATGTCCCAGGAAATCCTTCATTCCTGGGCAAATGGGAACAATTTTTCACCAGACTCTTGTGGGTGACTCTGAAAGTCATTTGTAACTCACTCGGTGGCAGCCCTGAATAACCTGTCTGGGGCTCATAGTTTGGCTGAATGCACCTTAGACAGTCTCTCAGGGATGAAGGGTATGGAGTGTGGCGGAAGATGCCCCTTCCAGTCAGTTGCCTTCGACGGTAGCACTTCCACCTGCGACATATTCTTGGGGAATCTGTGCCCTTTCCAACCCAAGCTCCCATCTCCTAGAAAGGCAGGCAGATCCTGCCCACCTGACACTAGGACACCAGGAGCCCTGGTGCCCTCGCCCACAGCCTCACAGCTTTGTCCTCTGAGGACAGTTACTCTGCCCAGAGCACCAGGGCCAAGATGCTGTGGGGTGGTAGGCAGCCTGGTAGGAGAGAGACCCCAGCAGGTGGGGAGGGGGAGAAAGGGGAGCTGCACATCCCGCAGGCCTCCCACCGCTCTGCCGGGAGAGCTGCTGCCTTTTCCAGGCCCTGGTTAGAATGGACAGCAAAGCCGTATGGCACTCCTTTCTGCCTTGCCAGTCCCTGAGAGTGTGCCCCTGGATGGGCAAAGAATGAAACAGAAAAGGCGCTTCACTGCAGGCCCAGAGTGACCATGAATGCTGGCATCAGACAGCCCTGAGCTCTGATCTTGACCCCAGACTGCATTTGTGGAACAGATTCCTAACCTGGGGTCCATGGATGGGTGCAGAGGCCTTTCCAACCCTAGGATGGTTTTTACAGTGTTTGTGTGATGTGCCTTCTTAGAGGTGAAAGTTCATACCTTCCTGAGCTTCTCAAAGGAGTCCAGAGCTCTTTAGAGAGGTTAAGAATCACTGGGCATATATCTGGACAAAAGCGTGATTCAAAAAGATACATGCAGCCATATGATCATGGCCGCACTACTCACAATAGCCTAGATGAGGAAACAACCTAAATGTCCATCAACAGATCAATGGATTAAGAAGACGTGGTACATTTACACAATGGAATACTACTTAGCCACTAAAAAAAAAAAAAAAAAATGAAGTAATGCCATTTACAGCAATATGGATGCAACCAGAGATTCCCAGGCTAAGTGAAGTAAGCCAGAAAGAGAAAGGCAAATACCATATGATATCACTTACATATGGAATCTAAAATGTTACACGAATGAACCTACCTACAAAACAGAAAGAGTTCCCATCGTGGCTCAGTGGTTAATGAATCGTACTAGGAACCATGGGGTTGTGGGTTCGATCCCTGGCCTTGCTCAGTGGGTTAAGGATCTGGTGTTGCCATGAGCTGTGGTGTAGGCAGGTGGCTACAGCTCCGATTGGACCTCTAGCCTGGGAACCTCCATATGCCATGAGAACGGCCCTAGAAAAGGCAAAAAGACAGACAAACAAACAAATAAACAAACAAACCAGAAACAGACTCACCAACACAGAGAACAGACTTGTGGTTGCCTGGGGGGAGAGGGAGGGAGTGGGGTGAACTGAGAGTTTGGGGGTAGTAGATGCAAGCTATTATATTTAGAATGGATAAGCTATGAGGTCCTACTGTGCACCACAAAGAACTATATCCAGTCAGTCTCTTGTGATAGACCTTGATGAAAGATAAGAAAATTTTGGTGGAAAATTTGTCAGTTTTCCAGCAGAAATTGATACCACATTGCAAATCAATTTTAACAGAAAATTTTTTTAAAAGAAAAGAATCAGTGCTCTATATCCATGTCTGTAATAGTCAAACTAGAAAAGACAATCTATTCATCTTCTTCTAGGTCCCAGGCCCCATTCTCCCTTTTTACAGATGAGGAAACTAAGGGTCAGATTGCTAAGTAATTTGTCCAGTTTCCCCCAGCTGGAGAGTTGGAGTCCTCAGACAGAGGCTATTTCTTAGGGTTTTCTCCTGGAAAAGGAAGGAGAGGGGTGGGCCCCCGTGTGCAGCTTGCAGGACGCCCTAGGCTCTTCTGGCTCAGCATGCAGACAGCAGAAATTGGGATGGCTGCCCGGTGGGCCCCGGGTGCTGATGTGAAAGCTCCAGGTCGCTGAAAAGCTGTCAGGCGTGGCTTCCTCCTTCCCCTCCTGCATGGTGGCAGAGAAGCGGCTGAACAAAGGGACGAGTAGGCCCCTCCCAGGGCCCATAGGTAGCCAGGGAAGAAAGGCTCCCCATACCCCCTTCTCTGGCCTTTCAGGGGTTGCAGGGCTGGAGGTGACTCGGGCGGGGTGGGGGTGGGGGTCCTTGGAGTGGCAGGCTGGGATCTCGCCCGGGAGGCCGGAAAGAGTGATGTGAGCATGGAGGAGAGTCAGGGCATGTTGGGCTCCAACTGGAGAAGCAGCATTAGGTGTGTCCTGAGGGGCCAAACCGGCAGTATTAATACGGGGTGGGAGAAGCCGATGAGGCACACATGCTTAAGAAAACGACCTGGGGGTCAGGGCTGGCCCCAAGCTGGCAGCCAGCAGCACTTAGAGAAAGCTGGTTGTGGGGTGGGGCCCGTGACAGGGTGTGGAAGGGTTGAGAGCCAGGAAGTGATCTTTCCTCAGCCCTCAGCATCAACCCCACCCGCCCTGGAGTGTCCTGTCCTCTCTCTGGCCTGGAGTTGGCGGACCACTGGGCTGGTCACTTGCTTGTGCATGGAATGGGGGGGGGCTTCTCTGTCCCTCCCAGGATCACATGCACTTTCAGCCTCTCAGACTGAGGAGGGAGGTGAGGAGGCCCGCAGAGGGCCCTTTGGGGCTGGGCTGAGGAGGGTGCCCTGTGGCGGGAGGCTGCCCTCAATGCCTCCCTTTCCCGGCACTTTCACTGCCTCTTGTCTGTCGGTCCCCTGTCTGTCAGTCAGCAGGTTGAGTCAGAGATGCTCCAGGGCTGGGGGCCACCTGCCAAAGGCCTGACTCACTGAGAGTGGCTGACTGATCTCCCCAGGCTCTGTGCCTCCCTGTCACAACATGCCGAGGGGGTGAGGGCTGGGGGAGTGCAGGCACCCCTCTCCCTGGTGGCTCCTCCCACGGCGAGGGGCACTGGGGCTTCTGTCCTGGATAGGATCACGCCCCTGCTGCTGGGGCCCCAAACAGCTAGCAAGCCCTCTTATGCGAGCTTCTCCCCACTCCTGAGCCCCACGCAAATCATGTGTGTGCTCAGAACACATATGGTGACTGAATGGGGGATGCCCTCTTCACCGCTGGCTGAAAAGGATGCTCCAGCCCTCCTGGCCCAGGCGGGATGGTGTGGCCCCCTGGCTGCCTCAACTCCACAAGATGGGAAATGCTAATTCTTGAGCTGTGGTCCATGTCGTCCAAAACGATGTTTTTCTAACATTCCACTTAGTCCCATCCTTGGTTCTGGTTTCACATTTTATCTAAATGAGAAATAACTCACCAACTTCAAGCAAAGGATTTGGGCGGGGAGGAGGCCTCTGTGTTACGTGCTGCGGAGCAGCTCTCTGAACTCTCTGCATTCCTGACTTGGGGACCTGGGGCTCCTGGCTGAGGCCAGGCAGCTGTGCCCAGACACCACCCAGCCCCTTGGGACTGGTGCGTGCCACGCCTCGGCTCTGTGTCTCTGAGCTGCAGAGGGGGCCAGGCTAGGACCCAGGTCTCCATCATGTTCAAGCCAGGGCCGTAGTGCTGCACGGTGGGCTGAGGTGGGTGGGGGAGCTGCCATGACAGCTGTGAGGAGGGAAGGTCCAGGCACAAGTCAGTCATCCTGTATTTCAGGCTTGTGTCCGTCAAGACTCTCATTTGTAGGAGTTCCCATTGTGGCTCAGTGGTAATGAACTCAAATAGTACCCATGAGGATGTGGGTTCAATCCCTGGCCTCCCTCAGTGGGTTAAGGATCTGGTGTTGCCATGAGCTCTAGTGCAGGTTGTAGATGCACCTCTGATCCAGCGTTGTGTCTGTGGTGTAGGCTGGCAGCTACAACTCTGATTCGATCTCTAGCCTGGGAATTTCCATATGCCATGGGTTTGGCCCTAAGAAGACCAAAAAAGCAGTTCCCATCATACCTCAGTGGAAACAAATCTGACTAGTAACCATGAGGTTGCAGGTTTGATCCCTGGCCTCACTCAGTGGGTTAAACATCCGGCGTTGCTGTGAGCTGTGGTGTAGGTCACAGACTTGGCTCAGATCTGGTGTTGCTGTGACTGTGGCCTGTCAGTGACTACAGCTCCGATTCAACCCCTAGCCTGGGAACCTCCATATGCCTCAGGGGCAGCCCTAAAAAGACAAACACCAAACCAAAACAAAAATCTTATTTACAAGAAACAGGAGACAGAACTCACTGGCTTGCAGAGCACCAAGTCCAGCTCAGATATCACTGTTTCCAGGGTTCAAATGGGATCCCCCATCTGATTGTCTTTGTCTGAGTCCATGGTGAGCGAGTAGGAGGCAGGCTGGCCATGGGCCGCCCCGCCCATGCAGCCCTGGTGGAAGGAAGGCTCTCCCTGATTGGCTCAAGGATCCCAAGGAAGGCTGTGGGCAGGGCTTGACCATGCAGTTGGCCCATGGGGTTACGTGCCCCCTTGGGGTGATGGTGGGATGTGTGACTGTCAGTTCTACCTTGAGTGCCTGTAGGGGGAGAGGGGAGCTTCCCAAATGAGCATGGAAGTGGGGAGCCTGCCTCCTCCAACCCCTCTGGGATGCTTGGTGGGCGAGGCACACATTTGCAGCTCTGACCCTTTCTAGCTGTGACTGAGTAAATTCGACCTGTCGTGAGGCTAATGGTTCAGGGCAGTAATAGACCTGAGGGGACTCAGATGGGAGATGGCAGCAGAACTGCTGGCTCATTGACAAAGAGAATTTCCATCCCAATAACCTCTGGTGGGGAAGGTGTCCACCGCATCCACAGGAAACAGAGACCCATGATCAGGCACACACATTTGCTGGGTCTTCTGGGGGTGTTGATTTTGGGGAATCTTCCAGCCCAGGGCCAGCAGGGGTGTATGGGTCCTTGTCCCCATCTCGTTTGGGGCCGGTGGGGCCATATGGGGCACGTGGGTGAAGGACCACGGTTGTGGGGCTCACAGGCTCCACGGTCAGCACCTGTCCATCCCGATGGGTGATAGTGCTCTCTGCTCCCTCCACCTTCTCCTAGAACTGGCTGCTCTGAGCACTGGGCGGAGGCTAGTTTTGGGGGTGCCCTGCAGGAGGCAAGGCCACAGAATCCCCCTTGAGAAAGTTCACCCTTACCTCCTATCTCCCTCCCTTGGCCCAACCACAAACCTCCAGATCCTGCACAACCATCCTCCAAACATCCCGGCAGTTGCCAGATGGTGGAGGGCGGGCAGTGCAGAGGCCCCGGTGTTCCCTGCCACTGGCTCTGTCAGCTGCCAAATCGGGCTCAAACCCAGCACAGCTGCTGGTGGCCCATTGCTAGAACATCCTTAAGCTTTTCTAGAGACTGAGCATTCACCCAGCACTGGGGAGTGTCTGACAGAGACCCTGCATCCTGCACCCATCAAGAGGGTCTCACGCCCAGGAGTCTGGACACGGAACCCCTCTAGAAACCTGGCATGCTTCACCCTTCCACTCCTGGCTGCACAAATTCCCACTCCCTGAGGGCTTGCTGCTGCATCAGCCCACGCTCTTCCAGATCTGATCTCGCCTCTCACCTCTCTCCCTACCCACCCTTGGTTTTTGCCTTCCCTGAGCCCACAGGACACTTGGCTCCAGCGGACACCCACCGTGCCACCCCCTTCTCTGAGGGCCCATGTGCACTTGTGCTGCTGTCTGTCAGTCCTGTGTGGCCTGTCTTCTCAAAGAGAACACGGGACCTCTTAATGATTCTCATCACTAAATTTTGTAACTCATCAGTGAGCCTCGCACTCTGTAAATACTCACCAAGGGCAGACCACGAAGTAAAAATGGACGTGAACTTCATTTGGTCCAAACTTTTCACAGATGAAGTAACTGAGGTCCAGGGAGGAAAAGTGACTTGCAGGGAACCAGCTGGCAGTTGAGGCTGGAACTTTTGGTGAGACCTGGCTGCCCTGGCTCTCAGTCCAGTGTCTGCTCACCTGCCCATGCTGCCTGGGACACTGATTCAGTGCATGAGTTCCTTGCTCTGAACCAGCCACTAGAAGGATCTAAATTAAAATTCTGAGACCAGAGTTCCCATTATGGCTCAGTGGGTAATGAACCTGACTGTTATCCATGAGGATGTGGGTTTGATCCCCAGCCTTGCTCAGTGGGTTAAGGATCGGGCATCACTGTGAGCTGTGGTGTAGGTTGCAGACTCCGCTTGGATCTGGCATTGCTATGGCTGTGGTGTAGGCCAGTGGCTACAGTTCCGATTCAGTCTTTAGCCTGGGAGCCTCCATAAGCCACAGGTGCAAGACTAAAAAGAAAAAAAAATTCTTAGACCTTCTTGTACATGTCAGAACGGGTCATTGGAGGAATACACAATAAGCAAACACTTGTGTGTTATTCAGGATTCTTTCTGTTGCAAGCGACAGAACCCCCACTCATATTAGCTTACGCACAAGAAGGAGTTCATTGCCTCTTGTTCGAGGCATTCTGGGGCCCCAGAGGGGTCAAGCAGGTGCCAATCTGGATGGACAGAGGGGCCTCTTGAGACTGAGGACCAACTATTGCAGCTCCTCCTGGGGAAGGGGGTGGGGGTTCTTGGCACAGGAGGAGGGGGTGCTGCTACCTGTGACACTTGAAGGGGGGGCAGGGGAGGAGGGGAGTCACTGGGGAGTTGCCTAGTCTAGAAGGAAGTCTTGAGTCAAGAAGCTGTGCAAATCTTTTCTTTTTAACTTGTTACATTGTGAAGTATTTCTTATACATTGAGGAGCATTAAAGAATAACAAATACTGTGGAACTACCACTAGGGGACGAGTAAATGAATTCTGCCAGGTCTGGGAGCAACCCAGTGAAACTCACCTCAATTGCACACTTTCCTCTTCCTGCCCTCCTCAATTTTGAGTTTACTATTCTCTTTTCCACCTTGGAATGTAGCTTTAAGCAAGACAATACTTCATGTTGCTTGCCATTTTGCACATGGAATAATTCTTTTTTCTTCTGCTCCACATTATGACTTTTGAGATTCTAAAGATTAGGTTGATATGTGTAGTTGGGGTTAATTTTTTTTTTCCGTTACTGTGTAATATCCCAGTAAATGTAAAAACATACCTTGATTTATCTATCCTTTGACAGTGAATTGTTTCCAGATTTTTCTTCTACCATAAGCTGTGATACTATGAATGTTCTTGTGGCCTGATACACAAATTCCAGGGTTTCTTTAGAAGGAGATTGTAGTGGGAGTTCCCTGGTGGCTCAGTGAGTTAAGGATCTGGCATTATCACTACTGTGGCTCGGATTCCATCCCTGGCCCAGGAACTTCTGCATGCCTCAGGTGCAGCCAAAAAAATAAAAAAATAAAAAAAGGTAGATTATGGGATATGTGAGGATGAGCATTCAGCTTTACAAGATGATGCCAGGCTGTGTCCCAAAGTTTGTTTTTCCTATGTAGTTATTATCTCCTCATAGTACCTTGATGCTTCCATCTAGAACATAGTCTAGGAGTTCCCATCGTGGCTCAGTGGTTAATGAAACTGACTAGCATCCATGAGAATGCGGGTTCGATCCCTGGCCTCGTTCAGTGGGTTAAGGATCTGGCATTGCCGTAAACTGTGCTGTAGGTTACAGATGCGGCTCAGATTCCATGTTGCTGTGGCTCTGGTGTAGATTGGCAGCAACAGCTCCCATTCGACACCTAGCCTTGGAATTTCCATATGTGGCAGGCGTGGCCCTAAAAGACAAAAGACCAAAAAAAAAAAAAAAAAAGAGAGAGAGAGAGAGAGAGAGAGAGAGAGAGAGAGAGAGAGAGAGAGAGAGAACATAGTCTAAATTCTATGGTGTGAATAGTTCATTTGATGGAGATTGATGGGTTTCATGACAGGAAAGGGGGTGTTTGGCTCTTGAATGCCTTGCAATATGAACTTGCTGTGTCCTGGAGCAGTGTTTTGGAGACGCAGTGTAGAGTCTAGGGAGATCTCTGCAAGAAAGAAAGAAGATCATCACTGTGGCTCCATGACTGGCAGAGACGGAGAAAAAGGGCTGGGGAGTTTGCTGGCTCGATGCTTGGGAGCCAGGAGAGGTCCCTGCTACCACTAGCATTCACATAGACCCAGATAGAAAGCCCTCTGCCTAGCAAGGAAACACTTGGTACTAGGCTTTCTAAGCCACAGAAACCTCTGTGCTCATCATGAATAACTTGACACCTGGACAGGAAAAGTACAGCTGCAGCAGAGCTCAGTCTTCTTCTTCTCCCTCAGCAAGGACTGAAAGCGTTGAACAAAGACCCTCATACTTTCTGGCAGACCCAATCTCAAACCCCAATATGGGGTAAATAGAGGGAAAGTAACATTTATTGAAATAGAGGGAAAGTAACAAGAAGTTCAAAAGAAAGAGACTGTATTGGTTATTGGTTATCTATGGCTGCCTAACAAATTATCCCAAAACTTAGTGGCATAAAAGAATAATAAACATCTATGATCTTTCAAATTTCTGTGGGTTAGAAATTTGGGCGAGCCATGACCTGGGGACTCTCATGAGGGTGGTCCTCCAATATGTTGAATGGGCTGCTGTCATCTGAAGGCTTGATGGTTTGGGACAACTTGCTTCCAAGGGTAGCTCACTTGCAGAGCTGGAAAGTTGGCACTGGCTGCCGTTGGCAGGACCCCTTGTTTCCTCACCAGGTGGACCTCTCCACAGGGCTGTTTGGGCACCCTCATGGCACCATGGTAGGCTTCGCCCAGAGAGAGAGATCTCAGAGCACAAGAAGGAAACCACAGTGCCTTTATAACCTTGCCTCCAAAGTCACAAACCATAATGTCCTCATGGTGGTGGGACACCATTGGTTTCACAGGTCATCCTGGTTCCCTGTGAGAGGGGAATGCAGGGGGCAGGAAGAGCTGGAGGTGGGGCTTTTGGGGAGACTTTCTGGAGACTGATGACACCAAAGAAACTGAACAAACATCCCCCTGTGGAACAGAGTTATGGCAAGAAACGAGAGAAAAAATGGGATGAAATGAAATAAAATATGATATTTCTCTGTAGAGTGTCTACATTTTTCATTGCACCCTTGACAAAAGAGTGATTACAATTACAAAAATTCCTTTTGTATGAAAAATCGCTGTTATAAAATTATAAAAGTATAAGATATGGCTAGCATACAAACAAATGATATTAGAAAACTAGCTTGAAAATTTCTATTAAATACCAGAGGAAAAGGCTAAAATGAGGAGGGAAAACATGAGAGAGATAGGGAATTCAGGGGATTCAATATTTGTATCTCAGGAAGATGAAGAGGAGAAGAAGAAGAAGAAAAGATTCATGTATTTATTTGTCATTCATTCAACATATATTTGTTGAGCCTATTATGAGCCAACCTCTAGTGGAGATTGTTTTATAAGCATTTAAAATTTCTAATTAAGTACAACTCTACATGTCATAAAATTCATTGAGTAATTAAAAAATATAAAATTAAAAACATTTTTTCAAATAAAAATAAAATCGATCGACTAAGCAAATTTCTTTCTAGACAAAGACAAATACTTATAATCTCACTTATACATGAAATTAAAACAAAACAAAACAAAACAAACTCCTAGGAAACAAGGTGGTTCCCAGAGGTGGGGGTGGTGAGTGGGGGAATTGAAAGGAGCTGGTCCGGAGGTATTAACTTTCTGTTATGGGATAAAGAAGAACTGGGGATGTGACGTGGAACAGGGTAACTATAGTTAACACTGCTGTGTGGTATATTTGAAAGTTGCAAAAAGCATAGATCTTAAAAAAAAACTAAAGAATAGATCTTAAATGTTCTCATCACAAGGAAAAAAATATTCTGTATTTTTGGCAACGATGTGAAGTGATGGGTATTTACTAAACTGTGATATTACTAAACTGTGTTAATCATTTCACAATATATGTAAATCACGTCATTATAATACACATTTCAAACTTTTGCAGTGCTGTATGTCAATTATATCTCCATAAAACCGAACAGGAACAAAAGTCCAAAAAAAGCTTCTAGTTAAAGATTGTGTTTATTCTCTGCACTCTCATTTCTACCATCAAAGACATAAGAGAAGAAATTTTCTCTGACGCGAAGGAAGGTGTAAGCCATCAGACTCAAGGTGTGAAATTAATACAGAGACACCCAGAATTCCCATTGTGGTGTAATGAGAACAAATCCAACTAGGAACCATGAGGTTGTGGGTTCGATCCCTGGCCTTACTCAGTAGGTTAAGGATCAAGCATTGCCTTGAGCTGTGGTGTGGGTTGCAGATGTGGGTCTGATCTCATGTTACTGTGGCTGTGGTGTTGGCCAGTAGCTACAGTTCTGATTCAACTTCTAGCCTAGGAGCCTCCATATGCCTGCCACAGGTGTGGCCATAAAAAGAGGAAAAAAAAAAAAAAGAGAGAGAGAGAGAGAGAAAGAGACAGAGATCCGTGCATACCTATATCTTTATAAAATCTCAAGGATAAAAGAAAAACATTGTCATTATCAAAGTGGGAAAGAAAGAGTTTACCCACACAGGGAGGGAAGAATGGACTTGTCCCAGACTTTACTTGGGTAACTCTAAATTCTAGAAGATACTGCAGCAATATCTGCTGAATTTTCAGGAACAATAATCGTGAAGAATTCTTTAAGTAGCTATGATGTCATTCATACATGGGTCAAGAGAAAGACATTCTCTGACATGTAAGGACTCATGGAATCTGCCTGAAAAATAATGCCCCAAAAAGTCCACCAGTCAACCGAGAACGAGTCAAAATAAGGAACTCAAGAATGAAAGAAGTTTTACAAAAGAAATAAGCATAAGTAATTAAGCCAGTAAAGAATAGTTAATGTCTAAATCATTGTTTGGTACATGGTTGTGAAACCAAATGCAAATGTCAAAAATAATTCTTGAAGGGAATGCAATGTAAATCCTCACTATGTAATTATTTTGACACAAATTTAAGATGACGGAAAAGCAAAGAAGGAAGTGCCCTAAATTTTTCATCCAAATTCAATGTGGGGATAGATTTTGTTTAATACTTGAAATTGGTAGAAATGTTTTCCTTTAAATATTCTGTTTTATTCACTGTGTACATTTTCAAATTATTACAGAAAAGGGAGCCAAGAAAAATCGATCAACTAAGGAAATTTCGGAAAAAAGAAAGAGCAAGGAAATAGAAAGCAAGCACAAAATAATATTACAAAAACAATGCTGAACATATAATTTTCATTTGAATATGAATGTATGAAATTCTACTATTAATAGATGAAAGATTTTGGACTGTGTAAAAAAAATCAAAGTATTCTGTAACAGAAACATAGAGGGGAGTTCCCTGGTGGTCTAGTGGTTAGGATTTGGCAGTTTCATTACCGTGGCCTGGGTTCAATCTCTAGTCTGGGAATGAGATCCCACATCAAGCCACTGCATGCTATGGCAAAAAAAAAAAAAAAAAGGAAAGAAAGAAAAAAGGAAAAGAAACCTACAGTGTTATGGAAAAAGTGAAGAAGAAATGAGTGTGAAAGTATTATACAGAGGAAATGCAAAGCAAAATTAGCAGAGGTAGTGAGATTGGAAGTATACGAGATAAACTACAAGAGAAAATGCCATTAAAAGAGTGTTAATATGGATCAAAGTGTGAATCCACAGTAAAGATACATGATACAATTTTATGAACAAAATAACATCTAATTAAAACAGCAAAGAGCAACAACAATTACAAACAAAAGAAGACATTCACAAATACTATAGTGTTAGTGGAGATTTAAAGGGTATGACTCCCTGTGCTGGAAAGATTGAGGAAACTAAAAAGAGCTGTAGAGAAACAGAATGCCATGGATATAACACTAAATGGGGCAAATGGAGAGCCCTGAGTTTGCCTCTGAACAGGACAGAATCAGCTTGCTGGCTGCCCTGCTCCCTTCGGAATCTGTTGGGAGAAAAAGGAACACAAACCCTTCATCCTAAACCGAGCCCAAGATTTTGTTCTGGGATTAAGTCACACTCTCACCTCTGTGCCTTTCCACCAGCTTTCCCCTAGTTTGGAATAGTTTGGCCTCTGCCTCACCCATATTTACCTGACTCATCCTTACTTCATTTTTCTGAAAACTCGAAAGTCACTTCTTCAAAGAGGCCTTCCCTGTCTCTCCAAGAGAGGATTTCCCTGCCGACTGCCGGCCACTATCTTCTGATCCTGCTTAGATGCTCAGAGTGTGGTCCTCTGATCAGAGGCATCGACATTACCTGGGAGGGAGCTTGTTAGAAATACTGACTCTCAACCCCAGGCTAGACCTGCTGAACGAGGACCTGCCATTTAACCCGCATCCTGGGCCTATCACAAGCACATCTGAGTTTGAGAAGCACTGGGTTCTCATTCTTTTTTAAAAAAATCTTTTTAGGGCTGCACCCACCGCATATGGAATTGCCCAGGCTAGGAGTCTAATCAGAGCTGTAGGTGCTGGCCTACACCACAGCATGCGGGATCCAAGCCTCGTCTACTACCTAAACCACAGCTCACGGCAGCACCGGATTCTTAACCCACCAGTTGAGGCCAGGGATCGAACCTGAGTCCTCATGGATACTAGTTGGGTTTATTACTGCTGAGCCACGATGGGAACTCCTGGGTTCTCATTCTTGGCTGCTCATCAGAACCACCTGGAGAGATTTAAAAATCCCAATGCCCAGGCTTCACCCCAGGCCAATTAAATGAGAATCTGAGGCTGGGCCCCAGGTATTGGTATTTTTCTCTTTTTATGACCGTACCCACGGCATAGGGGAGTTCCTGGGCCAGGGATTGAATCTGAGCCACAGCTGTGACCTATACCACAGCTGGGGCAATGCCAGATCCTTTTTGCCCACCGCGCTAGGCCAGATTGAACCTGTACCTCTGCAGCAACCTGAGCTGCTGTAGTTCTTAACTCACGGTGCCATGGCGGGAACTCCCAGATATCAGTATTTTAAAAAACACTTCGGGTGATTTCAGTGTGCAACCCAGTGGTGAACCACTGTAGAGACCCTATGTGGATGTTACAAAAAACTTAGTAAAAAAAAAAAGTAACGCTTCAATTTTTGACCCAAGGGTTGGGGATTAAATAGCATCACTCTGAATAAAGTTTAAAAGGCTGATGACAAGAGTCAAGGAGCCTTCTGATGCCAGCTGTGATCCAGGCCCAACCTGGGGACTACAGTTCTTTTTAGGCCCAGGGCTCTGTCTGGAAAGGGGGATGAGGGCTTCACCAAAGAGATTCTGGATCCTTCTGTATAATCTAGTAAGGAGAAGATGAGGAGGGGTTGGATGAGGGGCAGGAGGGAGAGAACGGGGAGAAGGGACCTGGAATGCAAGGCAAGGACACGGCCTGATCCCCGAGAGGCCTGGACCTGGGCTCGGCAGCGCCGGGTGGCCAGTTAGGAACAGCCTGGGATGTATTGCTCTGAGACCCATGAGGGAGAATTCTGTCCTGGTCTCTTTGTCCCTCTCTCTCTCTCTCTCTTTCTCTCTCTCACACACACACACACACGCACGCACGTGCACATGTTTGGATGTCTATAACCGCATCACTTACTTTGTCTTTTTCTAAGCAAGACAAAGAAGTTGAGCCAAGGATGGTTACTCCTCTTTCCTCTGAGTCTGGGTCAGGATTAAAGGACACCTCTCCTCTCCCCCCAGCCCCCACCTCAATTCTAATGTCACACTTGAGAGTGAAGGGTCAGGGAGGAGCAGGCCTGCTTTCAGCGACTCTGGTTGGTTCAGGAGACATTTGGGCTCTGTTTGGCCATCTGCCTTTTCAAAAAGCAGACAAAACTGGGACCCTGAGCAGTAACAGAATGCTCCTAGAGGAAGAATGTTTCTGGAGGGGTCCCCACACCCACCCACTGTCTGCCCTAAGCGTCCCAAAGGGGAGCTTCCAGGCCACCCTTGGTCCTGCCTCAAGCAGGGCAGGAGGACAGGATGGGGTGGTCTTGCGGACCCCCACTTCTGGTTTCTTTTCCTCCTTCTTGTGCTAAGGGAGCTGATTTGATTGCCCTGGGGTGGGGGGTGATATTTTCATGTATTTATTTTTTTCTTTTTTCTTTATCAGCCATACCCACGACATACAGAAGTTCCTGGGCCAGGGAACTGAGCTGCTGCAGAGACAACACTGGATCCTTAGCGCACTGTGCCACAGTGGGAACTCCAGGCAGGTGATTTAAAATCCCATAGTCTCCATCCTTTCCACTTGCTCAGGGGTCATCTGAGAGAATTCTACAAAGAGATATACATTCTCTGCAGTCACTATTGAAAACATTTTCAAAAATCATTTTCATGCCAGGTCACAAACACATGATCGATAACCTCCAGGAGTTCCCGTCATGGCTCAGCAGTAATGAACCTGACTAGGATCCATGAGGACGAGGGTTTGATCCCTGGCCTCGCTCAGGGGGTTAAGGATCTGGTGTTGCCATGAGCTGTGCTGTAGGTCGCAAATGCGGCTCAGATCCTGTGTTGCTGTAGCTGTGGTATAGACCAGCAGCTATAGCTCCGATTCGACCCCTAGCCTGGGAACTTCCATATGCCACAGGTGTGGCCCTAAAAAGACAAAACAACAAAAAAACAACCCTCCAGAATGTACAAACTGAACAGGTAGTACTCTCTGACCAGAATCCAGGAAAACTAGAAATTAAAAACCATAGGATAAACAAACAACAAAAACATCAAACCATTTGGGAAATTAAACATCAATTTTCTAAGTCACTCTTGAGTCTAAGAGGGAATAAAAGCATCTATAATGAGCAGTATAAAAAGTCATGATCATTATGACAACATAGAAAACCAAATGAGCCAAATATTTCTTTCCAGATGCCAGAAAAAGAGAAAAGCAAACCACCACCACCACCACAACCCAACGAAACAAGACGGAGACGCTCATAATGAAAACTCCCAGAAATTAATGAATTAGAAAATGGGAAATGGAAATTGATAAATACAACGAGAGTCTTCTCTTTAGAAAGACCAGTGACTTAGAGAAACCATTCATTGGCAAGGCTAATCAAGAAAAGGAAAACGTGATAGATAGTGCAGAAATGAGAAATAGTATGCAGTAAATGAAAAATAGAAAGGAAGCGATTTTATAACTTTATGCAAATAAACTTGAAAATCTCAATGAAGTGGATCGTTCTCGGGGAAAAGAAAAATGATCAAATTTGACTAGAAACGTGGTAGAAAAGCTGAATAGCTGAGTAATCCTAGAAGAGGCTGAAAAAGTGCTGCAGAGAAAGTACTAAACCCAGACCACTGCAGAGGTGAATTTTTTCCAACCTTCAAGGACATTGACGCCATGCTGTTTGAACAGGCCTAGCTTTAAAGATGGGCAGCTTCTTATCGCCTTAGTGAGCTAGTGTTGCTCCAGCGCAGAAGCCAGCCAGCCAGATGGACGGAGAAAGTGCAGCCCACACTTACAGAGATACAAAATATTAGAAAATTGCGTGCAACCAAATAAGTCAAATACTATACTCTGAGATGACAGGGCTGATGCCAGCAAAGCAAATGTTGTTCAATATCAGGGAATCTCTTCCTGTGATCAATTACCACATTACCACATTACCACCGTCGTAATTGAGGTTCTGAAATCAGAAAGCCTGAGTCCAAATTTTGCCTTTTTTTCCTTCCTAACTGTGGGCCTTGGGCACTTTCCCTATCTTCCAGTTTGGAAAATAATGTCAGAAGTCAGGATCATGTGCAGGTTAATTAAATAATGAATATATTAAACGCTTGGCACAGGGGGGCACATCGTCAGAGGTTGGTACATGAGAGTTTTAGAAAAATTCCAAGATATTGCCATCCATTCATGGTGATGTTTTGTAAATAAAACAAGAGTTGAAGGACAGAGTCTTTTAGTATTAAAAAGATAATCTCTTTTGAACCAAAGCCACATCATAATTAACTGCAAAAACATTAGTGACAACCCAATTAAGTTCAGGAACACGATAAGGCTTCCTCTCTCTTTCTGCTATTACTTATTAATGTTTGGGAAGTCCTAGTCGTGGGATTAAACAGGAAGATAAAAAAGCATCACGAATATTCCCAAGGAGGAAATATTATCATCACCTTTTGTAGGGAATATGGTTTATTGTAATTTGAACCTCACCGAAAAAAATCAATTGAAAAAGTCAGAGAGCTAACAAATGAGTGTGGTAGGGTAGCAGTCACAAAATACAGAACTAGAGATATAAAAACCAAAACCTTTTTTATGGCCATGAGCAAGCCTTTTTAGAACATACGAAAATATATTGCATTTACAGCAACAAAGACATTCATGGGAGTGAACTCAACAAGAAATGAACAAGATTTAGTTAAAGAAAACAAAAGCTCTTGTAGAGAGAAACTCAAAATAAGACACACCAAAGGAGAGACAAACTTCCTTTTCTAAAAAGAATACGCAATATAAGTTTTCAATTGTTTCAATGAATCTATGAATGAAATAACTCCAATCACAATCTCAATGAGGTTTTTTTTTCCTTAGAGAAATCGTGAAGAAATTATTGCAAATGTCTCTGAACGACTAGAAGGGTGAAGAGGAAAATGTTGCAGAAGACTAAGGTGGATGAACTCGCCCTACCAGATATTAAATATAATTAAAGACTCCGATAATTAGAACAGATTCACTGGTACATAAAAACAGATGGATGGATTCATGGGACAGACTAGGAAGGCAGGAACGGATCCAAGTGTGTGGGAGAATTTATTACTGATTATGGAAGTATTTCTTTGACCAGTCAATAAACAAATCTCAGCTTCTAATTATGCATACTTTGATTTTTGATTTTTGTTTTGAAAGGATTTCAAATTTTTAGAAAAGGTACAAGAATAGTACAATAAATTCCATCATACCCTTCATGATGATTCACCGACTGTTAACATTTTACAATTGCTTATAACTTTATGCTAATAAACTTATAAACCTTATGAATTCAAACCTTGGCTTTTTTCCATTTCCTGACTATGGAATTTACACACACACACTCTTTTCTGCAACAATGGAGAGTAAGTTTCAGATACGCACCTTTTATCCTTAAATACCACAGCACAATGATCAAATTCAAAATATTTAACACTGGGACAAGACTACTATCTAATGCTTAGCCCCTGTGCAAATTTTGCCAAGTTGCCATTCATATCCTTTATGGGCATGCCCCTTCCTCTATCCAGTTTCCAACTTAGGCTCACTCTTTGAGTTTAGTTGTCATGTCTTTTGGTCCATTTAATCTGGAAGAAGCCCTCAGTCTTTCTGATAGTTTTAGAAATACACAGGCCAGCAGTTTTGAAGAATCTCCCTCCAACTGTGTATATCTTCATAATTAGAATCAGGTGATGGATTTTGGTGGAAACACTGCATAAGACGTGTTGTGTCCTTCTCAGGGCTGGGCTCCGGGAGGCACATGACATAGGTTTTTCCATTATTGGTGATGTCAACTTTGATTGATCACTTGATGAAGTCGTGTTTAACAGATTTCTCCACTGTGAAGTTAAGTCCAGTTCCTTTTGTGATTAACACAAAATCTGTGGGAGAATCCTTTGAGGCTGTGTGAATATCTGTTACTCGCTTTGCCTAAATTAGTTGCTGCTATGCTTGCTGTAAGATGGTGGTTTTAAACTCGCTTATTCCTTCTCTGTTTAGTAGTTGGCACTTGATTGTTAGGAAGAGATCTTTCTCCGTTTCCTCTTTCCCTCTCTTCTAGCCTTCCTAGCTTTCCTGCCCATCTGGACTCATGGATTCTTATAGCATCCAAAGGGCCATCATACATTCCTGTCATTATTCATTTCGATGTTCAAATTATCTCATATTTGGCCAGCAGTCTTTGGACCTTTTGACCTGTTACCATCATTCTTTTTCTTTCTTTTTTTGTCTTTTTGCCTTTTCTAGGGCCGCTCCCGTGGCATATAGAGATTCCCAGGCTAGGGGTCGAGTTGGAGCCATAGCCACCGGCCTACACCAGAGCCACAGCAATGCGGGATCCGAGCCGCATCTGAGACCTACACCACAGCTCACGGCAACACTGGATCCTTAACCCATTGAGCAAGGCCAGGGATCGAACCCGCAACCTCATGGTTCCTAGTCGGATTTGTTAACCACTGCGCCATCATTTTTTAGAGCCCTCCTTGGCTTTCTGGCACCACAAGATAGTCCAGGCTCATTTTGTACTTTCTCTGCCCCACACTTGGAATCAGCCATTTCTCTAAGGGACGTCAGTTCTTTTTACTGGGAAATGACATTGAGGAATAAGGATCTGGACATAATTGAATGAAAATTTAAATCATGCAAGGACCGTAGATGAAGAGTTATATCATCTTTGAGTGAGAAAGTGCTTTTAAATATAATATCAAAGGCAAACTCATAGATTTAAATATATACAAAATCAGGAACTTCTCTAGGAAATCATCATAAACAAAATATTGACAGATCCAAGGCTTGTTCCTTGGATTCCTTCTCGTCTCTTTCCACACTTGTTCCCTTGGTGATTTCATTTGATATGATGGCTTTAAGGACTATGATGTTTTGATAATGAGCAAATTTGCATCTCTAGCCTGGACCTCGCTTAAGGACCCCAGTCTTGTGTGTGCAACTGCCCATTCAGCATCTTCGTTCAGAGGGCCACTCTGAATCCCAAAGATTTTATCCCTTCCCAGATTGCTCGGATCATATTTCTCCCTCAGACTCACCACCCTGCCCCCTCCCAGTACATAACATGGCTCTCATACAGCTTGGATAAGAAGTCCAAGTCCTTATAATGGACCATCAATGGTTCTTAATGGTTCTTATCTCTGGCTGCACCTTAGAATCATCTGGAAACTTTGAAAGAAGTAGAGATGCCTGGAATGGGGCCCATTAAATAAGAGTCTCTGGAAGTGGGGCATGAGCTTTGGGAGTGTAGGAAAGCTCCAGGGGGTCCTTATGAGAAATCAATTACCTCTCTGTCTTCATCTCCTGAAACTTCTCTTCTCCTCCCTTGTTCACTCTGTTCCAACTGAGCTGGCCTTTTCACTGTTCTTGAGTACATCAGGCATGCTCCTGCCTCAGGGCCTTTGAACATGAAATTCCTTCCGCCTGGAACTTCTTTCCTCAGAGATCTGAATAGCTTGGCTCCCTGCCTTCCTTCAAGTCTTGCTCTGACTTGAGGACGTGCCCTTCTCAACAAGGTCTTCCTTGTTTGGAGTTATAATCCCCATCTCCCTACGAGCACTCTTTGTCTCTCTTCCCTGGTTTATGGCTTTTCTTTTTTATGATTAAAGGATTGTTGATTTACAATGTTGCGTCAATTTCTGCTCTATAGCAAAATGACCCAGTCGTGCATATGTGTATATATGTATACACACACACATTCTTTTTCTCACATTATCTTCCATCATGTTCTATCACAAGATGTTGGATATAGTTCCCTGTGCTATACAGTAGGACTAAATGTAATAGTTTGTATCTACTAACCCCCAACTCTCAGTCCATCCCACTCCCTCCCCCTCCTCCTTGGCAACTACAAGTCTGTTCTCCATGACTGTGAGTCTGTTTCTGTTCTGTCGATAGGTTCATTTGTGCCATATTTTAGATTCCACATATGAGTAATATCATACAGAATTTGTCTTTCTCTTTCTGACTTACTTCACTTAGTAGGAGACTCTAGTTGCATCCATGTTGCTGCTGATGGCCTTATTTCGTTTTTATGGATGAGTAGTATTCCATTGTGTATACGTACCACATCTTGCCTTATGTTTTTTTTTTCTCTAGCACTTCAATAGTCTAGCACTTCAATACATTTTACATATGTATTCATATATTTATTGTATGTCTCACTCCTCCAGAGCATGGTTTGGCAAACTACTGCATGTGGGTCAAATTCGGCTCACATCCCAAGTTCCTATATTGGTATATAGTTAAATCTCTGAGTTTCCCTTTCATCGGCCAGGACTATAAGCTATGAAGACCCAGTCAGAGTACTTTCCTCTGCCTGTTCTCCCCTCACCTGCCAATGACTGCCTCCTTGTCCCATCTCCCAGCTGCACAGGGACCTCTGGTTTTCATTTACCTGCTGCTGGCAACTGCCAGGCACTCAGTGGCAGAATCTCAGTCCAGGGGACAGTGACTTGGCAAGTGGCCTCCCTGCTAACCAGCTTCTCTAGTTGAGATGGCAGGCTTTCCTGGAAAAGGAAGTGTGTTGGGATTTGGCTGTCACTGGGGCAGAGAGTGAAACTACCCATTGTAGGTGCATCCCCCCTCCCCTCTGCTGCCGGCTGCCATCCCCTCTTTCTTAGGATGGTCACGTCTTCCCAAGAATGTCTGCAGTGGATGGCTGCCATCGCAAATTGTGCCCATACCTTGGCAGTGGGTGTGGGGCAGAGAGGAGTTGGCCTTTTCTCTCTTGTCACCTAAGTATCTATATTACATTTTGCCTACTGGCCTAAAGTATTGAGTGTTATCTGGTCCTTTTACAGAAAAAGTTTATGAACTTTTGCTTAAGGGTATAAGCTTCATGAGGGTATGGTTTTTTAAATCTGATTTTGTTCACTGATGCTCTTTCTGTGTCTAATAGAGTGCCTGGCATCTAGTTAATTACTCAACAGATAATTAACAGATGAAGACAAAACAAATGATAAACTAGAAAACTATATATATATATAAGTATATATATATATATACTTATATATATATATGATAAACTAGAAAACTATATATATATATAAGTATCATATATAACAAACACCCTTAAAATATGCAGTCAGCATACATCATTAAGAAAAATACGAACATACTAAGAGAAAATCAGGTAAAAACAGGAAGATAAAGATTCACAAAATAGAAATACAATGACCAGTAAGTGTATGAAAATTCCAATCAAATAAATCCAAAATAGAAAAAGATAAGTGTCACTTATCAGGTTGGCAAAGATGAAAACAATGAGCATATCTGGTTTTAGGAAGGCTGTTGGGAGTCTTGTACACTCCTGGTTAGTGTATTAAATTCTGGGTAGTGAGGTTATGAGTGTGTTTTTTTTTTCTTTTTGCCTTGTATGCATTTTTATGTTTTTACACCGAGCACATTATTTAAGTAACGATTTAGGAAGTGATTAAAGAACAGGATGGAGTTGCTGATTCAGCTGGATATCTCTATGGAAAGAATAAATATCAACCCTTACCTCTCATCATAGATAAAAGTTAATTCCAAATGAGTCATGGACCTAAATATTTGAGGTAAAATAATAAAGTTTCTAGGAAAAACAATATTTTGTGACATTGGCTTAGGTAAAGATTTCTGAAACAGGACAGGCCAAGCATGAATCCGAAAAGAAAACTGATACAATGAACTTTATCAAAATTAAATTTGCTTTTCAAAAGACATTAATAAAATGAAAAGGCAAGCCACAGAATGAATATATTTGCTACACATAAGTCTGAATGAGGACTAGTATACAGAATATTTAAAGAACTCTTACTATTTAATAATAAGACAAATAACCCAATTTAAAAATGAGCAAAATCATTTCAAGAGACACTTTACCAAGGAAGACACATGAATGACCAATAAGCACATGAAAAGATGCTTGACATCACTAGTCTTCAGTGAAATGCAAATTAAACCCACAGCGAGAAATTGCGATATGCCTGCTTGTATGTGAATGTTCACAGCAGCTTTATTCATACATGGCCCAAACTTGAAACAGCCCAAACGTTCATCAACTGGCAAATGGGTAAACAAATCATAGAATTTCCATGTAATAGAACTTAGAAATAAAAAAGCACAAGCTATTGATACATAGGAACTTGGCCTCTGTGCACCAGCATCATCCTGAATCTCTGAGACATAGTTTGGGGTGAAGTAGAAAATAATAGCATTATTGATTTGCCAGGCAAACGGTGCCACAGTGGGCTAATGCCCTCAAAATTGTGTGTTCCTGCCCTGGGACGGGGTTTGTGAGGAGTCTTAAAGCAAAATGGTTCAAGGGGCAGGGTTGATAAGGATCAGGGTGCAAGCAGGGCGTGCATCCTTCAATCTCAAGGTCCTGTGGTGACAGGTGGTCTCATGATGGGCTTCTGTGGTTCTTGCCGTTATCAAACTGTGACCTTCCCTCTGGAATGAAGACTGCTTCATCAAGTAGTTAACATCTTCCACTTGGTAGCCGTTTTAGTTCTGCAAAAGAGCTCAAAGACGTAGTTAACTGTAGTCCTTGAGAGGGAACCAGGACCCCGCCTCAAGGCTGAACTATTGTTTCTTGACTGATCCTTCCTTGTTTCCCCATTCTCTCCCTTCCCTGCTCAGCAGTGGTTTGAACCTGCCCTTTGAAACTCAAGGAAGGTCTTGAAAGCTGAATGAAGCCTATTTCCTAAAAGCAATAAATGGGAGATACAGAAAGGCTTTTATGCCCAGGAGCCCCATAGGGTCCTGCTTGCTTTTAACAACAGCAAATGCTAATCTCAAAAGCATTATGCTAAATGAAAGAAGTAATGACTACATCGATATGATTCCATTTATGTAATGTTCTAGAAGAAGTAAGATTAGAGTGACGGAAAGTAGATCAATGGTTGCCTGGGCCTCTGGATCTAAAGAAGGGAACTGATACAAAGAGACCTCAGGAAATGTTTAGGGTAATGCTTCTCTTTTTTTTTTTTTTTTTGCCTTTTCTAGGGCCACTCCGGCGTTATATGGAGGTTTCCAGGTTAGGGGTCTAATTGGAGCTGTAGCCACTGGCCTACACCGCAGCCACAGCAATGAGGGATCCGAGCTGTGTCTGCGACCTACACCACAGCTCACAGCAATGCCGGATCCTTAACCCACTGAGCAAGGCCAGGGATCGAACCCGAAACCTCATGGTTTCTAGTCAGATTCATTAACCACTGAGGCACGATGGGAACTCCTAGGGTGATGGTTCTTATCTGGATTGGGATGGTGGTTACCTGACCAGATATAATTCTCTAAACTCATCAAACTTTATACTTAAAATGAATATTAATATGTATAAATTATACTGCCAATAAAGCTGGTTTTAAAAATCATGGGGACAAAGTATCAAAATAATAGGAAGGACATTGAAAGAAGAGGGAACTGTGAAACGATTTCCTGCTCATCCTCAGAGTGGCAGGGATCACTGGAACCTGAGGACTATCGTGTCTGGAGACAGAGAACAGTGCTTTTGGTGAGAAAGTGGTCTTAGATAAATGCCTAAACTAAAGCTGTCAGCTGCCCTGAGCATACTCCAGCAAGATAACGCTCAAGAAAAATACCAGCCTAGACAGAACTCCCTCCATTCAAAGTTGAATAATAAACAGAAAGGAATAATCAAGAAAACTGTTGGGAGTTCCTGTTGTGGCTAGTATCCATAAGGATAAAGGTTTGATCCCTGGCCTCTCTCAGTGGGTTAAAGATCTGACATTGCTGTGAGCTCTGGTGTAGGTCGCAGTTGCGGCTCAGATCCGTGTTGCTCTGGCTGTGGCTTTGGTGTAGGCTGGCAGCTGAAGCTCCAATTTGACTCCTAGCTTGGGAACTCCCCTATGCTGCAGGTGTGGCCCTAAAAAGCAAAGCAAAGCAAAACAAAACAAAACAAAAAAACCTGTTAACAACAGAGGAAGGAGAAAAAATACACATGCTGATGAACCATGTGTATCAGAGAAAGACTTCCAGGGAGTTCCCGTCGTGGCGCAGTGGTTAACGTGGTTAACGAATCCGACTAGAAACCATGAGGTTGCGGGTTCGGTCCCTGGCCTTGCTCAGTGGGTTAACAATCCGGCATTGCTGTGAGCTGTGGTGTAGGTTGCAGAAGTGGCTCGGATCCCGCATTGTTGTGGCTCTGGCGTAGGCTGGTGGCTACAGCTCCAATTCGACCCCTAGCCTGGGAACCTCCATATGCCGTGGGAGCAGCCCAAGAAATAGCAAAAAAAAAAAAAAAAAAAGGCAAAAAAAAAATAAGACAAAAAAAAAGAAAAGAAAAGAAAAGAAAAAGACTTCCAGAAACAGAGGAGCATTTCAGGAAAATACTCAGTTCATGACCTCAGAGAAATTAATGAGAACATGAACTCTTAAGGAGGAAATGCAAGAAAAACAAGAGATAAAAGAGATTGAAGAAGCAAAGACAATGGAGAGAGACAGAACGTTAGCCAATAAAGATTTAAAAAATAGAAATGTAAGCTAAAAATAAATGTGTTAGAAACATAAAAACCTTACCACAAAAACTGAGTATATTTTTGAAAGCAGAGTAAGATGCATAGTAAAGAAGTATGAGAAAAAAAAATCTCATAAAATGAGAGAAGAACAAGTAGAAAAAATTGGTAGATAGTCCAGATAGACCAAAGAACTCCAGCATGTATGTAATTACTCTTCCATTTCAAGTGACAGAACAGAGTAGAAAAAAAATCAAAAGTCATTGAAAACTGGAGTTCCCATCATGGCTCAGAGGACGTGAATCTGCCTAGCATCCATGAGGACACAATTTCGATCCCTGGTCTTGCTCCGTGGGTAGGAGATCTGGCATTGCCATGAGTCAAGGTGTAGGTCGCAGCCTCGGCTTGGATCTGGTGTTGCTGTGGCTGTGGCGTAGGCTGGCAGCTATAGCTCCGATTCAACCCCTAGCCTGGGAGCCTCCGTATGCCACGGGTGCGGCCCTAAAAAGACAAAAGAAAAAAAAAGTAAATGAAAACTTTCCTGTAAAGGAAGACCTGAAGGTACAGTTAGAAAGGGCATATTTATGTTCCAGAAAGAACACATCCTAGTGAAGTAATTAGGTATGAAAGCTAAAGAAAGAATCACATGTGCATCATCCTGGAAGAAAAAGCACGTCATGCACAAGGGGGCAAACAATGTCAGCTGGCCTGAGGCTTGTCCCTGGTGGCGCACTGTCTCCAGAGGGAAGTATGGCTCGACAAGTTCTCTCTCAGCCTATTGTCACTCACATCTACGAGCAAGAGCCACTCACAAACCTGAAACTATGCCTGGACGGTTACATCCTGCACTTCTTGAAAAACTACCTGGAGATGGAAGCCAGTTAATCAAGAGATGAATCTAAATAAAGAACCCTGCAATAGAGAACCCATTACATTACATGGCGGGTGATGAATCTTTAATAAATTTGCATGTAGAACTATTAAGCTTATATTATACACATGATATTGAAAATGGAAAAACTCTTCTTGGAAGCCACTGAAATTTGGGGATTGCTTGTTACTGTAGGCTGCACTGGCACAGGCTAATTGATGCACCACTATTGGTCCAATAAGCCGGAGTATGTGTGAGAGATGGGGTGGGGGTGAGGTGGGGGGTGCGATTTCTGGGAAAGAGTATGTCCTAAGATTAGAAAGCTCTTGGTTGGTCTTGGAGAGGCTAAGGATGGTGTCTATTCCTTACATATGTCTTGGCTACCTCCGATTTACTCACATCTTATCCTTGGGGAGAGAGAGCTGCTGTGCAAGGAAAATATCTGTTTTGCTAAAAGTTTGAAAGATATTGTGGCCAGAGCAATGCGCTTTGAGATTCTCTCCCAGAGCATAACGGGAGCGGGGGAAGACAGTGTCTGTCTCATTGCCCTGATCCTCTGATGGCTTTGCATCTGGAGGGTTCCAGGATACTGGTGGCTATGCTTCCACTTCCTAGCGGAAGTGCTGTATACAGCCACGTGCAGGGGTGGAGATCAGATCCCAGTGGGAAAGGGCAAGTCCAGTGGTTGTGTAGCATCCTGTGTTGAATAGTGTAGCTGGCCTGTACAAAGGATGTAGCAATGATGGTTTCAGTTGCAACTAACAGGCTTGTTAACAATGAAAACAATAAAGGGAGTTTATAAGCTTAGTATGTGGAAATGTCCAGCAATGCCGTAAGATTAAGGCAGTTTGATCTCGTGGCCTAAAGATGTCACTCAGGACTTGATTTCTTTTCCTCTCTCTGTTTTGTTTCTGTGAGACTGACTTCATCCTTCAAATGGGTCCCCTTGCATTTACAAGATGGATTCCTATGTTGGTACCACAAGCAGGTAAGAAAACAAGATCACTGACCACAGCTGCCAAACTTCATTTTAACTGGACAAGTTTAAGTCATGTATCCAAACTAATAATGCGAAAGGGGATGACATTGTGTAATTGGCTTAGACCAACTTCTCTCATCCAAGGGCAATTTTGCCTCCCAGGGGACATTTGGCAATGTCTGAAGGCATTTTATCGCAAGCAGTGTGTGTATATGTGACTGGCATCTTGTGGATAAAGGTCAGAGATGCTGCTGAACATTTTACAAGGCACGGGCCAGCCCCACTCTCCACCCCAAACAAAGAATTATCTGGTCCCAAATGTCAGCAGTGCTGAGGTTGAGAAACACTGACTTGCCAATAGGCATCCACTTTAGTGTTGTGATGGGGTCAGGACCTTCAAACTGCCTGGCTGCTACACAGGGAGGAAAGATGGAATGGATGCGGAGAAGGCAGTGTGATCTCTTTTGCAAGCACTGATGGACCACTAGGTGGCAACTGGACTTGTGTGTAGACATGGGCCAGACACTCCTGGGATCTCCCAGAAATTCTTGGAGTGGAGGTTGTAAGATGTCAAATTCTTGCATAACATGGACCAGAGAAATCAGGGTTATTATCAACAGGTTGACTTCATTTGTTCCCAGAGGCTAGTGAGGCCTTGGCCAACCCAGGTTGCACAATTGTAGGATTTCAGAATAAGACCTGGAGGCTTGGGTACCATTACCTACTTGAGTTAGGGAAGGTGATCGAAAATGAGTTCTGGGGCAGAGCAGGAGCTAAAGAGGTGGGCAGCTTCGGAACGGGAGGGCTGCAGACCCGGCCGGGGATGACCATCTCCTCCCAAAGATGATGAGGATCCCTTGAGCGATGTTAAAAAGGGGGAATGACATCGTTAGATTTGTGTTTTACCAAAACGACTCTTTGGAGGAAGAGCTGGATTGAGAGTGGGCACGGGGGTGGGCGGGATGGGCTCCAGTCAGGAGACTAAGGCAGTGTCCTGGGTGAGGCCAGATGCCACCTGGGATGAAGAAGGCGGCAGACAAGGACAGGAGTTTGAGAGCTACTAAGGAGGAGGCACTTATAGGATTTGGAGATGGGTTGAATGAAGGAGGAAAAAGGAAGGGAGGAGTCAGGAATATCTTCTATGCTTCTGGCAAAACTGCTTGTTGGGTGATGGCACCAGCAGTAGAGATGAACCATGGAGGAGGGCCTGTGGTGTTGGCATGGGGAGGAGCCTGGGTTCTCAGTCTGTTGGGTTTGAGGGTCTTGTGGGATTTGAATCTGGAGCTAACCCCAACCTTAACCCTAACCCGGTCAGAGTCTAATCAATGGATTTGATTCAGTGGCGGGGGGGGGGGGGTGTCTGCCTGTGAAAGGAAAAGAAAAGTCACTTGGGAGAGAAAGTCAGGGAATGGCCACCTCTAAGGACAAGCTAGAGAGAGAGCCTGAGGGAGGGCCGAGAGGAAAACCAGAGAGGGAGAGACACTCGGGGGAAGCAGGGGGTTGCCAGGTATCCGGGACCACCAAGAAGGCCTGTAAGCGAAGGCCTGAAAGCAGCTGTTGAATTCGGCACCAGGAGGCCGTGGGCGCGCTGGGAAACAGTTTCCCTGCAATGGTAGAGGCGGAAGTCAGATTGCAAAGCACTGGGGAGAGGATGGGAGGTGAGGAGACAGAGGCGGTGAATCAGGCCCCTCAGTGGAGAAGCTTGACGGGGCAGGGAGCAAAAGGAGATGGTGGCAAGAGGAAGGGAAATTGGACACAGAGAAGATGCAGAAAAAGCCGAAAGCTGCTTCTATTAAATTGAAAAGCCAAACAATCAAAAAAGTTCACAGTGAGCTAATGCATTAAGGAAGGACTCCCACGGAGGGAAAAAAAAAACATGAGCATCATACAGACTTTCAAAAAGTCAATGCTTTTAAGCCAATATTTTTAGCTTTTGTTAAGTAACCTGATATTTTCTTATTCTAAAAGCAATGCATGTTACTTAAAACTTTCATTTTTATAGCAGAATAAAATTAAATCCCATAATTTTACATTAAATATAATTTATGGGTCTATTTTATTTTTATTTTATAATGATTTTTATTTTTTCCACTATAGCTGTTTACAGTGTTCTATCAATTTTCTTTCTTTTTTTTTTAGGGCCACACCCACGGCATATGGAGTTTCCCAGGCAAGGGGTCGAATTGGAGATACAGCTACGCCACAGCCACAGCAATGCCAGATCTGAGCTGCATCTGTGACCTACACCACAGCCCACAGCAAAACCAGATCCTTAACCCACTGAGCGAGGCCAGGGATCGAACCCGAAACCTCATGGTTCCTAGTCAGATTTGTTTCCTCTGTGCCACCATGGGAACTCCCTCAATTTTCTACTGTACAGCAAGGTGACTCAGTCACACATACATGTATACTTCTTTTTTTCTCACATTGTCATGCTCCATCATAAGTGACTAGATATAGTTCCCAGTCCTACACAGCAGGATCTCATTGCTAATCCATTCCAAAGGCAATAGTTTGCATCTATTAACCCCAAATTCAATTTAGGGGTATATTAAATACAGATAAATATAGTACATATTCAATCATTTTATAATTTAGGTAACTGTTTCTCTCTGGAGGAAGCTATTTTCATTTATTAAGATGGTCATAACTTTCATGTTGAGGGGAAGTGATAGCGGAGGGGAAGAGAGAAAAAGACACCCCGTTTCAAGTTCATGGTCCCACTAGGAGCTTGAAGTCTCCTGTTCCCAGCTCAGGGAGCCCTTTAATTTTCCACGTGTTTGAGGAAGAGGTAACTAAGGCCAAGGAATGGGCCAGCCCTGGCCAGCTAAGTCATCCTCCTTTTCCCATGTCCAAGGCTGCTCTCTCGCCTTCCAAGTGAGATCATTTTCTGGAAATTTAGCATGCCTGCTTACATCCATGTTTCGAAATGGGCAGCAGCAACACGGAAGACCTATAATAGTCATCTCCTCACAAGAGGCAGGGGAGTTTGAACGTGATCTTACCAAATGAGTGAGAAACGGGCTCCCATGCAAACACCCCCCCATCCCTGAGCCCCATCCCCCCAGTGTAAGCAGCCCTCCTCCTGTTGCCCCTGGTCTGACAGATCCAGAACACAGGCAGATGTTCAATTCCATCCCTGCCCTTTCAAACCGGATGACTCAGGTGATACCCAACCACTGCCCCAGGGTGATCAATCGATGTGCCGATGTCCTGTTGTAAGGGGCAGTCAGGACCGCAGGCCCAGAGACAGCTGTGCAATTGCACAACAGCAGGTCGTCACGGGAGCTGGGAGGGGATCAGGAAGCCCGGGCCCATGCCGTTCTGAATTTAAAACCTGGCAAAGAGGATCATGAGCAAGCAGGCTCCTTGATTGGATGAGTGTGAAAAGGAAAGTGGTCCCCACCAGGAATCACGCTGGCTGGGCTCACAAGACCTGGGAACTTCCTTCATGTTCATTTTTGATGGGTTATGAATTCAAAGAGGGGGGCAGATGTGTTTTTGCCCCAAGTCTCTCAGATCATCCCTGAGGGGCCAAATGGTGATCCTGGGGGGCAGGGAGGACCTGGCCCTTCTCTGAGCCTGCCTCTTTCCTTCCCTTACAGCTAAGACCAGGTGGGTGTCCAGTTACCTGAAAGGCTGATTCAGGAATAATTCCCAAGCAAGTTTTCGGGAATTTTTTTTTTTTTTTTTTGCCACACCTACAGCATGTAGAAGTTCCTGGACCAGGGATGGAGTCCATGTCACAGTGGCAACCCGAGCCACTGCAGTGACAAAGCTGAGTCCTCAACCCATTGTTCCACAAGGGAACTCTGGGGTTCGGGGAAATGTAAGGAGCTGAGTGTGAAACTGGTTAAACTGGCACAGTTATCTCTTGTTTTCAGCCTTGCTCTGACCCAATGCTCAGATCCAGAGACAAGGGGTTGCCTTGCAACCAGTCTAAACAGGGTCCCTCTTGTCCTTGAGCCCTTTCCGGACCTCTGGACCATCCACAGGTTAGAGCTGTGTCTTGTCCTTCCCTGTCTGCTCCATCCCCTCTTCTCAGAGAGCCACATGCTGTGCCATCTGTCCTGTCAGGACTGCCACCGACATCTACTCAGTGTCCATGACACGGGCCCCCTCTTGCCGGGTCTCTCCAAGGCTGGCCCTGCTGGGCAATATCTGCAGCCAGTCTGCTCTTTCTAATGGCCCGACTGCACTTCCTGCCCCTAGTGACAGCTTGTGGGTCCTGAGCAAATGGCCCTTCCAGAGTCCTGTGTGGTTCCTCATCCCAGAATTCCCATGGCCGCCAAGCCTCTGGCTCCTGTTCGCACAGGTTGGAGCCTGAAATGCTAGTCGGTGGAGCGCCAAGTGCCCACTGCCCCTTTGTGAAGAGAGCAGCCTTGGGTAGCTGCTGGCAAGTGGCCACGATGAGTTGGCCCAGGAGTCAGGATTTGAGCAGAAGGAAGCCATTTATTGGCTGGATGCAGGGGAGAGTGGCTGCCCATGAACCACCCTGGTGGCAAGATTTTTCGGCAGAGCTGTTCTGTCTTGGCCAGATCAGCTCTTCTCTCTTGGGAATTTTGAAAGGGAGCTAATTCATAGAAATCAGGCAGCAAAAAGGAGAAACAAAGGCAGAGGTAGGGCAGGAGCGATGCCAGCCGTGAGACTGGGAAGACACACTCTGCAGCAGAGTTGAGCCCTTCTGGGTACCAGGGGTCAGTCTGGTTCCCCCACCTGGGGACCAGACAGGGCTGAACCCCTGCTGGGGCACGTTTCTCTCACGTCCCCATCTCCTGAGGTTATCCTGAGCCAGGCTTTGTTCTTACCCAGCCTCTGCAGGAGTAAATGGCCACACCCAAAGGGTGGTTATTGGAGAAAAGATTGAGGTCAGACGGAGGGAGTTTTCAGCAGAATGTTTTGGCTTGTTATTGGTTTTAGTAGCTAAGGCAGACGAAGACACAGGTGATATGCTAATCAAAAGCGGGTGTGACCCAGGATTGGGAAGGATAGCAAACTGGGGATCAGGGTCAAGCGTCAAAGTGACCTAGCGTCAGGCTGGAGAGATGGGCCAAATCCAACCTGATGACACTCAAAGGACACATCGGAAATGCTCCCTCCACCCAGCCTGTAGCACTCCAGCTCTTTAAAAATGTGTGGCCTGTCTCATTGGCTGCAGGAAAATAACCCACAGAGGGAGGGAGTTGCCTCACACGGACCCTAAAATGTTTGAGTCCTACCATAATGAGAGTATAGTGTCTAGTTCAACCTTCACTGATGTCATGCCCCAGGAGATCCCACGGGGCTATTCCAGGAGTGGGCGGAGCCTTTCGTGGGAGGCGTAAAGGGGCTGACAGTGCCCCGGGCATCATCCTCACCTTTCCTTGTTAATCCCTCCTTGTTAGTCCTTCCTTTTTCTTTTCTTTTCTTTTCCTTTTCTTTTCTTTTCTTTTCTTTTCTTTTTCCTTTTTTCTTTCTTTTCTCTTCTTTTCCTTTCCTTTCTTTTCTCTTTCTTTCTTTCTCTCTTCCTCTCTTTCTTCCTTCCTTCCTTTTCTTTCTTTCTTTCTTCCTTTCTTTTCCCTTCCCTTTCTCTCTTTCTCTCTTTCTCCCTTTCTCCCTTTCTCCCTTTCTCCCTTCCTTTCCTTCCCTTCCCCTTCCCTCTTCCCCTTCCTCCTTCCCCTTCCCCCTTCCCCCTTCCCTTCCCTTCCCTTCCCTTCTCCCTCCTTCCTTCCTTCCTTCCTTCCTTGTCTTTTTAGGGCCATACCTGTGGCATATGGAAGTTCCCAGGCTAGGGGTCAAATCAGAGCTCCAGCTGCCAAGCTGCATCTGTGACCTATACCACAGCTTGTGGCAATGCCAGATCCTTAACCCACCAAGCGAGGCCAGGGATTGAACCCACATCCTCATGCATACAAGTTGGGTTCGTTACCACTGAGTCACGATGGGAACTCCGAGTCCTTCCTTTTCTAAACTTCCCTCTCCCCCCTCTCCCTTGATCATACAAGGACTGAACACCTCTGGTCTGGCACCATGACTAAGTATTTGACCTCTTCAGAAAACAAAGAGGCCAAAGAAGTTCTATGGAGAAGCTTGTGTCTTGAGGGGTGAGTAGGAGTTTAGTTTTGCCAGGCAGATTTAGGGGGTGGTGGGATGGAGGAAAGGGCATCCAGTTTGAGAGAATGGTGAGGTTATACTGGTGGGAGGCTGGGGAATGGGGGAACAGAAGTCATGATTACGCAGTGGAAGACACTAATTAGAGAGGCTACACCAAGGACTGTAGCTATGCTTTTATCCTGAGGCTGATTATTCAAAGTTTTTCAGCAGGGACAACACAATCACACCTGAGATGAGCAAGATCTCTCTGGTGGCAGAATGAAGGATGAACGGCAGAGGAAAAAAGAGGAAGGATGTGTGATCCAGTTGACCAGAGTGGCAGCCTTTCTTCTCTTGCAGGCAGAAACTACCGCCCAGGTAAAGGGTTGAAAACGTCAGACACATGCTCTTTGCGTCTGGATATGGGCATGGAACTCAACTGCTGATGGAACCCAAGGGGATCCTCCTGGAGACGGAGTTTCCAGGAAAAAAATTCTTAAAAGAAGAGAATATTAAGGCAGAACATGCTTTCTTATTTGCCTTGGGTGAATGTGATGCTGAGATATGAAGCCGTTGTTTTACATGCTCCAGGGGAAAGCCATGAGAATCAAGGCGCGGCTGACCCTGAACCCTACCGCTGGGTGGCTGAGTTAGCCAGTCCCAGCTGCCCGCCTCTCGGCTGTCTGTTGTGAAATAGTAGTCACTAACATTTATTGAGTGCTGTCCCAAGAACTTAACCTGTATCGATCCTTTAATTTCTCATAATAACCTCATAGGGAAATTAAAGAAACAATACATGCATCATGACCTGTGCGTGTAACACATATGGTTATTATCTGCACCTTACAGATGAAGAAATGGGTGACCAAAGGATCAAAGCGATGTGAGCACAGAGTAAGCCCAAGTTCAAACGATGAGGCAGTAAAAGAGCGAGCATTCCTCTGGAAACCTCTTCCTTGGTTAAGCCTCTGTTCCTTGGGCATCTTGTAACTGAAGAGCGAGGCATCCTGATGGAGGAGGCCACTGCTGTGGTCTAGGGAAGAGAGGAAGGGGTCTTGAGCCTGGACACTGGCCCTGGGATGGGAAGAGGTGAAGGATTAGAGAGACATTTGAGGGGTAGGTCGTGAAGCTTTGTGCCCTGCTGGGGACGGAGATGAGGGAAAGGAAGAGAACAGAGTGTGTGCTCTGCACCCCTGGCCCTTCCCTATGGGGAAGGCAACAGAAGCTTGAGTGAACAAGCCAGTCCACAGCGGTGCTGGAAATAGAGTTCTCAGAGGAGGGAGCTCACTGCAGCACTCAAAAGGTGGCTTCCTCCAGGCAGCCTTCCCAGCTTGGTGGGGAGCTGGCAGATTCCCACACAGCTTACATTTTACACAGCAGCCTTGGTCCCCAGTACTTGGTCTCATGGCTGTGTTGTGTCATCACTTTCCTTGATCCTGGCTCTCACCTTGGCATCGCTGGGGCAGGTGCGTATGTGTCTGTGAAAATGGCTTTCTCTCTCGAGACTGGGCCCTCCTTTCTCCCCGAGGCACACATCAGGTGGGAGGTGGGCTTGGGGGATGGCAGGCTGGGCAACCTCCCAGGGGTTTGCCGGAGCCCAAGGACAGCATCTTCCTAAGGAGGACTTTAGGAGTTCCTGTTGTGGCTCACTGGGTTAAGGACCAGAGGTAGTATCTATGAAGATGTGAGTTCAATCCCTGGCCTCGCTCAGTAGGTTAAGGATCTGGTGCTGCTGTGCCTGTGGCATAGGCCAGCAGCTGCATCTCCGATTTGACCCCTAGCCTGGGAACTTCCATATGCCGTAGGGGTGGCAGTGAAATTAAAAAAAATGAGGGTGGACTTGAGGGAGGTGAGATTCCTTCCGGGGCTATGGGGGTGCTGAGTTCCACCTTCTGCCTCCAAAGCTGAAGCTTGGCTGAGTTCCACGCCTCTGCAGCTGTCCTGGCTTGGGGGAACCCTTGCTGCTCCAATACCCAGGTACTGGCCAGGAGGAGGCAAGCCGTCTGCTGGGTGGGCAGGACAAGTGGCCCAGGTCTGAGGGCTGCCAGCCCCTCCTGCCTCTCAGTCCACATCCTCTTTCAAGGGACCTCAAGGTCCTGGAGGCCACTTTCCTCTGTGGGCAGCAGTACCTGGTGCAGAACAAACACTGGCCAATGGTCCAGGGTTGGTTCTGGAGCCAGACTGCTTGGGTTCCTGGGTTCAAATCCTAGCTCTGCAGGTGCCAGCAGAGAAACTTATGGGCATGTGTTTTAACCCCCCTGAACTTCCATTTCCATTCATAAAATGGGGCTAATAGGGAGTTCCTGTTGTGGCTCAGCGGGTTAAGAAGCCAACTATTATCCATGAGGTTGCGGGTTCAACCCCTGACCTCACTCAGTGGGTTAAGGATCTGGTGTTGCCGTAAGCTGTGGTGTAGGTTGCAGGTGCTGCTCAGATCCCTTGTTGCTATGGCTATGGCAGTAGGCCCGCAGGGACAGGTCTGATTGGGCCCCTAGCCTGGGAACTTCCGTATGTGTGGGTGTCGCCCTGAAAAAAAATGGGGCGAATAATTGTACCCAATGCATGATGTTAACATAAAGATTTGGTCCATGAGCCAGGCACTTGTATTTTAGTCCTTCTGTGTTCTCATCAGGGGCAGCCCTGTTCCCTGCCTGCTCAGGGCGCCCTCTGTCCTGGAGGGGCAGACAGACAGGAGACAGGGCTGTCTGAGGCTGACTGTGCATGTGTCCGAGAGGAGTTGATCCATGAAGCAGAGCCTGGAATTGTCTACACTCATCTGCTGGATCCCAAAGCCTCTGTAAACAAACACGGCGTCTTAAAAAGAGAACAAACCCATGAGCCGGTCTGAACTGGAACTGAAGCACTGGGTTTTCTGACCATTTTCTCTCTAAATAGAAACTTCCCCCACCCCACCCCAGACCTGACTGGCCTCCGGGCCTGGATGCCCGTGGTGGCTGCTGCTCCTCCTCCCGCAGCCCAGCCACGTGCCGGGAACTCTCCAGCTGTGGAAAATTCTTCCAGCTGCCAGTGGCTTGGCTTCTCGTATTGTCCCAAACCGCTGCGAGGGCAGATGATGTGGCCCTTGCCCCATGGGGGACCGAGGTTAGCAGACTCCTTCCCCCTCCAGCCCAGGACCCACGAGGTTGAGTGTTCCCACGCTCCATGCCTCCGTTGGGCACATATCTCAGAAACAGAGGTCACTGGGCAAGACTACGGGTATTGCTTTCTTCTGACTCAACTCGGGCTCCTGCATCCTCCCCATCTGTCTTGCCTTCACGTTTCTTTCACCTCCCCTGAGGCTTGTGACTTGCCTCCAGCCCCCACCCCCCCACCCCCCAGCTCCCAAGACCGGTCTCCCACCTTCACAATCAATGCCACCATTTGTGTCCTTCCCCACCACAGTTCGTGCCTGCCTCCTCTTGCATGGGACAGCGGCTGGAGCTCGCTCAGGCACTGATTCACACGGCCCACAGGCATTTATTGGCCTCTGCCAAGGGCCAGGCTCCAGGCAGTACCTGGAAAGTCATGGCCTTTTCTCCCTGCTTTCCTCCCAGGCCAACTCTCTGCTCTACCAACTCCTTTCCCTAAACAGCTCTGACCGTGTAGCCTGTCCCCACAGGGCTCCCCACCTCCAAGACGGGAAAATCAGGGTCCGTAGCGGGTGCTGAGGGCTCTTCCCCAATCTTCCTATTTATTTATTTAGGCCATGCAGCAGTTCCTGGGGACAGGGATGGAACCCATGCCACAGCAGTGACCCGAGCTGCAGCAGTGACAAAGCCAGATCCTTAACCCACTGAGCCACGAGGGAACTCCACAAGCTTTCTGCTTTTACCTTCCAACTGCTTTCCCATATGCTACCCAACTTCTGAGCTCAGCACACATCTTCCTCCCGCCTGGCGCCCTCAATGGGCAGCGGGCTCTGCATTCACTGCTCTGGAGTCTTCCTGTTTATGTCCAGGCCTCAGCTCATGTTTCTCAAAGTGTGATCTTCTCCCAGCCCCTGCACGGACTCTCCTGGGAGACGTGGTAGAAACACAGATCGAAGAGTCCGAGGGACTCGCAGACTCAGACCCTCTGGAGTCTCCTCTTAGCCTCTTTGCCCTGGGGGTGGTTCTGGTTCTTGCCGACTTTTTTTTTTTTTTTTAAACCACTTAAAAAAAAATCGGAGTATAGTTAATTTATAATATGTGTTAGTTTTAGGTGTATAGCAAAGTGATTAGCTTTATATATATATAACTAATATATTTATTTGTCTTCAGATTCTTTTCTGTTGTAGGTTACTACAAGTTATTGAATCTAGTTCCTTGTGCTGTGCAATAGGTCCTTGTTGATTTTCTCTTTTATATATAGTAGTGTATATCTGTTAATCCTAAACTCCTAATTCACCCCCAAGCCGCCTTATCCCCTTTGGTAACCATATGTTTGTTTTCTCTATCTGTGAGTCCATTTCTGTTTTGTAAATAAGAACATTTGTATCATTTTTTTTTGATTCCACATATAAGTGATATTATACTTGTCTTTCTCTGACTTATTTCACTTAGGATGATAATCTCTAGGTCCACCCATGTTGCTGCAAATGGCATCATTTCATTCTGTGTTATGGCCGAGTAATGTTCCACTGTACATATAATGCACCACATCTTTATCCATTTCTCTGTTGATGAGCATTTAGATGGCTTCCATGTCTTGCCTATGGTATACAGTGCTGTAGGGACTTTTGAGGTGCATGTATCTGTTTGAATGAGAGTTTTCTTCAGATACATGCCCAGGAGTGGGGTTGCTGGATCATATGGTAATTCTGTTTTTTTTTTTTTTTTTTTTTTTGTCTTTTCAGAGCCGACACCCACAGCATATGGAGGTTCCCGGGCTAGGGGTCTAATTGGAGCTGTAGCCACAGGCCTACGCCAGAGCCACAGCAACTCGGGACCTGAGCCACGTCTGCAACCTACACCACAGCTCACGGCAACGCCAGATCCTTAACCCACTGAGCAAGGCCAGGGATCGAACCCGCAACCTCATGGTTCCTAGTCGGATTCGTTAACCACTGCGCCACAATGGGAATTCCTATTTTTTTTTTTAAGGAATCTCCATACTGATCTCCATAGCGACTGTACCAATTTACATTCCCACCAACAGTGTAGGAGGGTTCCCTTTCCCCCACACCCTCTCCAACTTTCTGACTTTTGAGGAGATTCGTGGGACACGTAGGGAGACGGAAGGGTGGTGGGGGACTCTCTTTTGGTCCATCCCTCCCACAAAGCCCAGTGCAAACACAGCTCAAGGAAAATCATGTTGCATATGAGGCCTGACCCTCCATGGGCTGAGCCTGCCAGCAGAGGGGGACTTGGCTGTGACCATGAAGGAGGCTTATGCAGGAGGGAACCTCAAGACTCCAGTTTCCTCTACTAGAAGAAGAAGATGGCCAAGAGGTCTTTCAGGTGAGGGTCTACCCTTGCGATGCCCCAAGCTAATGGGTATAAAACACCCACCGTCCCCATCCTGGGGGTGCAAACTCTAGAGGAGGCCCATGAATCTTTTTTTTTCTTTTTCTGAGAGGGTGACAAGTGTGTGGCCTCAGGAGGGAGGGACCAGCTGTCCAGCAATTCCTCAGGTGCTTATGACCATGGCTGATTCAGCCTCCAAGCCAATCATCACTTCCTGGGAACAGGTAAGACCGCACACCCCCACGGCACACTGCACCCTGCGGACGGGAGGCTGGCCCTGCAGGCCAAGCCAGGGCAGGTGCTAAGGGGGTCTCCACGCTCATCAGGCCTGACACAAGGGCAACCCTGGCCTTCTGTCCTCCAACCCATTCCTGGCATCCTGTAGTCCAGGCTCCCATCACTCCCGGCAGCCCCTAACCCCTGAGGTCTGGCTCTAATTCTGTTGTCAGTGCTCCATCAGGGCCAGAACCGCGGTGGTTACCGGCAGCACTCAGAGCAGCAGCAATAGAACAATGCGTGACTCAGAGTTGCACGCTTCTGTTGTGGGTTCTAATTTTAGGCCATTGTTCCATTCCTCTCTTTGCTTTTCCCAGAATTCTAACGGTGGGGGCAGGCCAGCCTGCCAAGATGGAGACCAAAGAGGGACGGGGTGCAGGGCCTAGAGGTGGGGCTGAGGCCCTTGCTCTGGGGGCTGGCATGGGAGTGTTGGCTTGGTCAGCCCTGGGGGCCATGAAGAAAGATGTCTCTTATGACCAGGATCTCTGTCACCTTCTAGAGAGCAGCCCGAGGGTCGGGAAACTGGTGGCTCTAATCCTGGTGACCTCTCTCTGATTACTCAGCAATGCCATTTGAGCTACAGGGAGGGAGTTCTGGAAACCCCACAGCTCTGAGTCACTCCGATTGGCAGGCGAGTGAAAAGCCCCACAGATCTCAGAGGGATGACAGGCTCGTGCACAGGTGTGGGAGTGCGGGTGTGCTTGTGGATCATGCGTTCTGTGGCTGCGGGGCAGGCTGAAGCGTGCCTGCACGGCCCTGGCCTTCCTCACCCCGTCTGTAGAGGGACCTGCACCTGCCCTGCTCACTAATGGTCAGACCCCGGAATCCTTGCAGACACGACTTCCTCCCTGGGATCTCAGCATCAGTGTGGGTAATGAAGGGTGGGTGGGCAAAGAGCTGGTTTGGAGCAGACTGCTTGGTGTTCCCGTGTTTCTGGAAAGTTCTTCAGAGCCCACATTTCCCCAGAGCAGAATGTGGTGTGTGATTCATTGCTCCTTGCAGTCGGATACATGAATGTGTGCACGTGCGTGTGTGTGCGTGTGCGTGTGTGCGGGGGCAAGCACACATGCATGCCATCGCAGTAAACTCCCTTCCTGAATTGTGAATAACCGTGGACCTTCCTGGAAACCAGCTTTGAGCTGGGATGTGAACCACCTCGCCTCACCTCCCCATTCCTCCCCTCACTTCCTCTGAGGTGGTTATTTAGGTGCAATCCAGTGGAAAGAACAGGGCTGGGAATCCAAGAACTCTTGCCTCCAGCTCCACCCTTGGACTGGTTGTGTGGCCCTGGGCAGCTTCTCATTCACCCTGGCATTGGTTCTCCCAGAAGCAGGAGTCTTGCCCGACTGTCCTTTTCCCCTCAGAGAGCTTGGGAGGGTGGAAGGGCTCTGAAGGGTGCTGTGGGCCCCACTACATATGACTCTTGGTTCTGGGAGGGTTTCCCTGCTCAGTGAAAATGGCGCTGGTCTCTTGCTGACATGGGCAGGGGACACAGCTGGGTGGGTGCCCAGAACTCCTCAAGAGCTCAGAAGCCTGGCGCCCCCTTCCGCCTCCTTCCTGCTTCCCTCCTCTGAGCCCCCTGCTTCTTCACCCCTCATTCAAGGAGGTTCTTTCAGCCCACAAAACTTCTGCATCTCTGTGCCCCTCACCCCTCTTCATCATCCTTAGAGCTTGTCTTCTCCCAGTCCAGCGCCCCTTTTCCTCACCCCATTTTCTACCCCTCAAGATCAGAAACATTTTACTCTGTCTCCTCCCCTGCAAGTTTCCTCTGCCTCATTAATATCAATGCAAACCATTCACTCTAACCCACAAAGGCTTTCTGCACTTGTCCTGGCCTGTATGGTCTGCCCCAGTTATCTACTGCTGTGTAACAAATTACCCACAAACTTTAGAGGCTAAAAACAACCACAGCTTTCTTATACCTCACAATTTTGTGGGCCAGGAATTTGTACAGGGCTCAGCTGGGCAATCCTTCTGCCCTTCATGATGTTGATTAGAAAGATTTATCTGTCCTCAGCTGGTGAAAGGCTAGTCTGGAGGGGCTAGGATGCTCTGCTCAGACATCTGGTACTCCCAGTTGACTTTTCCCAGAGCACATATTCCAAGAGGCCTACTGGAAGCTGTCCCACTAAGTTCAGCCGGGGGTGTCCCCTGGGGCACTTATGGGTGACCTCTCCAGCCTGGTGGTCTCAAGGGTAGGCCTTCTGGGTGACAGCCTCAGCTGAGTCAGTCCACATCCAGGAGGAGGGAATCAGATGCTGCATGAGGGGACTAGGAAATTCTTTCAAGCCGTCTTTCATTTGCCAGAACATCTTTCAAGGTCTTTTTTTTTTTTTGTCTTTTTGCTATTTCTTGGGCCACTCCTGCGGCATATGGAGGTTCCCAGGCTAGGGGTCGAATTGGAGCTGTAGCTGCCAGCCTACGCCAGAGCCACAGCAACTCGGGACTCGAGCCACATCTGCAACCTACACCACAGCTCACGGCAATGCCGCCCGGATGCTTAACCCACTGAGCAAGGCCAGGGGTCGAACCCACCACCTCGTGGTTCCTAGTCGGATTTGTTAACCACTGCGCCACGACAGGAACTCCTTCTTTCAAGGTCTTGAGCTGAGGCCTCTCCCTTTGCCCTTGCTGATGAGCTGTTACTTGGTAACTGTTTTCTAGGCCCTTGGTCTTGGCTTTCCCAGCTTGTCTATGCCTTTGACCTGGGAGGGAAGAGACGGAGGCCTTGGCCAGGGGCTGCAGGCAGAGGCAGATGTTTAACAAAGACAGCAGGAGGGACCCCAGGGAGCTGGAAGGTGAGTGGTACAGGTCAAGCATCATGCCAATGACATATTATCCACATGCTGCAAACACCAGGTACTATCATAGGACCCTGAAATCCTAGCTTGGAGGCCTTGTTAGGGAGCAGGGATGTGGGGCCCCAGGCAGATGAAGTAACAACCACCTGGTCACAGTGGGCAGGGTGAGTGTGGTCTTTTATTTTATTTTTTTGGTCTTTTTGTCTTTTTAGGGCTGCACCTGTGGCATATAGAGGTTCCCAGGCTAGGGGTCGAATTGGAGCTGTAGCCGCCAGCTTACGCCAGAGCCACAGCAACGTGGGATCGGAGCCACGTCTGCAACCTACACCACAGCTTACAGGCAACACCAGATCCTTAACCCGCTAGCAAGGCCAGGGATCGAACCTGCCACCTCATGGTTCTTAGTCAGATTTGTTAACCACTCAGCCACGACAGGAACTCCGAGTGTGGTCTTTATGATGGCATGTCTCACTCACAGGCTCTTGGCTGCTGCAGATTCAAAGGTGGCTGACTGGAGTCAGACCGAAGTGTGTGATTTCCACCTGCTCGGCAGCAGGGATCTGTGCAGCATGAGGGGTTGGTGCAGAGGCTCTGGAATCACAATGCCTGCCTTCAAAACCCAGATCCCCCCCTTGCTATTCTGTAACCTGGAAGAGACGATGGTATCTTCCTGAACGTCGGGTTCCTTTTCGTTAAGATAGAATAGTTAGTCGTGCCTATTTCATCATGCTGTTGCAAGGATTTACTAGCCTGATGAAGGTTAGCAGCTATCATTACTGTCAGTATTGTCCTCAATCATTAGCTTCCAACGAGAAGGAGAGGGAAAGAAGAGGAAAAAGTCAGGAAAACCAATAATGGCATAAACACTATTAATTAAAGCGTATAAAGAGAAAATGATTTATGACAACATATATGGCTGCAGTACTAGTTAATTTACAAAAGGCTGTCACAAATGTCAACACCTAACTTACACATGTGTTTTATTTGTCAGCGTTACAGTTGCACATGGTTAAAAAAGTCTAGCCGTTCCACCTCTCCCCTCCTCTGGATCCCACTTTCCAAAGTGAGCCACTTTTCATTTCTTCAGGGACATCAGTCTCCATATTTTTAAATATCATGCTCATGATATATTTGTATTGCTTTGGTTGGGCTAATGTATAATCTGGACATTGTGACCATTTAATCCATTCTTCGAAGTTGAACCACGTCGTGTACTCTGATTACATGTCCTTTCTTGTGCAACTTTGTTTTCTCTGAGGTCAGTAATTGTCCGTTTGGGTTAGCTTGGTTTCTATACCTATCAATTATTAATCCCTTGGCTCTCCAAAGGAAGTGAAATCTCTTAGTATGTTCAGACACATTGTAATTAACATTTGTAATCAACTCCATTTTATTCTTTTTTTTTTTTTCTTTTTAGGGCCATACCCACAGCATATGGAAGTGTCCAGGCCAGAAGTCTATGCCACAGCCACAGCAATGCAAGATCCGAGATGCGTCTGTGACCTACACCACAGCTCACAGCAATGCCAGGTCCCCCACCCACTGAGCAAGGCCAAGGATCAAACCTGCATCCTCACGGATACTAGTTGGCTTTATTGCTACTGAGCCACAACAGGAACTCCAACTCCATTTTATTCTTGTCCATATTCTTCATCATATGTTGGTGATCTTTGGTTGTCTGCTCATATTTAAGAGTGGGGCACTAAAAATCTGCTTGAAAACTAGGTGCATGGGTGAAACTTTATGACTAGAGGTGAGAGTCTAGGGTAATCTTTCTGAGCTGATTTGCTGGGGGTACCATTGAATGTCAGTATCTCAGGTCTTTTCTCCTGGGCTCATTGGTTTAACTAAAGAGGGATCTGGAGTTCCCACTGTGGTGCATTGGGGAAGAATCTGGCTGCAGCAATGTGGGTCCAATCCCTGGCCCAGCACAGTGGGTTCAAGGATACGGCATTGCCACAACTGTTGTGTAGGTTGCAGCTGCAGCTCAGATTCAATCCCTGGCCTAGGAACTTCTGTATGCCACAAATGTGGCCATAGCCATTAAAAAAAATAAATAAATAAAGAGGAATCCATCGTTTCTTGCCCAAGGGTGGGAGTGGTGCCTAAATCTTGCTGTAGCAATGTGGGAGTGGGGTTAGAGGAAGGGACTGCCTGCCCCCCTTCACTTAGTTCCCCTCCTTACAGATTGGAATCCTCCTCCTGATCCTTGACTGTTCCCAGTGCTTCTGAATTCAGAACTTCTCTGTTTCAATCTTCTGCCAGGATAGGGGAGAGTCCCCTTCATAAAGACTTATTTATTTATTTATTTAAATTTATTTTTTTCCCACGGTACAGCAAGGGGATCAAGTATCCTTATATGTATACATTTTTCCCCCCACCCTTTGTTCTGTTGCAATATGAGTATCTAGACATAGTTCTCAATGCTACTCAGCAGGATCTCCTTGTAAATCTATTCTAAATTGTGTCTGATAAGCCCAAGCTCCTGATCCCTCCCACTCCCTCCCTCTCCCAAACTTCCTATTTTCAGCCTCATCTGCATCCTCAATTTCAAAGGTAGTGGGTACTTCCATTTCTTAGATTTTTGGGGGGCACTGAAACCCAATTAAGCTGTCATTGGTCTTTCCCAACAGTTTGAGCTTCAGCTTTCCAGAGTCTATTGTCCGTTACCATTTGCTTACCCACTGTTCACCTTCCACTATTTTGTGGACTTGACTCCTCTATTCTATTTGTCGTTGTGAGTTTGTGCCTCAAAAATGATCACATTTTGGTGTTCCCGTCGTGGTGCAGTAGTTAATGAATCTGACTAGGAACCATGAGGTTGCAGGTTCGATCCCTGGCCTCGCTCAGTGGGTTAAGGATCCGGCACTGCCATGATCTGTGGCTCGGCTTGGATCCCGAGTTGCTGTGGCTCTGGTGTAAGCCGGTGGCTACAGCTCTGATTCGACCCCTAGCCTGGGAACCTCCATATGCCAAGGGAGCGGCCCAAGAAAAGGCAAAAAGCCAAAAAAAAAAGAAAGAAAAAAGAAAAGAAATTATCACTTTCGTTTTAGTGGGACTTCCAGGGAGGGTGGTTTGGTCTGTCATGTCTTGGTTTAACTGGAAGTTCCAGGGGGCATTATTTAGTCACTTTGTAATGAGGAAATTCAAGCTCACAAAGTATGATGCCATAAGAGAACATAAATTTATTCACTCACATTTCTGGAGGCCAGATGTTCAAATAGTTTCACTGGGATAAAATCAAAGGATAAGCATGGCCCTGATCCTTTTGGAGACTCTAGGGAAGAAACCATTTCTTTTCGTTCTTTTTTCTCTCTTCCTTCCTTCCTTTCTCTCTCTCTTTCTTTCCTTCCTTCTTTCTTTTTTCCCCCTTTTCTTTCTTTACTCCTTTCTTTCTTTTTTTCTTTCTTGGCCATGCCCATGGCATGCAGAAGTTCCCAGGACAGGGACTGAACCTGCACCATGCCAGTGACAACAGCAGGTCCCTAGCCCTATGAACCACGGGGAACTCCAAGGGAGAGCCCATTTCTTGTCTCTTCCAGATCCAAGAGGCTGCTGGGGTTCCTTGGCTTGTGGTCGCATCACTTCAGCATCTTCAAATTTCTCCCTACTCAGTCTGCATATCTCCTTCTCTGCTTCTCTGTATGTCAAATCTTTCTCTGTCTCCCTCTTATAAAAATATATGGGATTGCATTTAGGGCCCACCTTGATAATCCAGGATAATCTCCTCAGCCCAAAATCCTTATGTTTTAAAAGGGTTTATTTTATTGAAGTATAGTTCATTTGCAATGTTGTGTTAATTTCTGCTATATAGCAAAGTGATTTAGTTTATATATATGTATATATATTCATATTCTTTTTCATATTCTTTTCCATTATGGTTTATCACATGACATTAAATATATCCCCTATGCAGTAGGACCTTGTTGTTTATCCATTCCATATACAATAGTTTGCATCTTCTAATCCCAAACTCCCAATCCATCCCTTCCCCCCTACCCCTCCTCCCCTTGGCAACCACTATTCTGTTCTCTATGTCTGTAAGTCTATTTCTGTTTCATAGATAAGCACTTTTGTGTCATATTTTAGATTCCACATATAACTAAATATCATATGGTATTTGTCTTTCTCCTTATGACTTACTTCGCTTAGTAAGATAATCTCTAGGTCCATCCATGTTGCTGCAAATGACATTATTTCATTCTTTTTTATGGCTGAGTTGTATTCCATTGTGTATATTACCACATCTTCTTTATCTATGCATTCGTCAATGGACATTTAGGTTGTTTCCATGTCTTGGCTATTGTGAATAGTACTGCTATGAACAAAGGCGTGCATGCATCTTTTTGAATAGTTTTGTCTGGATAGATGCCCAGGAGTGGGATTGCTGGACCAAGATCCTTGATTTAATCACACTTGCAAAGATGCTTTTGTAACATTTACAAGTTCTAGGGATTAGTATGTGAATATCTTTTAGGGGGCCATTTTTTCAACCATAGCCTCAAACTAGAAATAATCCAAATTTTTGTCAACTGATAAACATATTTTTATATATCTATACAATAGAATACTACCAGTAATAAAAAGGAAAAACTCCTGGTATATGTATGCATAAATCTCAAAAACATGCTGAGAAAATGAAGTCAAATATAAAAGACAAATTTTATCTGGTTCCATTCCTACAAAACTCTAAGAAAGTCATAGTTACTATAATAGAATTCAAATCAGTGGTTGAATGGGACAGGGTTTGGAAGAGGGCATTGACTACAAAGAGGCATAGGGGAACTTTTATGACATGATGGCAATACTCTATTTTTGGTGGAGGTTGCAAGAATTCATTAGTTTGTTAAAACCCATTGAACTGTACAGTTAAAATGGGTGACTTTTTTTTTTTTTTTTTGGCCATGCCTGCAGCGTGCTGAAGTTTCCGGGCCAGGGATGGAACCCATGCTACAGCTATAACAAGAGCCAAGCAGTGGCAATGCCAGATCTTTAACTGCTGAGCCACGAGGGAACTCCAAAACCAGTGAGCTTTTAAAAGTAAATTATACTTCAATAAATCTACTATTAAAAAGGAAAGACTAACAGGCTAAGAAATTTGAAAATCTAGATGAATTGGTAGTGTTTTAAGGAACACATAACTAAACTAGAGTCAAAAAGAGAAAGAAAGTCTGAAGAGAGCAATAAACACAGACTAAATAAAGAAGTTTGTGAAAAACTTTGCTCCTTTCCCCCATATCCTCCAAACTGTACCATGGGAACAGAAGGTAGATCTGCGTACAGGTGATTTATTTCAACCTGAGAGTCTTTCTATGCAACTTTAATAGCTCTAGTGAATAAGTAAAGAAGGGAGAGCTTTCTGTTGATAATGTAATACATGTAACCTTAATACAAAACCTTATAAAACAGCACAAAACAGAAAGCTACTGAATAATATGCACTTGAATGAGACATTAATAAAACATTAGCAAATCAAGTACATTCCTTTGTGAAAAGAATAACACTCCACTAAATTAGAGTTCATTCCAGACATACAGACTGAGTCTGAGGAACAAAGAAAACTAGGTAGAGATGAACCTTGGACTTTTGCTTCACCACTGCACCCTCTCCAAGTCCCCAGGGCAAATGAGTCTCTATCTGGTGGGCAGGGGCACTCCTCATACTGCTATTTCTTTCTGGGGTGTAAAGAGTGTATGATGCCCAGCCCCAAAGAACTGTTTTGTGGGGCAGGTAGTGCTTGAGATGGATTTCTGATGCTTCATTTCCTCGGTCCAGGACCCTTGCCTCCTTCCCTCCGCAGCGGGACTCACATAGACAGGAATCTAGCTTCCTGACAACAGAGAAGGCAACATCCTCAGCAGAAAATGGGCTCCAGCCCTAATAATACAGGAATCAGAGCTATTTCACAGAGACAATAACACACAACTGGCGTACAGACAGGCTCCTTTAGAAGGAGAAAGAACAGAAAGACCATCCATTTAGAATTAGTGTAGTAAACTAACAGTGATAAGGGAAGATTTTAGCAATATCTAATATCTCAGAATAAGAACAAAAAAACATTAAAAAAGATGAAGCATAAATATTAGTATGAAAAATATGGTAGTTAAAGAATAGAATATGGGAGTTCCTGTCGTGGCTCAGTGGTTAATGAATCCGACTAGGAACCATGAGGTTGCAGGTTCGATCCCTGGCCTTGCTCAGTGGGTTAAACATCCGGCGTTGCCGTGGGCTGTGGTGTAGGTTACAGACGCGGCTTGGATTCCAAGTTGCTGTGGCTGTGGCTGTGGCGTAGGCCAGTGGCTACAGCTCCGATTGGACCCCTAACCTGGGAACTTCCATATGCTGTGGGAGCAGCCCTAGAAAAAAAAAAAAAGGCAAAAAGATGACCAAAAAAAAAAAAAAGAAAGAATAGAATAGTTCAGATAAATACCGGGCAGGATCTCTCTGGAGGAGAAGCATGAGTGATGTGGAAGACTAGAGAGAGATCATCTCTAATAAGGAAGGGGAAAAAGACAAAGAAATAAATAAAAAATGAAATGAAAAGTCAAGATGTGGGAAATAAAGTAGAAGTGCGAACATCCAGATGCTAGAAGTTCCAGAAAGAAAGAAAAAAAAAAAAAGGAGAGGAGGACATATTTGAGGAAACAATGATGATAACATTTCCAGAATTAAATAGGGAAAAGAGGAGGATAAGAAAGAGGAAGGGGAAGGGGAGAAGAGAAAGAGAAGGCAGAGGAGAAGAAAGGCTTCAGATGGTGAGAGACTGCAGAGGCTAGAGAGGGAAAAGGAAGGGGAATATGAAATTTAAGAACAGCAAAGTCGAAGAGGAAATTCTAAAGGTTTCCAGTGAGAAAGAATAGTTCACACATAAAAAACAAGAGTTAGATTGACCCTAAAAGATTTTTCGAATAAGCACTGGATACAGGAAGTCATCATGGTATCATTTAAAAAAATATTAGAAGGAAAGAACTTAGACTTTAGAATTTTATATTTAGCCAAGACATTTACATATGAGGGCATGATAAAAATACTCTTAGTCCCAGAAAGCTTCAGAAGGTTTGTCACAAAATGATCCACACTGAAAGCTGTTCTGGATGAAGTATATAAAGAGGAAATGCAAGCCCAGATTTGGCTACCGTATTGAATAGCACAAGTGTAGATCCTTGCTGTTCAAAGTGTGGTGTTTGAACCAGCATCAGCATCACCAGGAAGCTTGTGAGAAATACTCAAGTCCAACTCCAAACATGCAGAATCAGAATCTGCCTTTTAATAAGAATCCTAGATACTTTGAGAATTTGAGAAGCATTGATCTAGAAATTTCAATAGGATTGGGGCTGGGATGGGGGGAAAACTAAAGGAATATAAGAATGTGCTAAAATTCTTGTCGAATTAGATGGTAAGGGATTGAAAAGAAACATTTAAAAGTAACACAACTGGGAGTTCCCACTGAGGTGCAGTAGAAACGAATTCGACTAGCATCCATGAGGATGTGAGTTCGATCCCTGACCTTACTTGGTAGGTCGGGGATCCGGCATTGGGGTGACCTGTGGCATAGGTCACAGACATGGCTCGGATCCTGCCTTGCTGTGGCTGTGGTATAGCTCTGATTCGACACCTAGTCTGGGGACCTCCATATGCCGCACATGTGGCCCTAAAAATAAAAATAAATAAATAAATAAATAAATAAAATTTAAAAAATGCAAAGCAACATAACTGAAAAATTAAGATAGTAAAAACTAATCCATATATTATATATTATATTTTATATAAAAACAATAATCGTGAATGAACTTAACTCACAAGTTAAAAAGGAAAGGATTTAAAAATCCAGATCTGTATTATTTGCAAGACACACTTAAAAAGCTAAGCCCAAGTTAATAGTAAAAAGGAGGAAAAAGATATATCCACAGTTATTAAACCTGAACACAATAGTTATAGCAATATTAACATCAAATAAAATTAACTTTAAGGCAAAGGGCCTGATTAGGGATGGATAGAGAATGACATAATGTAATGATAAAACGTTCATTTTGCTAAGGAGATACAGCAATTTTAAAGATGTATGCATCTAACAAAAGAACAACAAATATCCATATAAAGCAACAACCAATAAATAACATGGAAATGATAAGTCTACCATCATACTAGGAGATTTCAACTTTCTCAATTATATCAGCATGGATATAAAATTTGTATGAATAATACAAAACATTAGATTTAACTAATGGGCATTTATGAAGTTCTGCATATGAAAATTAGAAAAAGCACAGTTTTTTTTCTCAAGCATATCAGAAATACTTACAGTTTCAAATAACAGATGTAATTCAGGAAATAATCTCTGACCACATTATACTTAATTTTGAAGAGAGTAACAAAAAGATAAATAAGAAACTTTACATATTTGGAAACTTGAAACATACACTGCTAATTAACTTATCAATAAAGAAGAAATCATAATAGAAAAGTAAAAATACCTAGATCTTAAAGACTGTGAAAACAGTAAATATCATAGCTTGTGTAACTTAAAGTTTAGTTTTAAATATGAGTATAAGAAAACAAGACAGCCTCAGAGTTAATGAGCTATGTGTCTAGCTTAAGAAGGAGGGGATAAAAAAATAGAATAAAATAAAAGGAAACAGAAAAACATAAGAATAAAAAAATCAAGAAAAAAGAAAAAAGAAGATAAAGAATATCAACAAAACCAAAAGTTGGGTCTTTGAATGACTCGCAGGACGGACAAATCTCTGTCAAGGCTAACCAAAAAAAGAAAAGACACATATAAACACCAACTATGAATTTAAAGGGAGGAGTAACTTCACATAGAGATATTAAAATAAGAGGATACTATAGGCAACTGTACGCCAACAATTTCGAACATATAGACAAAATAGGCAAATTTCTAGAAAATTACAACCGAAAATGCTGCCTAAAAAGAATTAAAACAAAGTGTCAGTCCCAGATGGTTTTACAGATGAGTTCTACAAAGCTTTCACAGAACTCATCATTCCATTTTATACAGCTCTTTCAGACAGTAGAAAAAGAAGGAATGTAAGTTATTCTATGAGGACTGTGCTACCGCGATAGCAGAGCCAAAGACATATTGAGGAAGAAAGAAAAAAGAGAAAAAGGGAAGGAAACAAGGAAGGAAGGGGGTGGAGGGAGGAAAGACAATAGGCCCACATGACTCAAGGGTATAAATGCAAATATCCTAAACAAAATGTTTTCAAACAAGAGTCCAACAGAATCTTACAGTGTTTCAAAAGATTAACAGGAGTTCCCACCATGGCTCAGCGGAAACGAATCTGACTATGATCCATGAGGATGCAGGTTCTGTCCCTGGCCTCAGCATTGCTGTGAGTTGTGTTGTAGGTTGCAGATGAAGCTCAGATCCCGAGTTGCTCTGGCTGTGGTTCAAGCCGGCAGCTGTAAGCTCCAATTCTACCCCTAGCCTGGGAACTTCCATATGCCACGGGTGCATAAAAAGACCAAAAAAAAAAAAAAGATTAACACACTACAGCAAAGTTGATTTCATTCTAGATGAGCAAGGGTGATCAATATTTTTAAAATTCATCAACATTACCATATCAAAAGAAAAACTGCATAGTCATTCTAAGAGTTGTAAAAGAAGTTATTTGATAAAACTCATTCATGATTAAAACACTTAAATCGGGATTAGGATGGAAATTTATAAGCCTTGTAAAGAGCACCTATAAAAAGCCCAGAGCAAATGTCATCCAAAATGGGGGAAATGATTTCATTTATAATCAGGAACAAGACAAGGATGCCAACAATATCACTACTAGGTCTTATTTTATTGAATGACCTAGTCAATTCAATAAAACAAGAAACAAAAATTAGAGGCATAAGGATTGGAAAAGAGAACTTAAAAGTGTCATTATTTGTAGATGATCATGTAGTTACATTAAAATACCAAAAAGTCTGCAGACGTAGAATTAGTAGAATAGGTTCTAGCAAGATGATGAACATAACAGGAATAAACACAAATCAGTCGCATTTTTACATCAGCAGCAAACTAGAAAACACAGTTAAGGACATCATTCAAAATATTATCAGAGAATGTCAAATATCTAACAAATGGTATACAAACTTCTACAGGGAAAAGTATAACATTTTACTAAGAGAATTTAAAAAGGTATAAATATATGGAGAGATATATTCAAGGGTAAGAAAATAATATAGTGAAGCTGTCAATTCTCCCTAAATTAATTTATAGATTTAAGGCATTTCCAATCAAAATTCCAAATGTATGGACCTTGAGTACAAGAAAGAAGTGGCATAGCACATAAGCAAGCAAAGAAGTGAACAGAGCTGGAAAACAGTGGTTATCTGTACAGAAGAAGATGAAATTGTAATCCTGTTTTTCACAGGACTGAAGGGGATTGAATCCCTTTTCACTCTAAAAGGGACTGAAGATTTATGCCTTAATATTCAAAATTCAAAAATCCTAGTAGAAAAAAAAATATATGTATGTATATATATTTTTAGGGTTGTACCTGTGGCACATGGAGGTTCCCAGGCTAGGGGTCTAATTGGAGCTACAGCTCTCGGCCTACACCACAGCCACAGCAATGCCAGTTCCGAGCCGCGTCTGCGACCTACACCACAGCTCACGGCAACGCCAGATCCTTAACCCACTGAGCAAGGCCAGGGATTGAATCTGCAACCTCATGGTTCCTAGTCAGATTCATTCCACTGCGCCACAACGGGAGCTCCTGAAAAATATTTCTTGAACAAGATGTAAAAATGTCAACTGTGAGGAAAAGATTGATAGATTTGTCTATAATAAAATAGGACTTGGTGCTGAAAAAAATAGACATCCTTTACAAAAATTAACTCAAAATAAATCACTGAACTAAAAGTAAAATGTAAAACCATAGAACTCCTAGAAGATGACATAGAAAAAAGCCTAGATGATGTTGGGTATGGTGATGACTTTTAGATATAACACCAAAGGCATGATCCATGAAAGGGTTTTGCTTTTAAAAAAATTAAAGACTTTTGTTTGGTGAGAAAGACAATGTCAAGAGAATGAGAAGACAGGCCATACACTAAGAAAAGATATTTACAAAAGACACATCTGACAAAGATCTGTTATCCAAAATATACAAAGAACTCTCGAAACTCAACAATAAGAAAACAAACAATTGGATTAAAAAATGGGCCAAAAATCTTAACAGATGCCTCACCAAAGTAGATACACACATGGAAAATAAGCATATGAAGAGATGTTCCATATTGTATGTCACTGAGGAAATGCAAAGTAAAACAATTATGAGGTATTGCTCTATACCTAATTGGAATGGCCAGTACTGCTGACAATACCAAATGTTGGTGAGGATGTGGGCCAACAGGAACTCTAGTTTATTGCTGGTGGAACTACAATATGGTACAGCCACTTTGGAAGATAGTTTGGTGGTTTCTTACAAAATTAAACACACTCTTACACTCAAGAATAAAGAATTCTTACAGAATAATAAGAAAAGCACATACAACCCAAAAGAAGATTGTCCAAAGATGTGAAGAGACATTTCATGGAAGAGGAAACACATATCACCCACAAATAGATGAGGAGAGGGTCAGCATCACTGGGAGTAAGAGAAGGCCAATTAGGACTATAATGAGATAGCATTTAATACCCATTCAACTGGCCAAAATGAAAAAGTCTGACAATACCAAAAGTTGGAGAGGTGATGATTCTGGAGGATCTCTTTCTTACACGTTACTGGTAGGAACTGAAATTGAAATAACCACTGTGGAACACAATTTGGGATGACCTCCTAAAATTTATTATCTCTTTCGAGCCAGCAATTCTATGCCCAAACATATTCCCAAGAGAAATGTGTGCATGTACAACAGGAAGCATCCATAAGAGTGTTCAGAGCAGTATGGTTCACGATAGCAAAAATCTGGCACTCTAAGTGCCCATCGATGGAAGAGGGGATGATTAAACTCTGACATATCTACATGATAAAAAAGCACATGGCAGACAGGACAAATGACCTAACATGATACACAGCCATATCTCAGTAATCTAATGTAATATTAAGGGGAAAATGTAAGTCCTCGAAGATGACACAGTGCTTGATACTTTGTTAGCTAAAATAAAACTACGTGCAATTTTAATGAATACATGTGCAATAAAACTATAGTTTTCATTTAGAAAAGATTAAAAAATGATGAATGCAAGATTATGAAAGATGATTAACTTGAGTTGGGGCAGGAAGGGGAGAGGATAGAGGGAGATAGAGGGACAGGATAGAGGGAGACTATGTAGTTAGATGCAGGTTATTTTCAAGGTCCAAGCTTTTGCTTTGGATGGTGGGTTCACAGATGCTTATTTAATTATTAAAACTAACTAACCAACTAAGTAACTAATTTTCTACCCATTTCAATTATGTATTGCTGCATAACGAGCCAGTCCAAGGTTAATGGCCTAACAGAACATTTGTTATTATCATACTTCATGATTTTCTGGGTCAGGAATTCAGACAACACACAGAGGGCTTGTGTTCCACAATGGTTGGCTGGGTCAGTTGGGGTGAGTCCAACGGCAGTGAGCTGGGACTGCAAGGGGCCGGCTGGGTGTTTCTCTGTCTCCATGGAGTTAAGCTTTCTCACAGTATGGCAGCCCCAGGATACCTGTACTTCTTACATGGTGGCTGAGGACTCCAGAGGGACATGATGGATGTTGCAAGGCTTCTTCTGGTGTTGCCTCAGAAATCAAGGGGGAGGGAAGCATAGATAGCATCCCTCTCCACCCCTGGAAAGACATGCAGTATGAGGAAGAAAGGAATTGATGGCAACCAGCTTTAAGTAAAAGCCTATGGGAAGAAGGTATCATAAATAGATCAATTCTTCCCCAATTAATCTTTTAATGTGATATGATTCGCATCAAAACTCAAAGTTCTGGAGTTCCCATCGTGGCACAGTGGTTAACAAATCTGACTAAGAACATGAGGTTGTGGGTTGGATCCCTGGCCTTGCTCAGTGGGTTAAGGATCCAGCGTTGCCCTGAGCTGTGGTGTAGGTCACAGACGCGACTTGGATCCGGCATTGCTGTAGGCCAGCGGCTACAGCTCCAATTTGACCTCTAGCCTGGGAACTTCCATATGCCAAGGGAACGGCCCTAGAAAAGGCAAAAAGACAAAAAAAAAAACCCCAAAAAACAAAAAAACAAAACAAAACAAAAAAAACCCCTCAAAGTTCTAAAATTTATTCAGTGAGTCAACATGAAAGATGTTCTAAAGTTTCAATATGAAAGGACAGTAAATAAAATTATAAAAAGAAAAGTAATGAGAAGATTCTTTCCCTACCAGATATTAAGTATATTCTTCAGGAGAGGGAACACTGGAGGGACAATACAGGGATTGGAGATTAAGAGGTACAAACTAGTCTGTATAAAATAAGCTGCAAGGATGTATTGCACAACACAGGGAATAGAGCCAACATTTTATAATAACTATAAATGGAATATAACCTTTAAAAATTGTGAGTCACTATATGGTACCCCAGTAACTTATATATCAACTACACTTCAATTAAAAATTTTAAATTTTAAAACTATAATAAATAGAAGAGTGTAATATCAATATCAGAATAGACAAGCATAAAAGTGGAAGTAAATAGAAAGTTCAAATCCAGACAGGTGTTTCTAAGGACCTAGTATAAGATAAAGATTTCATATCAGTAAGGGAAGGACTGGCTATCTGATTAAAGGTATTTGCATCATTGGCCTCTTCCTTAGGGCAAAAATATGATTCTATGCCCTTCCTTACTCTCTTTACTTTAAAATAATTTTCATATTGAATTTCACTTAAATAAAAAATTAAAGAAGAATATAGAACATTATTTTTACTGTTTCAGAATGGGGAAGCCTTTCAGCTCTTGACAGCAAAAGCAATAAAGTTAAATACTGATGGATGTGACTACATAGAAAGTACAAATTCATGCTATAAAAATGACTATCCTGAAACATTGAAAAGATAAAGATATCAAAGTGGGATTTTTTTTGCAATAAAAGTACATAAGGAGTTAATATTTTCTCTATAAAGGACTCTTAAAAATCAGTTAAAAATGAATAGCCTAACTGTAAAAAATGAAAATGGCAAATTACACAAGCAGGCAATTTATAAAAGTAAGAGCCAATAAATATACAAAAAAAGTTGATATTCTTTTAAAAATGCAAAATGCGATATCTTACCCCCCTCTAATGGATTGGCAAAGGTTAAAAGGAGTAAAACTAAATAGTGCTTATCAGCATATAAAGAGGCTGTCACTTTCATATCCCATTTATTTGAGTATAAATTAGTACCACTTTCCTGGAGGGCATTTTGGCCATCTCTTCTAAAAGCCATAAAATGAAAGCAAGCCCTTTGACAAAGTAATTCCACTTCTGGGAAGGAATCTATCCTAAACAGATAATTGAAGAGCTTCAAGTTAAACACGGTGGATTGAAAAAAAAAAAAAAAAAAAGAATTAACTCTGCCCCCTCCTGAAACCCCAAGACCAAAACAAAGTTAAAAGAGAAGTGCAAAGTAACAAGGAGATGACAGTGGGATAGAGTTGTCAACATAGCTTTGGAAGTTGAAAATGGATGAATGAGCAGAGAGTGGCAAATTGAACACATGCATTTAATTTTCCTCTCTTCCAAAAATCCCACTAAAGCTACAGTAAAGGGATTGTTTAAAAAGGCTTAAACCCACAAGGGTGGGGAAGATGGGAGAAGAGAAAGGAGGAATTTTGTAAGCTAGAAAGTCAATGGATGAGTCATAATTTACTTGGTGAACCTGAGCATGCTGAGGACTCACCTGGTTTATACCACAGAATCTTCAAAAGACCAAAGAAGTGGAAGCTCTGTTCCTCTAGAAAGAAAATGGGGAAGGAATGTGTGTGACTAACATAGGGAGGATTGTTTGAAAGCTACTTAAGTGGCAATTAGATCCCTATGCTCCCTCTTCTGCTCTGTGTCACTGAAGACCTGCCTCTCCTCTAGCCAGCAGATGACTGGAGGTTTCTTTTCCCTGGAGAGGGCTGTTTGCATTTCTTGACCTGTGGCCATATCATTCCAGTCTCCGCCTCCGTGGTCACATGGTCTCCTTCGTTTCCGTGTCAATCTTTCTCTGCACAAGGACATTTACGATGGCATTTGGGGTCCACTTGAATAATCCAAGTTTATCACCTCATCTCAAAATCCTGGATGTAATCTAACTGTAAAGATCCCTTTTCCAATTCAGGTAACATTTATAGGTGCCAGGAATTAGGATGTGAATCTTTTAGGCGGCCATTTTTCAGTCTGCCAAATAGGCTAATTTAAATCTATTGATTTTCAAAGTTAAATCAACCTTACATTTCTGAAATAAACCTGTTTGATCATACTCTATGACCCTTTCTGGAAATATGTTGTTGGATTCAATTTACTAAAAATTTTAAAAGATGTTTTCTAGATCAAATATCATGAATGTCATGAAGGACACTGGGCTGAAAGTTCTGGTCTCTGTTCAGTTTAAGATGTCTTGGTTGTGGCGTCAGTTTTCACTTCATGTATTTTGAATAACCAATTTTTGGTTTCATTGCTTTTTCTTTCTTGTTTTCCTACTTCCCTTTTCAGAATTGGTTTCTGTTCTTTATTATTCCCTTCTCTTTTCTTACTTGGATTTAGTTTGCTTGTCTTTTGTTTATTTTAGTTCCTTAAGTTTAAACCATTAGTTTGCAACCATTCCCCACCTAGCCTCCTCCCATATATAAGAATTTAAAGCTACAGATTTCCCTCAAGATGCTGCTTTACTTGTAACCCATTTATTTTGACTTATTGTTTTGACTATTTAAAATTCAAAATGTTTTTATTTCATTTGTGAATTCTTTGAAGCATAGGTTATTTAGAAGTGTGTTATTTAATTTCCAAATATTTGGAAATTTCCCAGTATTTTTTCTGTCACTGATTTATAATTTAATTCTGTATGGTAAAATAATTTTATTTGCATGATGTCAAGTTTCTAAAATTTACTGAGTCTTTCTTTTATGACCCAGAATATGGTCTATCCTGGTAAATCCTCCATATGTCCTTGAAAATAATTTGTACTTTGCCCAGATGGATGTTGTGACTTAAAAGTGTCAATTAAATCGGGTTAGTTGACTTAAAATCTTCCATGTTCTTACTAATTTTCTGCTTGTTCTGTCAATTACTGGATGAAGACTGTTGAAAAATTATAATTATTTCTTCTTCCAATTCATTGTTTTTATTTCATTTATTTTTAATCTCTATGCATAAAATTTTAGGATTGTTATCCTTTTATTCTGTCTTTATCCCTGGCAATATTCCTGTTCTGAAGCCTACCGTACCTGATATTAAGATAACTCCTTCACCTTTCTTATGAATAGTGTTTGCAAGATACATCTTTTTCATTATTTTACTTTTAATCTGTGCCTTTGTAGGTAAAACTGGTTTCTTTTAGAGAACATATTGTTGGGGCTTGCCTTAAAAAAATTGAATCTGGAGTTGCCGTTGTGGCTCAGTGGTTAATGAATTTGACTAGGAACACTGAGGTTGTGTGTTCGACCCCTGGCCTCGCTCAGTGGGTTAGGGATCCAGCGTTACCATGAGCTGTGGTGTAGGTCCCAGACGTGGCTCACATCCCACGTTGCTGTGGCTGTGGCATAGGCCGGCAGCTACAGCACCCTATTAGACCCCTAGCCTGGAAACCTCCATATGACATGGGAGCAGCCCTAGAAAAGGTGAAAAGACAAAAAAAAAAAAAAAAAAAATTGAATCTGACAGTCTCTGTCTTTTAACTTTTGTGCTTAGACCATTTATAAATAATGTACACTTCATTTTTCAGCTTAAATATACCAACATCTTCCTTATTTTCTTTTAACTCTATCTGCTATTTGTTCCTTTTTCCTCTTTCCTTCCTTCTCTGGATTACATTTAAAAAATTTTATCTCCACTTGGTTTATTGCTATATCTCTTTGTTTTAATTTTTAGTTATTGCTTTATGAGTTACTATAACCACCTTTAACTTATAGTCTAATTAGAAGTAACAGATAATACCACATGTAACTGTAGAAAACTTAAAGTAGTACATTGCCATTTTCTCTCTCTATCCTTTCCCTGATGATTACTGATGCTCAACATGCAAAACAAAATCTGGATGAGCTATCCCTTCATGATATCATGAGATATCACTTCATACCCATTAGAAGGCTACTAGAAAAGCAACAACAACTAATCCAGAAAATAACACATGTTGGTAATGGTGTGGAGAAATTGGAATCTTGTGTACTGCTGGTGGGAAAGTAAAGTGGTGCACTTGCTGTGGAAAACAGTATGTGGCTCCTCAAAAAATTATACGTGGAATTGGCATATGGTCTAAAACTTTCACTCCAGCGTATGTACCACAAATGATGGAAAGTAGACACTCAAACAGATATTTGTATACATAGCATCATTATTCACATTTGTCAAAAGGTGAATGCAACTGAAGTGTCCATCAACAGATGAATGGATAAACAAAATGTGGTATGTACATATAATGGAATATTATTCTGCCTTTAAAGGGAAGGAAATTCTGAAGCTACAATAGAGATGAACCTTGAAAATATTATGCTAAGTGAAAAAAACCAGTCTCAGAAGGACAAATCCTATATGATTCCATTTAGATGAGGTATTCAGTGGAGAGAAATTCATAGGAAACAGAAAGCAGAATGGTGGTCACCAGGGGATGGAGGAAGAAAGGAATCGGGAGTTGTTGTTTAATGGGTACAGAGTTTCAGTTCTGGGAGAAGAAAGTGTTCTGGAGCTGCATGGTGGTGTGGTTGCACAGCAATGTGAATGTTACTTAAAACCGCTGAACGGTACAGTTAAGTATGCTTAAATGGTGAAATTTATATTTTGCATATTTTACCACAGTAAAAAAAAAAAATAGAGCAGAGATCCTGCTGTGGTGTAGTGGGTTGAGGATCTGGCACTGCCTCTGCAGCAGCTCAGGTCGCAGCTGTGGCTCCTGGCAGGGGAACTTCCATATGCCACTGGTGCAACAACAACAAAAAAAAGCATTCTGCTTTGGACAAGGAGACATTTTTGGTTTTTGGTTTTTGTTTTTTTTTTTGCTTTTTAGGGCCGTACCTGTGGCATATGGAGGTTCCCAGGCTAGGGGTCAAATCAGAGCTGTAGCTGCTGCACTATGCCACAGCCACAGCAATGCAAGATCTGAGCTGCATCTGCAACCTACACCACAGCTCACGGCAACGCCAGATCCTTAACCCACTGAACAAGGCCTGGGATCGAACCTGTGTCCTCATGGATGCTTATCAGATTCTTTAATAACCGCTGAGCCACAATGGGAATTCCTTGGACAAGGAGAAAATCTTCATCAAACAAACTATGCTCATCCCCACTGAAGACCAATTAAATCAGATTCTGGGGTATCAGTATATATATCTTAAAGCTCTCCAGTGATTCTAATATAAAGCCAGTATTGAGGACATCCGACCTGAGTTACAGATCTCAGTGATGGAAGAAGATTTTCCTGACTTTATTTTTATTTCCCTTATGTTTTTTGAGTTTGACCAAAAGATATAAATTGGATTTAAGATAATTTTTCTAGGGTCTGATTATGTTTTAATAGAAGTAACCTTTAAAACCTAAAGTTAGAAATTTATACCCTCCGAAACTATTAAACAATCTTGAGGGTAGAATAAAAGCAATTCAGACACTGAATCCCCCCGCCCTCCAATTTTATCTCCTATTCTTTATAAAGAAACTACAGAAAATTGTGTGCCAACTAAATAAGGGACCAACCTAAGAAAATGAAAACAGGGGAACTAGGAAACTAGGCTGGCCAACATAAGAGAGAACTCCAAGCTTGGTTAATTATGAAAACAGACTATAAACAAATTATTTATATATATGTAGTTAAATACTAAGAAAAGCACTAAAGACACTGTGCCTGTCTTGGCAGAGGGGGAGGAGTGAGACAGGGCATTGCTGATTTTCACTGTGAGCAGTTTTTTAACTTTTAAAATTATGTTCAGGTTATTTCTCTGGTTGAAGAGCTATTTTTCAAATACACACGTGCATAAAGATATATGGATAAAGATGTTCATCTCATCATTGTTTATGACAGTGGGAAAATTACTATTTACTTCAGGAGATAATCTGAGTGCCTATCTTACAGGCAACCACTCTGCCAAGGAAAATAACAGTTGAAGCAGACAATAGAAGGAATGTGTGTGATTAGCGGCCAAATGGCTTATGCAGTTCCATTGTTGTAGGATTTCAGACGAGGTAGAGAGAGCCTTCTGGCTGGGATTGGCTTGGGGAAGAAGATGATGGCTGTGCTTGGCTGGTAAGATGGGACTTAGGGGGCTCTGAAGCTGGGGCAGGGGGCTTATGAAGGGCCCGGAAGAAGGTAGGCACCCAGGATCAGGAAAAAGTGGGCACACTGGCTTTGCAGGTGGGGGAGAGGATGGTGAGGAGGAGACCCAGTCGTGCAGGGCATTAGGGCTGTGCCGGAGAACCAGGGCTGCGAATGGCCAGTGCGGTCTTTTCCACGTGCAGCTAAGCATCCTTCCTACCAAGCCCTGCAGCGGGACTCCCTGCCGTCTTTCTCCAGCAACATCTACGTGCTCTTTTCTTCTACCACTGAGATCAAACATATCGTTTTAAGGTGGCCGGTAGCCAAGATTAGGCTCTGTGAAGCCGGAGGAGTTTGGATTAGGGTAAATCTGAGGACAGGTTTAGCGGCGAGCCTGTGGCCAGGGTTAAAGTTCAGGCTGAGGCCAGGCTTAGGGTTCAGTCTGCGTTCAGGGTTAGGGTTTGTCTGCAGATACTGGTTTCTGATTGGATCCTGTTTTTTTCCGGTGTCAATAAATGTTGCTTAAGGTCATGGATGAATTGCAGATTTTGGCCAGCTCTCCTTCCCAAAGCCTTTCAGCCTCTGCCTTTCTCAGGCCCTTCTTTTGGTTTTTCTGGCACCCTCTTATCACACCACACACCCAGGCGTCTCCCCCAGACCTCCCCAGGCCCAGATGTCCTATGTCCCAACCCACCCCCTCCCCCTTTTCTCATTGGCAGGGATCCAAGCCCTCAGCAGTGGGTGCCTGGCCTGTGTTGGGAGGAAGGGGTTGCATGGTGGGTTTGGCAGTGGTAGAGCTCTGCCCAGAGGATGCTGGACTCTCTGCCCCCTGACCATCTCACCGCCACCAAGCCAGTGGCTCTTCTCCCCTCATCGCTCTGGGTTGGCTGCCTTCCTCATTTCCTGGGGAATCCCAGCCCATAGAACGCATGGGTGCTTCTGAGGCAGGACACTGAAACTTTAATCCCAGCTTTCCTTTCATTCCTGACTGCCTCCCACCACCCCCCCCACTGCCATGGTCTCAGTTGGGCCCCTCCCTCTCCCTGTCCCCAGCAGACACTGGAGTCAGGCCTTGGAGGAGGGCTCCCCCATTCAGCCCAGCTTGGCCCTCTGGGTGTGGGATGGTCTGTCCCTGGGCAGGGTTGGGGTGCAGTGGAGGTAGGATGGTGGGGGCCATGGGACTGGGCAATATCTCCTTGTTCCTGTGCTACCCCCCGGGTGCATGCCTTCCCAGCCTTGTCCTTGGCTGCCTTCCAGCTTGGCTGCCTTGCTCCCCGCCTTCCTGCTTCAACATGCAGGAGTTTCAGGAGCGGCTTGGAGGACGCAGAGCGTGCCGTCTGGCACTGAGGCAGCCAGGGAGGGAGGGGCCCACGCGCTGGCTGCCCTGCTGCCTCTCTCAGCTCCTGCTGGACTTCTTCCTCTCTGTCATCTCTGTTTGCTTTCTCTGGGTCCCAGCCCCACCAAGGCCCTGGCCTCTTTCTGCCTCCACTCCAGCCTCTCTTCTTTCCATGACTCCGTCCCTGTCTGTCCCTGTCACTGTCTTGCTCCTGTTCTGTGTCTCTGCTCCCATCTCGGCCTGGTCTCCACCCCCGGTCTTGTTGTCTTCTTCTTTTTCTTTTTTTCCCTCTTTGTAGGGCTGTACCCATGGCATGTGGGAGTTCCCACGCTAGGGGACGAATCGGAGCTGCAGCTGCCGCCCTATGCCACAGTCACAGCAATGCAGATCCAAGAGTCTGCAACCTATACTGCAGCTCATGGCAATGCTGGATCCTTAACCCACCGAGTGAGACCAGGGATCGACCCTGAGTCCTCATGGATACTAGTCAGATTCATGACTGCTATGCCACAATGGGAACTCCTTTTTTTTCCTTTTCTTTTTCTGTTTGCATCTCTCTTTTTTTAAATTTTATGGCCACACCTGGGGCATATGAAAATTCCTGGGCCAGGGGTTGAATCTGAGCCTTAGCTGGGATCTGCAACACAGCTGTGGTAATGCTGGATCCTTCAACACACCATGCCAGGCTGGGGATCAAACCCAAACCTCTGTAGCACCCTGAGCCACTACAGTCAGATTCTTAACTCACTGCACCATGGCAGGAACTCCCTGACTGCATCTCTTGCTTGCAGACTCCATTATCACAGAATGGATGGGCAAGTCTCATCCCCGGTTACTTGGCAAGAAAGACCTATGACAAATTCCTGTTGGTGGTGATAATAATTTGGTGGAGGGACACTTCCCCTAACCTCGCCTCACCCATTTATCCCTGTACAGGAAACTTTATCACCCACTCACTTCTTGGGGCCAAGGGGTGCAAAATCGCAGGCTGTTCTGCTTCTGGGGTCTGTGAAAGCTGGGTGCAATTTGCAGGTGAAATGAGTGCCTTTGGGGAGTGAGGTGGTCCTTTCAACCTGAGGAACCTGAGCAATGGTGCAGAGGTAAAACCATGCACGAGCCAGGGTCCTGGGACGTTCGCCTGCTGAGACCTTGATGTTATGATTGTGAACAAATGGGAAGAAATGGAGAGGCCGCTTGAGCCCAGATAGTGGACTTGGACTTGACTTTTTGGGCAGTAGGGAGGCAAGGTGGCTTCTCCAGCACAGGGATGCTGGGCCTCAGGTGGCCATCAGGAACCTGCTTCCTCCCTCGACACACGAGCACCAGAGGGCTTGGACCAGGGACATTATCCATGTCCAATGCAGGTGGCTGTGCTGATCCCGGCCTTCACAGAGGGCGTCTGTCTCTGGGGGGTGGGGTTTCTGCAGGGATGGGGACCATTGGGCAAATGCCCAGGCAGGTCAGGGAAAGGAGTTGTGATGGCTGTGTCTCCTGTACTTTTGCTCTTCAGCAGCTTCTCCTGTGCCTGGAACAAAGCTTAGTTTATCATTTCATTTGCTTATTTATTTATTTGTTCTGGCCACACCCATGGCTTGTGGAAGTTCCTAGGCCAGGGGATCGAACCCCTTCCACAGCAGTGTTCTGGGCCACAGCAGTGACAACGCTGGATCCTTAACCTGCTGAGCCACCAAGGATCTCTATTTCATTCATTTTTTATTTCTTATGTTTGGCTGTGCCTGCAGCCCCTGGAAGTTTCCTGGCCAGGGGTTAGACCAGAGCTGTAACTGGAGCCACTGCAGTGATGATGCTGGATCCTTAACCACTAGGCTACCACAGAATAAAGCTTAGAATCTGTGCAGAGGTTGCAGGCCCGGCCTGGCCTGGATCTTGGGTCCTAGTGCGTATCCCCATGGTGGGGTTTTCTCAATGTGCTCAGACGGTCTCCACATGCACTCTCTCAGCCCACTCCTTCTCATCCAGGGGTTTCTGCTGGGAATTCTGCCCTGCCCACTGAGGATGAGGTTTGGTCCTGCTCCTGTGTCACACTTAAGGAGCCCGGGCTCCTCAGCAGGCACCCTCGGGTGGGGTGCCCAGCTGCTAATTGGTACCTGTAAAGCACTTGAAAGAATAAAGGATGACACCAGTGAGGAATGCAGCTTCTAATCCCAGTGACTCTTGAGTCAGAGGAGGAACTGGGGAGGGACGGTCCGGAGAGGCTCCTGGACTGGTCTCCTTTTCATCTTCAGGAAATTTGCCCCTTCAAGATCTGCACCCATGGGGAGGCCCCAGGAAGCCCTATCCCCTTTCCAAGGAAGCAAGGCCTGAAGAGCGCCCCAGTCCTGGTTGCTTCTGTCCCTCAGGATGAACTAGAGAAGGACCCCAGTGCAGTCAGGAGACCCAGGCCCCAATTTCCAGAATAACTCTGAGGTCTGAAAAAGTCACATCTTGTATCCCAACCCTCATGGTGACAAGTCACCAAAGGCGCACCTCAAAGTAGCTTAAACGGGAGAGTTTGCTCTCTCCGTTAATGTAGGGTGATCCCAGGCAGGCTGACCTAGCAGGCCAGCAACCCCTCAAACCCTCAGGGGCCTGGGGACCTCTCATCCTTCCTTTGCCTAAAGCGGCAGTTGGCAGTGTCTTCCTCAGGGTTGTAAGTGGTAAAATGGTGCCTCTCTCGCGCTCTCTTTTTTGGACTAGAAGACAATACCTGGGATCTTTATTTTATTTTTTTAGTGGGGTACAATCATTTAGTTATTTATTCGTTATAATTTTTTAGTAAGTTGATTTACCATGTTCTATCAATTTATGCTGTACAGGAGTTCCCGACATGGCTCAGTGATTAATGAATCTGACTAGGAATCACGAGGTGGCAGGTTCAATCCCTGGCCTCGCTCAGTGGGTTAAGGAGCCGGCGTTGCCGTGAGCTGTGGTGTAGGTCGAAGACGCGGCTCGGATCTGACATTGCTGTGATGTAGGCTGGCGGCTACAGCTCCAATTAGACCTCTAGCCTGGAAACCTCCATGTGCTGCAGGTGTGGCCCTAGAAAAGGCCAAAAAAAAAAAAAAATTACAGTGTACATCAAAGTGACCCAGTCATATGTATGTATAATATATATATATATACATACATTCTTTCTCTCACACTATCCTCTGTCATGCTCCATCGCAAGTGACTAGATATAGCTCCCTGTGCTATACAGATCTCACTGCTTATCCACTCCAAGTGCTAGAGTTTGCATCCACCAACCCCAAACTCCTCGTCATTCCTACCCCCTCCCCGCCCCCTTGGCAACCACAAGTCTGTTCTCCAAGCCCATGAGTTTGTTTCTTTTCTGCAGATAGAAAACTCTCCCTCAGGCCGCCGCTTCCTTCCCAGGGCACACTGACCAAGATGTTGTTAACACGCTTGGGCCGGGGAGGGAGACCCTGTCATAGGCTTGCACTGCTTGCTTTCAGAGGCAGGTCATGGCAAGTTGTGAGTGTCCTGTGGCATTTGGAGACAGGGGGTTGGGGGCCGGGGGGATTGGCAACTGGAGATGGCCTGCCATGGTTGGAATGGTTCACATCCTCCGTGGCTTTTTTTTTTTTTTTGTCTTTTTGCCTTTTCTAGGGCGGCACCCGTAGGCATATGGAGATTCCCAGGCTAGGGGGTCTAATCGGAGCTGCAGCCACTGGCCTACGCCACAGCCACAGCAATGCAGGATCCGAGCCATGTCTGTGACCTACACCACAGCTCATGGCAACGCCGGACCCTTAACCCACTGAGCAAGGCCAGGGATCGAACCTGCCACCTCATGGTTCTTAGTCGGATTTGTTAACCACTGAGCCACGAGGGGAACTCCCTCCGTGGATTTGAGCATCATATGAGTCATTTATGAAGGTGAAAACCTTACTTTTACTATGCGAGCGTAGGCCCTAACTCCATGTTATAGGCGTGTTCTTACCCAAGATTTACCATGTAAATTGAGGGAAACCTCTCTGTGGTTTAGAGCCGCCCACCACTTGGGAGGATCCCAAAGGCAGTGTGGCTCCGCAGGGCACAAGTGACTGCCACCCCATCACAACATTCGTCACTGTCGCAGTGCATCCTCTGGGGTGGTCTCGCTTGACCATGTAACATATCAAAGCGCAATGATCCTATCAGAAACTGCTTTTCCTGTTATCCCCCCTTTACGTTAGGTATGGCATTGCGTTGATTTTTTTCTTTGAAACTATGTATTATCTACGGATTTTACTTCCAGATAAAAAAGAGGCTGGCTCAAAATGTCAGCTGTCAAAAGAGGGTGCTAGATTTGAGAGGGTTGTGAGCTGCTGCCTTAGGCTAATAGAGTTTGTTCCTGGGACTGACAGGGGGCAAGCTCCTTGGACATAAACTTCAGAACAAAATCGGGGGTACCCAGAGACAGAGCCTTCTTTGGGGTGGGGTGGAAGGTCAGCTGGGAAGCTACTCATGCCTCTGCTCTACTTAGCCCATGGGGGCCTCAATTTGCTCATCCGTGAAATAGGTTGATAATCTCAGCTCTGCTTCCTTCCTCCCTTGTGAGACTCTAATGCAGGGAACCGAGAAAATTCCTGGAAAAGGGAAAAGTGCCGATCGACTAGGAGGGCGCTGCTGTGTCTTTCCTGTTTCATGGCCTCAGGAGCCCATGTCCTCACAATCCCCCGTATTGTTACCCCAGATTCATTAACGCCATTCACATCAAATAGAAAGGCAGGTGCCAAAGACATCTGCGCCCCCACCAACATGTGGTGTTTCTTAACCCACCTCCCCTGGGGGCCAGCACCTTCTCTTGGCCTGCCCCTCGCAGGGCACACCTGCGTGCTGCCAGGCCCTGGGTTCCATAGGAGAGAAACAAATGGAGATGGTGAAATTCCAGGTGTCAGGAAGTGTGGAGGCGGCGCAGATGCTCCTGCTTGGAGTCCATCCTGCTCCCCCATCCGCTGGGGATTTAGATGCTGGCTCTCAGCTTCTCCCTGGAGGTGGGGGTGGGGAGAGTTTTGGCGAACCCCGAAGCTTGCTCTTGTGGGGTGGGGGTGGGGTCTGTCTCAGTCTTACGTGGCAGTTAAGGGCAGGACTGAGCACCTGGGTTTAAAACAAATGCCGGGGAGTTTCCGTTGTGGCTCAGTAGGTTAAGAACCAGACACCATGTCTGTGAGGATGCCAGTTCAATCCCTAGGCCTCGCTCAGTGGGTGAGGAATCCAGGGTTGCCCCAATTGTGCTTTAGGTAGCAAATGTGGCTCAGATCCGGCATGGCTGTGGCTGTGGTATAGGCTGGCAGCTGCAGCTCTGATTCCACCCCTAGCCTGGGAACCTCCATAGGCTGCAAGTGCAGCCCTTAGGGGAAAAAAAAATTAAAATAATGCCTGGATTTAAATGCAGGGGCCACGTATTGAACCACTCTGTGCCTCAGTTTCCCATCCATAAATGGCATAAGAACATATCATTGTAATTAAAGGAAACAATGACTATAAAGCTTTAGAACCATGCCTGGCGCAATGATTTAGTCATTAGCTGATTTGTTGCTGACACATGAAGTTCTGGGGCTGAGAGCAGCGTGCTGCTGGGGTACCCCCATCTTTGCTGGGCCCAATAGCTGGAGTCCTAGGGATCATGACTCACAGGTCCTCTGGGGGAACCGCCTTGGAACCTCGGCCTCCCCTCCCAGGCCCGAGGTGGCCGGGCCCAGGGAATGACCTCAGCCAGCAGGAATGGGGAGTCTATAGGGCTGCCTCCCCTAGGGCCTTCCTGATGCTGCCTTGTACCTGCTTCCTAGCAGGTGACCCTCAGGACTCCAGAGGTCACACCAGGGACTCACTGTGGCCTCCCGATCTAGACACCGTGTGTGGGACCCCTCAGTCCCTCCTTTCTGCAGCCACATGGTGTGCAGCTGATTCCAACCCCAGCCTCAGGGGCGCCATTGACCCTGACCTCTAGCCGATACATCAAGCAGGCTTCTGATTGATGCACGACTCTGACCTTTGTCTGATCTCTGTCTCTGGCCATGGATTGACTCCTGGGCTCAAACAGTCCCAGTTCCGGTCTCTGGCTGGGCTCAGGCCCTAGCTACAGATTGACCCATCTCCCAGACATGGAAGATGGTCAGGGGGCTTCTTGGATGAAGTCCTTCTCTCTGCATCACTTGTCCCTCCCTTCTGATCCCTGGGCTCTGGGCTGGGGTGGTCCCTCGCCTGAAGGTGGGGAGTGCCTGCCTGGCTCTGCTTGCTGGGAGTGGTCACATGAAGAGGGGATCTCGGCCTGAGAGGAGAAGATGCTGGCTTTGTTTCTTAGTCCATTTCTCAGTGATGCTCACTGAGGAGCATCCTTTCTCCTGCCCCTTCTGACTGCAGCTCCCAGATGGAAGGGACCAGACCTCCCTGCCAACCCTCATTGTTAGCACAGAAGCGCCCCAAGAGCAGCCGCGGAACTCCTCAATTGGACCAGATGTCTTAAGGACAGAACTGAGCCTCTTCCCTCCGACTGGGGAACCCCCAAAAGCTGGAGCTGTGTCTCCATCACCGCAGGGGAGTCCCTAAGAAGGGGAGATGAGCAGCTTGACTGCGGCAGGTGTACAACCTTGGATTCAAATCTTGATGTCGTTCGTTCGTGTGTGTCCTTGGACCAGTCGCTTAACCTTTCTGAGCTGTTTCCTCACCTATGAAATGGGGCCAGTGACATTACTGACCTCATAGATTTGTGAGGATTGAATGAAATGAGCTTCAGGAAGCCCTGGGTGTGGCGTCAGGTGCTTGCAGGTGCCCTGTGGATGTCAGAGGTCACAGATATGATACTGCCATCATGTTAGGGGTTCTGCAAGGGCAGTAGACACAGCGAAGCTGAGGTCTTCGCCCTCTGCACTCAAACCAGGTTTTTCTCACTGGGGAGGGATCAGATGGGCCTACCTGCCACCCTCAGGGGCTCTGGGCCTGCAGAGCTTGGTCCAGCCTCTCCATAACACTTCTCTCTGTCCTTCATCCTAAGAAGGCTTCTCCTCCTTGGCTTTACCCCCACCCCCTACATCTACTTATCCTTTTGAGTTGCTGGCCCAGCCCAGCCTCTCCGAGAAGTCTCCTGGCTTGACATCTGCCAGGGCCTAGCTCTCTAAGGCTAACTCACAAAAGCCAGGGCTGATCCTCCATTGCAGATGGCCTTGCCATGATCCCTGGCTGCCTGGATCTCCAGGAACAGTGAGAGCCTGGGGCTCGGCCTGTCCCTCTGCCGTGGACCTAGGGCAGGGCTGGGGCAGAGGTGGGGTGTGTCCTCTGAATAAGAGCCACTGTGCTGGGGATGTCTCTGTAGCCCTTGTGACCCAAGCAAGTATCCAAACTGTCCCAGGCAGGGTTTGGGATTTGTTCTCTCCCTTTTCAATTAAGTAAGTCAATTAAGTCATCTTGAGTCACTCCAGTGGCTACTTGGGGCTTTCTCCTTAGTGAAGCCTGATTCATTAAGACAACAGGACAGGTGCCAAGTTCAGCCATGGCTTCATGAGCTCAGGGCACACTTCCTGAGTTCAGGCTGGGGGGTCCTGCCCACAGAACATGACTCAGGAGAGAGAAGAGCAAGGCAGGCACCTCCATACATGCCCTAGGACTGACCTCCTGGGAAGAGACCAAGAAAACAGGGATGTGATGCCCCATGGGTCACTTGGCCAAAGCAAGATGTGAACTCAGGCTGCCCCAGAGACTGGGGCATCCATTTTTTCCATCAGTCACAAGCATTCTTCAGTGGTCTTCTAGGTGCAGGTTTGAAGGGAAGGTTAAAAAAAAATGGCTCTATGACTCCTGGAGCCACCCTTTTTACCTTGGCTGATGGGGAACTCAGCTATTAATTTAATCCATAGTCACAAGGATCTGTGTCAGCCTGTCTGTTTGACATATTTGTGTCTTTTTCCTCTCGAGTTTTTGTTTATTATTATTTGCTAGTAGTGACATAGGAGTACGCATGTAATTTATTATAAGCTACCTCATGTCCTCTCGGGAAGTAAGTAGAGTCTAAGTGAAACATCAACGAGTGGGGTCCTGGAGTTCCCGTCGTGGCACAGCAGAAATGAATCCAACTAGGAACCATGAGGTGGCAGGTTTGATCCCTGGTCTTGCTCAGTGGGTTAAGGATCTGGTGTTGGCGTGAGCTGTGGTGTAGGTCGCAGACATGGCTCGGATCCCAAGCTGCTGTGGCTCTGGCGTAGGCCAGCAGCTACAGCTCCGATTAGACCCTTAGCCTGGGAAACTCCATATGCTTAAAAAAAAAAAAAAGAATGGGGTTCAGAGGAGCCCACAGACCGTTAAAGAGGAATATTGGGAACATCCTGCATCTCTTCTCGGTTGAAGGTAAACTCAATCTAAAGAGTGTAGATAAAGTAACATTTCTGGGGCCTGAGGACCAGAAAACAATTGCAGCTGCAGCTTCTGCTTGGGGTGAAGAGTAGCAGGGGCTTGGCCCAAACCACAGCTCTCTGCAGAGGGAAAGTGGTCTGGGTTGAGAGCTGCAAGCCTCGACTTTTGGCCCCAACTCCACCATTCTCTAGCAGTGGGACCAGGGTAGCTCCTCTGTTTATCCGGGTGCTAAGTGGGTGTGGTGATGGTGGGGGGGCTGCCCTTGGCTTTCTGGGGGCTCCACCAAGGCTCCCCTGGGCCAGTGGGTGATTTGAACAATTTCTCCAATTAGGACTGGTTTGCACACAGCTCTTGCGGCTCAGAGAAGGAACTGGGACTGGGAGGGTTTGCTCAGGCTATAAGGCCAGAAAGGCTCCCACCCCATGTCCTAGAAGAGGAACCCATGTGTTATAAGAATGACTGCTCCTGGTGTCAGAGACCCACTCACCACTGAGGCCAGGTGCTCCCCAGCCACTGTCTTCCCTGCTTGCCTAGATCCCTGTGTCACATTCCCAGCATCCTGTGGTGACCTAGAGGCTGTGTCACAGTTACCTAACTCCCTTGGAGTCCCAGGTGGCTTCCAGCGTGGGGAGCCCTTCCAAGACTCTGAACAAGAGGAGCCTGCAGAGCCAGCCAATGGAAGCTTCCAGGAACATCCTTACCCTGGGAATGGGCTGAGCGGGCCCTGACGCACCTGCCTCCCCGTGGTTCTGTGCAGATGGTGTCATGGGCACAGTCACCATTTACTTGTGCACACGTCACATGCCACCTGCTGAGCTGAACGCCTTATTTAATCCACACAACATTCCTATGAGTCAGGTACCATTATTAGCTTAACTTTATAACGAGGGAAACCGAGGCACAAAGGTTGGGTCCCACAGTTAGGAAATGGTGAGTTACCAAAGTTCTCTTAACCATTATGGTCTAGGGACTCTCATTCATTCATTCCACAGTGTTTATGGACTGCTTACCACGCCAGGAGTTCAGGCTCCATTAAGGAGTGAAAGAGACTAGAAGCCCCGCCCACCTGCAACTGACATTCCAGACGCCACAGAAAGACCTCAAACAATAGACAGAGTGGACCAGAAAATTATACCACACTTTAGAAGGTAATAAGCGGTGTGGGGAAAATAAAGGAGAGTCAAGTGGACTAAAGATGCAGAGGATAGGGGAGGGTTGCAATGAAGCCGGGCGGTGAGGAAGGCCTCGTTTTAGGGAACACTTAAGAGGAGGTGGTGGGGGAGCCATGTGGTTCCTTGGGATAAAGACACACAGGGGCCCAGTGGGTGAGCCTGGCTCCTATAAAGACAGCAAGGGGGTGTGGGCGGCTGGAGGGAGGCTGCGGGGCTTGAGGGCAGAGAGAATGGGGGACACTCACTGGGTGTGTGTCCCTGCAGGCCATTGTAAAGCTTTTTTTTTTCCTCCCCAAATCCTGTTGGTTTTATGATGCAAATAGAAGGATGGCTGTGTCTTCAGGGCTTTTGTGGTTTCTGTTTGAGAGCAATGGGCAGCCTTGTAGATTTCAGCAGGGAGGGACCAGATTTGATCATCTGTTTATAAAGGACCCTCTGGATACAGTCAAGAGACCAGACGGAAGGCTGGGCACCTGCAACGGTCCAGGGCAGCCCCTGGGGCCTGGCCTGGCTGGGGAGGAGAGGAGCGGTGAGAAACAGTGAGATCCTGGATGTGTTTTGAAGGTGGGGCGGAAGGACTTGCCACTGGATTGGATGTGAGTGGGAGGGAATGAGAGGAGTCAAAAATTTGTGGCCTGAACAACTGGTAGGATGAGTTACCATTTACTGAGACACAGGGTGGAGACGTTTCTTTTTTGGGGTTTGGGGGATGATCCAGGGTTCAGTCTTGGGTGTGTTGAGTTTGAGCTGCTTATCTTGCAACCCAGGCAGAGCCGTGGAGCCGGTGGCCGGGCCTTCTGGATCTGGAGTGCTGGGAGAGGCCAGGTTGAAGCCTTGTCATGGGGTGTCCCAGCCTCAGAGCTTAGGGGTGATTGAGGGACTGGAGCAGGGCGAGGTCAGGCCACGCGGTAGGTGGGTGGCAGGGCTGGGACTCTCACCTGCTGCCTCCCAGCGACAGCCAGGACAGGAAGGGGCTGGGGCTGGCTGAGTCCCCCATGCTCGCTAACAGAGAAGGGAACAGAGGCCCATGTGACTTGCCCAGGCCGGCAAGGACAGGCGGCAGAGCTGGACCCCAGGCCTCCCTGACGCAGGGCTCAGAGATTTGTGCATGACAAGAAAGCACTCGCGGAAGCGCCCTGACAGGTCTGGAATGTGGGAGTGAGTGCGGTGGTGATTGTTATTTGCCCCATTGGCTGGCCAGGGGCGCATTTCAGCAGGATTTGCCCTCTCACCCAGTGAGCTCCAGGGATCAGCTCACGTTCTTCCTGCTGGGAGAGGCCCAGGCCCCTGGGTGGGGGCCCCACGCTCAGTCCCTGCCTCCCTGATTCATTCCAGCTCTCCTGGCAGCCTGAGTCACTTACTTTCCAGGCGAGAGCTGCTGCCTGTTTGGCAAATCCCTGGATCCTGGGGTGGGGGGTGGGGGGAGGAGGAATGGGCACTAGAGCCCAAGGTTAGTCCTGTGTATAGGTGAGGCAAAGCAGCCACCCACACCTGCCCCAGATCCCTGCCCCAGCCTGGAATTCACTCACTTGTCTTTCTGTCCATCCCATCAGCGATTCCTGAGTAAGCATCTCCTTTCAGGTACTCAGTATGGTGCAGGTTACAAACCACTTGCCGATGGTCCTGTTTTGCAGCCGAGAAGACCGAGCCTCTGAGAAAGGAAAAACCTGGCTCAAGAGAGCCCAGCTAGTTAACAGGAGAGCCAGGGTCCGGCCCCAACTTGTCTGACTCCAAGAGTTCTTCCATGTACCATCACTCCTGTCCCCAAGCTTGGCTGCCATTTTCCAACTCTTGGCCCTGATTTTCTGCTCTGGGAAGCAAGCTATGACCTTAGGGAAATCTGTTGATTCACCTTGCACTTTGGGTAATGGAAGAAGGAGGAGACAGGGGCCAATGAGGAATAGCCTCCTCCATGACCGAGCAGCAGAGGCTTGACAGTGATGGTGGGAGACATCTCAGTGGGTGGGTGCTTAGCGTTGGCTCCATGGAAGCAACCAGAACATCAGAGGAGAAGTCAACTGGTAGAAGGCATCCTGGGGAAGGAAATAGCCAGAGGCATGGAATGAATGGTATTCATGGGTCAAGGTCATAGGGTGTGTGCATAGGGTGGGGGAAGGTCAGAAGGCAGAAGTTTCTGAATGCCTATGGAATGTTCTGGGCTGGAATGCCAAGGGGCTAAGGTGCCTCCTCTTCTAGGAAGCCTTCCTGTGTTAACTCTCTTGATTCCTCAGCCCCAGGCGGCTCTCCTTCCTTCCCTGGCATAGCCTGTATTTCAGAAGGAAAACATGAAACTTCCTGGGTCGTACCCTCTGTCCCAGGGAACAGGGCATGAGGCAGCTCTCAGGGATGGGGGCCCACACAGATGTTAGAGCCCTGACACTTTCCCAAGAAGGATCAAACTCGGGGCCAGCCCCATGACAGGTGGATTGTGTTTTACTTGAGGTGTAGCCAGAAGTCTTCTCTCCAAAGAGCCCCAACCGAGGGTTATGATGCCTAGCATCTGAGCAATGGAGATTCACCCCTTTGGACTCAGGCACATGCCCTTACTATAGGCAGATCTCCTGCTGAAGGCTGTTGCTTTTCCTATCATCATGAATGCCACAAACTAACACTTTCCTCCCTATGTGGGGCGTGAGGGCAGGATGGGGGAGCAGAGAAAACGAGGGTGGCCTGAGACCCCCACACGAAGGCCAGGCAGCAGAGGCACCTCGGGCCATTTCACACCTGTGCTGTGGGAGGACCGGGTCCATTCGGAGGCTTCTCAATAATCCATCCCCATGTTTCACCAATGCCCCATCAGCTAGGTCAAAATTTGCCCTCTTTCGGTGAGACTCTTGGTGGGTCTTGAGCTTCCTTGTTAGAGGCGGGTGTAGGGGCTGATTTAGGGGGACTGAAAAGAGGGTTCTTGGAGTGCCCTTTAGCAGGCAGAGCCTAATTCAGGGAAAGGAAACCTGTGCACCTGTCCGATAGCCAGTCTGCAGAGGGCACAAAAGAGTCAAGCTGTAAAATGTGCCTTCTCCCGTTTCCACCTGTGACCCTATCTGTAACTGCCCAGTGCTCATTAGCTCCACTCCCACTGAAATGGACAGTGCCCTTGAACAGAATTAAAAACACATAAGGCTCACCTGTCTTGACTGTGTGTTCCTGAAGTAAGTATGCACATGCCGTATGATGCATTTACATGCCATGCATTTCACTCGGGACTGAGTCAAAGCTGCAATCAACCAAAATCTCACAACCAAACAATGCATGGTGCATACAACATGGCTTTGGGGGAAGGAGGGATTTATTTTATTATAAGGTTAAGGTTTTTGACGTGACTCTCAAAAGTGAGTCTGGTTTACAAAAAAGGAAGTCTGAGAACTTGAGTAACATGGCCAGTGGATGACTGTGAGCTGGAATAAAAATGTTTAAATATATTGCAAATAAGGCTTCGATAAGTTAGAGAGTGTGGCTAATGGTGGCCACTTATGAGTAAGAGAAAGATTGTGAAATAAAGGCAATTCCAAGTAAATTGAAATAATTACACTTACTGCAAATAGTTGATTTCTTATTTTAAATTTGGAGAAAAGATATATCCTTTATAATAACTGAAAATCTGTTTCCTCAGTTCCACTGAATAAAACTGAACAAAAAAAAATGTTTAATGGTTTATTGGGACATGAAATTATTAGCTTTCTTGTGTTGACTGGGTGCCTTGTTCTTCCCTTCGGAGAATGGCTGGCAGCATAGATGCTGCTTGTGGGCGATTGGAAAGCATCAACTGGGTATGTTGCAGCTCCAAATTTGTGACATCTCATTAGTGCTTTAAATAATAAGATCTTGCAGCAGGTTTAAGAACCTTTGCAACTTCAGTGTAGTGATGAGCATTTATGATATTTGAGGCTATGTTCCCAACACATGTGATATGAAAGTATCTGGTTTCTCTTGGTGACCAACCAAGTCACAGGAACTTTTGTTTACTTCTCTGGTTTGTGACCTACAAGTGTAATTAAAAGAGAATTCACTTAGAGGTTAGTGAAAATAAAGGTATAGTTTTGTTCCCCATTCAATTCCCAAACCCTCTACATTCTATCCATGGGGCCTAGAGACCCTGGGATAAGGATCCTGGCCCTTGAGGTACCATCTCAGTTCCAGCCCACTGGGCACATGCCTAGAGGGTCTCTACCAACCCTTCCTTGGTCTTGGTATCTTGTCTATACCTGTGTCCTGTCCACTTCCCTCTCCTGGTGGCTACTCCTTTTGGCTTCCTGCTTTGCCCTCATCCTGCTTTGCCTTCAGGATGTAGACCTGCCTCTACGTCCCCTCCAACTTGAGGCCTGTTCCCTGGCCTACTGCTGGAGCCTCCTGCTCCTCTCCGCCAGCTTCTCATTGGTCCTCCACATGGTAGCAAGGGGGATGGCAAGATGCAAATTCATACGTCACCTGCTTAAAATCTCTCAGTAGCTTCCAAGTACACAGGGTAGGAACAAGAGGCAGACCTTGGCTCTCAGGGCCCAGCCCCACACCTGCCAATCTCATCCCCCACAGCCCCTTTCCCTTCTTGGTTCAGGCAGTGGGCTCCTCTGCCTGGCCCTGCTTCTAGCTGCTCCCTCTGCTTGGGGTGCTCAGCTCTTGCTCAGATGTGACTTTCTCCAGGAAACCTTCCTGCCTGATGCAATGCTTCTGTTCCACATGGGCTGCTCTCAATGCCAGATTACTATAACGCGCATTTTCTCTCTCACACTGGGGATGGGTGGAGGTCCTTTGATGGGACACAAGGGCACTGGGAGCATCCTGCCACCTGGGAGGACTGAGCGGCACAGAGAATCCTGGCTCAAGGCTTGTGCTGACTTCAGAAGATACCACAGTGCTGGGAACCCAGACCCATAGACGGTGGGGTGGGGGTGGGGGTGGGGGTGGGAGCAGGCTTCCCTCCACACCCCCATGTGCGCTTCCTCAACACGGGCTCTCCTTACAGCGGTCTAAAGTCCCTAATACAGTTGCTGTTTTCCTTTTCCTTGATGTCTATCATCTTCCCATCTAGCCTGTTAAGTTCAGAGGAGTCCCAGATCGTGTCCTTGCCTGGCCCCTTGCAGTCTGGCACACAGCAGAGTTCAACAGTTGCTGTTGATGAAATGTGCGTGTTCTCTCTTCCTGAGGGCGGTCAGGAAGAGCCTGTGTACGCTCACTGCTCTCCGGGCCTCTTCAGGGCCTGCCCGCTCTCCCCTGGGCTTACGTGGATGTTTCTCCACTCACCAGCTAAGTCACGGTGTACTCGTTTTGTAGGAGGGTTGCCAGTGACTCAGACCCGGTGTGACCGGGCCTGGCTCTGAGGGGGCTCCTCAGAGACCAGATAGGTGCTCAGGAAATGTGTGCCGAGTTGAGTGTAAGCCAAACTTGGAGGCAGAGTGTTGGGCGGGATGGCCTGTTTGGAGGAGGGTGGGCCTTCTGAGGAAGGAACAGACGGGACAGGTGTCTGAGGTCAGGGTTCGATTCAGGGTCAAGTGGCGGGGCCCGGGCTCAGAGAAAGGTGCTGGGGAGTCCGGGGAGTTCCACACCCCACAATCTGGGCTGGGTGCTCCAGATAGGATCCCGGCACACCCCCGGCGGCCTGCCCCCACCTGCTCCTGGGGCGGGGGCAGCAGGTGGGGCCCACTTATCGCCAACCAGGCCAGAGGGTGGAGCCAGCCTGGCTCTGGGGAGATGGCAATCACGCAGGCACTCCTTAGTGGAAAATCACCTCATAGCACAGCCCCTTCCTGGGAATGGGAACAGAAAGGACCTGGGAGACACAGGGGCAGAGGGTGTTGGTGTCTGGAAAGGTGTTCAGATGCCTTTAAAACCGGAGCCAGGTGGGTCTCCTCTCTGGGGAACAGGCAGGTGGACAGTGCTCAGACTGGATCAGTCCTGGGTTGTTCTGGTCTTGGCCTTCTGAGGTCTTGGGAAGCAATTAAGACCTCTTTCTAGGCCCCTGGTGGGGTGGGGGTTCCTCCAAACAGTAGACCTGGACCAACTTCAGTTATGGTCTTCTGAGAGCTCCTAGGCCCCCAACTTAGAGGTGACAGTATCCTTGGCCAGGGTCAGCTTGTGGGATGCATGCTCTGGATACTTTATCATGGGGGCTGTGGCTGCTGACCTCTTTATGGTCAGAGTGGGCAGGCTAAAGAATGTTCATATCACTTACTAATGGATTCGCTTAAACTTTTACATCAGAGCATGTGCTGGCATGGGCTTTCCCATGCACATCCACAAATAAAGACAAGCTCTCGTGTGACCACAGACATATCCAGGGTCCCGTGCACCAATGCATAGATTCCACGCAGAGGTACGGGCATGCACCAGTCTCTGCATGTGGGCTTGGCACCCCAGTCCTGTTCAGGAAGGTGGGAAGTCATGCAGATCTCCTTTCAGCCTGTTTTCTAGGCAATTCAAATTTGCAGTTGAACTGTACGATTTTGTATCTCATGCCATGAAATCTTTTTATAAACATCATTTAAAATCATTGCATAATCTACTGTCATATGGGTGGACTATAATTTATTAAAACCAATCCCCTATTATTGAACATGTAAGTCATTTTCAGTTTCTCACAAGACTGCATATATCTCTATGCACGTAACAGATGATTTCCTCGGGCTAAACTCCCATAAGTCACAATGCTGTCAGAGGGTAAGACTTTTCTCCCCCATTTTTACTAAGATATAACTAACATATAAAATGGTAAGAATTTTTTAAAGGCTTTTGTAAATATTGCCAAATTACTGAGATGGTCAATTTTTATGCCCACCAGCAGTGCTCATTTTCTCATTCCCATGCCAATACTCTTATTTCAAAAACTGCTAATTTCATGTGAAAAATGTTTTTTTTGTCATTCTTTTAGTTTGCCTTTGTGGCTTATTAATAATTACAAACATTTTATATGTTTGTTAGTAATTTATATTTCTCACTTTTTTCTGTTTAAATCATTTCACCATGTATCTATTTTGAGCCTAGCTTTTTAAAAAAAATATTGATTGTAAGAACTCTTTGTATACTAAGAACCTATGGCCCTTTACTGGTCATAAACATACATATGTTTCCTACTTGATTTTACATTTTGCTCTCTTTTGTTTTGGACATAGAGAAGAATTACATTCTAACCAATCAAACTTAAAATGTTTTCCTTCTGAACTGTTCCATTCACTTTTAAGAATGCTCTTGCCTATTCCAGATACTGATTATCACTTCTGTTTTCTTCTCGTGTATGTGTGACTTCATTTTACATACAGCTCTGTAATCATTTGGGAAGAGATGACATTATCCCTGCCCTCAAGGAGTTTGCAGGGAACAGAGGAGACGGAGCACCAGCCTGTGTTATCACTGCTCTCATCATGTGCCAGAGATAAGATATGCAGATAGGGGTTCAGTGAAAGGAGAAGGAAGCTGCTTGAAGGAGATGGGACGTTAATGGAGTTCTCAAGGTCGCACTGGGCTGAGAGAGGTTATTTGTCAAACACATACCTAATCTGATTATGTGCCAAGCATTGTTTTAGTGCTTTATAAATATTAAGGGATTCAATCCTTATAATCACTTAGAATTATCTTATTATGAACACCCCCATTTTATAGATTAAAAAACTGAGGCCCAAAGAGTATAAAGAACTTACCCAAGCCCTGCTGTACAGCACAGAGGGCTATATCCAATCACTCGTGGTAGAACATGATGGAAGATAATATTAGGAAAAGAGTATATATATATATATATATATATACACACACATATATGACTGGGTCACTTTGCTGTACAGCAGAAATTGGTACAACATGGTAAATCAACTATACCTTAATAAAAATTTTTAAAATAAAAATGAAAATAAAAAAAGAACTTAGCCAAGAGAGTATATAGAAGGGCCAGTATTAGAACTCATAAAATCTAGTGGGTTGGAGGGATGTAGGGTTACTTAAGACTAAGGAACTTGAATGTTCGAAGGAAGAGTTTAGACCAGCAGTCAGCAAACTTTTCCTATAAGGGGCCAAATAGTAAATAGCTTAGACTTTGCAGACCAAGAGGAAAAATTGAGTGTATCATAGGTACTTATACAATGTGTGAGAAAACAAATTCCCACAATTTTTTTTTTTTTTTGCTTTTTAGGGCGTCACCTGAGGCACATGGAGGTTCCCAGGCTAGAGGTCTAATCAGAGATACAGCTGCTGGCCTATGCCACAGCCACAGCAATGCGGGATCCGAGCTGTGCCTGTAACCAACACCACATCTCATAGCAACGCCAGATCCTTAACCCACTGAATGAGGCCAGGGATCAAACCCGCACCCTCATGGTTCCTAGTCAGATAGAGTTCCACAATAGGAACTCCAAATTCCTGCAAATTTTTTATTGATAAAATCTAAAATCTAATAATAATAATAATGATAGAGTACAATTAAAAATAATACATGTTGATTAAGGGGAAAAATGGAAGTATTTTTGGAGGGATAGAGCACTTTGCTTAAATGAGATTTCCAGTTAGTGGTCCTAGTCATCTAACTGACTGTGAATGTTCATTTGTAAAAACCCTTCTCAGCTTGTGGGGCCTTAGGAACACAGGACTTGGCTTTGCACGACTTCTGCTGACCCCAGTGTGCACCTGTTGTTGCAGGGCTGAGCTGCATTGAGAAATGATGGGTGCCTTTGAGCAGTTGTGCACTGGCTACTGCTGGGGCCCAGGGGTCCACTTCAGGCCAGGGCAGTGTGATTGGGGAGGCAGAATGGATTTGCTAGACCTTTTGGAGGTGGGCTTCCAGGTGACGCGGTGTGGGGCAAGGGAGAGGGCCCGGCGGACAGTGTGAGGGCACAACCTGGCACAGGGAAGCACAGTCCCACCCACTGAACTGGCAGCACCTGCCTTCTCTCAGATGGCTGGGGTGCAGGCAGGGGCCGAGCCCATTCAGAAGCCTTGGCTGAGACACCAAAGAAGACAAGGACATTGGTCCTGCGGTCGTGTGGTGGCCTTTTGCTATTACCAGGCATCAGGAAGACCCTGCAGCCAGAAACATCCTCCACATTTGCTGGCCACAGCACCAGCCATCTGCCTGCAGAGCCACCTCTCTTGGGCTCCAGCGCCACCCCTTCAGATTCCTTCCACAGCTGGTGGGACATCCAGACCTTCCCTTTCAGGGTGGATGAAGGGAGGGGCTGGAGGGTGAGTGAGAGGGTGTTGCAGAAGTGGGGGAAGGAGCGCAGAAAGGGAATGAGAGGCCGTCTGAGAAGATGACACCTCCGTGGTCACAGTTTCGACTGAGGCTGGTCACCTTATTGGGAAAGGCTCTGGGACTTCTTTCCCTGACACCTCCTGCTGGAGCACAAGCCTGCCCCCTCCTCTGCCCTGTGTGGAGGCGGAAGGTGGCCACTCACTGCGACCAGGCTCTGTAATTAAGTCTGTGGCAATGGGCAAGGGGTGGGACAGATCTCATCCCCACGTTCTTGCTGTCAATGGGCTTAAAAGCAGACAGGTAGCTTGCGAAACGATCCTGAGAAATGGTCCTGCCTGAGCCCAAGGTGTGCCAGATGAGCCTCAGGGACAAATTCAGGGCACCTCTGTGCTGGGTGCAGTCACCTCTCCAGTCCTCAGGTCCAGTGGGGCTGAGGAGAGAGGCCAGGGAGGGGAGGTCCCCACCCACAGCAGTCAGCATTGGGCTGAGAGAGTATCACTCCCCACTTGCAGGCCAGTTCCTTAATCTTGATCTCAGAGTGACCCTGTTTTAGCCTGACTAACCCTTGACCTTGGCCTCAGACAGAGTTTAATCCTCCTCCCTCCACCCCAGGCTGACCTTTGAACCCTATTGATCTTACAAAGCAAGCCTTCTGCATTGCAAGGGAGATTGGGCAGAGTGGTATGGCAACTCCACGTGGATCCAGAAGACCCAGCTCACAGCCTGAATCTTAGTGCCTAGAGGGTGGGTGGTGGATGGGGAGTGGAAGGTCCAGGACTGCGGATCGGGCCCAGGCTGCTCCCCCTGCTCTCTCTCAGCTGGATGGCTCTCAGCAACCCTCTTGAACAAAGTAAGGTTTCGGATCTCAGAGACATGTACATATCTGTCCAGTGGGTACAGTGATACCCAGGACCTAATTTGTTATCTCTTGAAATGGTATGAATGTTCAGTGGAGAGGAGCAGATGTGATTTCAAAACTGTAGAGCATTATGATGTAAGGCTATAGTATTAAAACAGAATGGGTCACTTGCATGGACTGCCTGCCATCAGTCCATCAGCACTCTGGGCTTCCAGATGCTTCTGCATATGGTGGCTTATTGCATTTTGATTCAGAAAAGTTCCCAAAGAACTCAAAAGCAAATAGCATAATGCATTAGTAATGTGGTGGCCCAGGACCTCATACTGCAGAGGCCCTCGCTGACCTGAGGTCCAACTGCTGGGCTCTGGTAGCTGGAAGGCTGTACCTCCCCAGGCCAGAAAAGTAAGGCAAACTTGCCTGCCCTGGGAGAGGTAGGCTCCTGTGCTGGCAACTCCCACCTCAGGGCTCCCCTATGGCTTTTGCAACTGTGCTCAGACTCCAGGTCAGCCCTGAAGTTGCAAGCACACCTCCCCAAGCTCTCGGCTCCCTCCTTCACTTAGGGGCAGACTTGCATTTAGAATGACGGTTCTCCCATGCGGGATGATCATTGTACGATTACAGGTGTGATAAATTCATTGAGTAATAAAAAAAAAAATAGAATGATGGCTCTCCCAGCCATCCTGCCCTTTCCCATTATTTCCTCTAAAAAATAAAACCTTTAATCCCATCTTGGTGTCTGCTTCTTGGAGGACCTGCACTAACAGACCTGATAGCCCATATACCCACCTTCCAAGGTCAATAGTTATCAATATTTTCCCACATTTGCCTCATCTAGTCTTTCCTCACCCTTTTTCCTCCCTAATGAACTCATCTAAAGCAAATCCCAGGAATTCCTATCGTGGCTCAGTGGGAACGAACCTGACAAGTATCCATGAGGATGCGGGTTTGGTGCCTGACCCTGCTCAGTGGGTCGGGGATTTGACGTTGCCGTGAGCTGTGGTGTAGGTCGTAGCCGCTGCTTGGATCCCATGTTGCTGTGGCTGTGGTGTAGGCTGGCAGCTACAGCTCTGATTTGACCCCTGGCCTGGGAATTTCCATAAGCCGCAGGTGTGGCCTTAAAGAGACTTAATAAATAAATAAAGCAAATCCCAGACACAATGCTATTTCACACTTAGAACAGATGTTACTCATTATTCACGGATTCTGAATTTGTGAGTTCACCGACTGCTAAAGTTTACTGGTAATGCCAGCATCAACACTGCTGTGCTTTGGTGGTCATTCATGGACATGCACAGAGTGGTCAAAAATCAGCTGTCCTGGCTGAGGTCAAACAAGCCAATGTTCTGCCTTTTCGTTTTTCCAGCTTTATTGAGATATAGTTGACACAGCACATTGTGCAAGTTTAAGGTGTACAGTGTGTTGATTTGATACACTTATGCATTGCAAAACCACAGTCACATTCACTAACTCCTCCCTCTCATCGTATAATTACTATTTTCTTTATTGTGGGGAGAACATTTAAGATCTACTCCCTTAACAACGTTGTTCTGCCTTTTTGTCTCAGCTCTCATACCATCCATAGCAGGTGGCCTTTCACAGTCTTTCTAGGGCCACATTTTTTTTGCATGTTTGTGCTTTTTGTTGCTGATTTTTTCTGTTTGAAATGGTCCACAAACATAGTGCTGAAATGCTGTTTAGCATTTTGTTGCTGTCGTTTTTAATGTTATGGTTGCACCCACGGCATATGGAAGTTCCCAGACCAGGGACTGAATCCGAGCCACAGCTGTGACCTGCCCTGCAGCTGTGGCAGCACCGGATCCTTTAACTCACTGCATAGGGCTGGGGATCAAGCCCACACCACCACAGTGACCTGAGCCACCACAGATTTCTAACCCACGGCGCCACAGTTGGAACTCCCTGTCTAGCATTTCTGAGTTCAAGAAGGCTATGTCGTGGCTTAGGGAGAAAATGTGTGTTTGGTAAGCTTCATTCAGGCTTATGAAGTATTCACTCTCATAAATTATAGTGCTATTGGCCAAATTCAATGTTAATGAATAAAAGGTATCTATTAAATAAGGTGTCTTTAAATAGAAATACACATGAAACAAGGCTATGTATGGATCCGTTGATGAAAATGTGACCTGAAGCTCATAGGAACCTGAGCTTGTATATCATCTGGGAACAGTGGTTTAGTATTTGCTGACTCAGAGTTTTGCTGACTTTATTTAAGACAGCTTTCAAAGATACTGAAAATCAACCATTAGCATGTAATGAACATTTCCTTATAGGACCACAATACCATTATCACATCTAACACAATTTACATCGATTCCTTGTTAATATCTAATACTCAACTCATTATCAAACTGCTTCAGCTTGACTCTTCAGAAGAGTCATTTTATGGTTGATTTATTCAGACTGGGTGGATCTAAACGAGAGCCTCATTTCATATTTGATTGTTATTACTTTTAAGTTTTTGATTCTAGAGCATTTCTCCCTCCCCCTTTATTTATTTTTTTCCCATGCTGCTGAGATGTTGTAGAAACCAGGTCCGTTGTCCTGTGAAATGTATTGTATTTTATTTGTTTGCCTCCTCTGGTATCATTCCTCATATATTTGGGGCCAATGGAATTTATCACAAGAGGGTTCTGTTACTGGTAGCGTCAGGGCATAAAGGGTTAAAGGTGAGCATGGAAGTTAGGGTTGTATTGAAGAGAGTTGATGTTAGGGTTGGGTTGGGTTAGAATTTGAATTCAGGGCAGGACTAGATTTGGCAGGACCATCCAGTGCTTAGCAAAGACTCAGGATCCTGGATTTCTGGGTTCAGATTGTGTTCTGCCACTTAATAGCTATTGACCTTGAATGAGTTATGTAACCTCTCCTTGTCTTAGTTTCCTCATTTGTAAAATGAGGATAACAAGAATCCTTACCTCATTGGGTTGTAGTGGGGTTTAAATGAGTTAATATATCTAAAGCATTTGGACTGGTGCCTGGCACATAGTGATTGCTACATCGGTTAGCTATTCTATTGTTATTGGGGTTAAACTGGGGGTTGGGGCTGGCTGAGTTGCAGGGTAAGGGTGATTTCTAGTTCACGATTCCACCCATTACTGGAAATTCCACTTCATGGTCAGAGGGATTTGGGGGTGAGGAGTGCTAGAATCACTTTTCTTTGGGATGGCCTTCCCTTACTCCCTCTCTGGAGACCAGTTTGGGACTGAATTGGGGGCAGGTGGGGCTTCATCTCACTTCCCCTTGGAAGTCTTCTTCCTTAACCAGTGCTGACTCTGACCCTTCTTCTTCCTTGCCCACGTGCCAACAGAGCTGTGAAGTTCCTTTGTTTGATACAACCACAATTCAGAATAGGGTTTTGGAAAGTCTTAGCCTCTAACTCACTGCTGAGAAGGAAACTCTGCAGAGTGAAGACCCTTGTGTGGACATTTGGACCAGATGCATGGAGCTGCAGTGGAGAAGGTTAATACAATTCCAACCCAGGAGTAAGACAGATCATACAGTGGCCACTGGAGGTGTTGGTGGATATGGGTGTAGTATACATCTCTCTGTCTATATGCCAACCAACCATCCATCCATCCACCCATCCATCCATCCATCCATCCATCCATCTGCTTATTCATCTATTCATCTATCCATCACCCTAACAAAGACTAGGCACCCACTCCGAGTCAGACACATCCCCCCAGCACTCAAGAAGCTCATTGTCTAGTGAAGAACGAGGCATATGTAACGACTACATGCTGTGCCAGTAGGGGGATGTACGATATGTGAAGAGACATCTGGAGAAGGTGAAACTCTCTATGGCTGGGGCCAGGGGCTAGCTAGAAATGAGGCCTCCTCCTTCCTTCCTTGGGTCTGATTCTTCTGCCCTGCTGGCAGTTCTTGTCCTGGGGCTGGGTCCAGTGGCAGGTGAATTCTTCAGTTTCCTTGTTCTAAATCACCAGGTTCAACTTGAGAAGAGACCTGTTCCTTCTGGGAAGGAATTCTGGACTTACCAAATCACTCCACCACACCTTGCCAGGCACCCTGAGGTCATAGCCAACTCTGGAGATAGGTGCCCTTCCTCATGAAGATTCCCTTGGGGAGGTGTGGACCTGGGGCCCAGGCCACGTCCACCCACGGAGTGCCAAGGCCATGGACATTGCACTGCTGTCCCAGTTTGGAAGTGCCTCCGCTCCCTGCTACTTGGGGCAGTGGACAGCGGGCTGGAAGCCCCTCCTAGGCCCTTCTGCTCTGCTGCCCCCACCCCAGCCCACCTCTTGGCCCTTGGCTTAGGTGTCTTAGTCTCTACTTGAGTATCCTCATAGGGAATATTTTGCCTCTAACTAATTGCAGGCTCCAAGAATCAGAATGTGGGGAATTCCCACTGTGGCTCAGTGGGTTAAGGACCCAACTAGTATCCATGAGGATGTGGCTTCTGTCCCTGGCCTCACTCAGTGGTTAAGGATCCAGCATTGCTGTGAGCTTCGGTATAGTTGCAGATGCAGCTTGGATCTGGCGTTGCTGTGGCTGTGGTGTAAGCCTGCAGCTGCAGCTCCGATTCGATCCCTAGTCTGGGAACTTCCATATGCCTCATGTGTGACTCTAAAAAACAAAAAAGAATGAATCAGAATGTGGGAAATGTGATTCCCCCAAATAAGATAAGGGCCCGCAAGGCTGCTGCACTGGCCTGGAGCTCAGATGGCAGGGGCTGTGAGTACTCCATCAGCCTAGGGCCGGGGAAGAGGCCGCACCCTTGGTGTCTCCCCAGCTCCAGAGCAGCAGCAAGCCCACGGAACCTTGCAGACTGGTCTGTTTATGGGGGAGAAGCTGGCCAGGGCCTGAGGTGGTTTCAGCACACTCTCCCTCCCTCCATCTGTCTGACTAATACTCCCATCTGCGAGCCCCAGGTGAGAGTCGGCCGCAGGCCCCAGCGAGCGAGCGGCTGCGTCTGCGTCTGCGGTGTAACTGCCTGATGGTATCACAGAGGGTGGTTTGGGTGAGCTGTCTCTTGGGAGTGTCTGCCTGTTGTTTGCTTCGGCCCCCACTTTCCCCCACCCTCACCCCCAGCCCCTGCCTGAGCTCATTGCATTATTCACAGAACCGTGGGCCCAGCTCCCCTGCCCCTGGCTCTGTGAGAGATCCCTCCCTGGTTGATGCTGGTGTGTGTGTGTGTGTGTGTGTGTGCGTGCACGTGCATGTGTGTGCTTTTCATGGAGCGCATTCTCTTGGCACCTCCTCTTGAACTACCCCCAGGTGTTCTCCTCTGCTATGTTCCTCAGCAGAAGCTCTGGGAACATCATTGCTGCCAGGGTGTCTCTAGGAATGGGAGGCATCGTTTCGACCTTCTGCCCCACAGAGGGTCCCAGCAATGAGCCCCCATTCCATAATGGCCCCTAAATGCCGTTTCTTGCACCAATGGGTTCCCACCTCCTTATTCTGGGAGATTGCTTCTCTGCTTCCCACAGCTGCAGAGGGCCTTTTCCTGACCCCAAATCCCTCCTACAGGAAGAGAAGTCTAGGGACAATGCCATCCACAGGACTTGGCTCCCAGTTTGGCTGAAGCTCTTCCATCAGCTGTGTGAATCCCTGCCACTCGCTCACTCCTCCCACTGGGCCTAAGTTTCCTAAGCTGTAAAATGGAACACATAGTATGCAGAGTCCCTTTGGGGTTAAAAGAGTCCTGTGGGAAAAGTGCTGGATGCAGGAGTTCAACGTCTTCTTGACTCTATCCCTTCGATCCTATCTTCCCCAAGGACTGTCTCCTGGGCAGCAGTCAGGTACCAAGAGTAGCAGAAGGGAAACAAAAGCATAAGAAGAAAAGGAGGGAGATGAGCCCCACCCTGTGGGATCCTCTGAGCTGATGGAAGAGATACGCTGTCTGGCAGGAGAGTGTGTGTGTGTGTGTGTGTGTGTGTGTGTGTATGTGTGTGTGTGTGTGTGTGTGTGATGTGTGTGGTGGGGGTGTTGTCCGGGGTGGGGGCAGATACATGTATCTAGGTTAGGCCAGCACACATCATGTCTTTTTAGCAGGCAAGAGCAATCAGCAAATTCATTAAGTTCCTTTTTACCATCTATTGTCAACGCTAATAATTTGATTTAACTAAGCTGATTATCTTCATTAAAAACCATTAGTTCCCATACGCAAATATTCCTAGGTTTGCATTTTCATAATTATGTTGACATTTCACAACTTGCATTTCAAGGGAGGCCTGTGCTCAAACTCCTCTTCCCTTCCAGCCGACAGAGCTCTCTGTGTTGAGCACTTCAGTCTGGGGTGTCAGGGGACAGTGGGGAACAAGACAGGCCTGACTGTCCTTTGCCTGCAGCCCACACTTGGTGTCCATCACATACTGCCTCTGGTGTCCTAGATGGTCCATGCCCTTCTGGCTGGGAACAGGGCCAAGGCCAGCCTGACACCCTGCTTCCATGAACCTCTGGGTGCCCAGTTGCCTACCTGAGCTTCTTGCAAGTGGGACAGGCTCTCAACACAGCCTCCCGAGGGCACCAGTGATTGACATGTGTACTATTAACTAGGAGAAGGGAGGTTCCCTGGGTCCCCCTTCAGGGAAGGGGAAGGAATCAGTGTTCATTGAGCACCTATAGCTGTCAGGCGCTGGCACGGTGGTTCCATCTCCAGTCCCTCCAGGAATGCATTCACGTCTCCTTTCTGCAAATGATGAAATGGAGACTCAGAGAAGTTCAGTAACTTACCCAAGTTCACATGGCTGGGAAGAGCGCCAGTGGGTCCTGGGTGCCATTTCTACTCCCATCACACCTTCCTTCCAAAGAGAAAGGTACCCACAGTCGCAGGTGCTCCCTGTTCCTGGCTCCCTGGGGTTCCAGTGCTGGCTTCCCTGCTCCAGTGGGAGGAGTGGGACCTGACGACATTGCACTCCATGAGGGCAGGTCTCAAGGACACTTTGCCTTCCTCCACTGCCCAGTGGTTTCCCCTTGGGCCACAGGGCCTGGGCCCAGGAGGCACCCGGGACTTAAAGAGTCTTGCGATTCCTTCATTTTGGGTCCTGGGCTGCCTCCCTCTTCTAGCCTTGCTATTCCCCTCAAGCTGTCCCCCTGACTGTGAATCCTTCCCCACCCCCCTTCTCCCCTGTGGCCTATATTCCAGACCCCTAAAGCCCACACTTAGGCTACACTTAGGGCAGCTGGAGCCCACCATCTGTCCTCCCGCCCCTCCGGCTGGTGCCCTGGTAGGTTTTCTTAGATGCCCATGCCTCTGGAACAAGGGCCAGGAGCTTGGCCAGGGAAAACATGGGGACCGCACACCCTGGGAGGGCTCCAGACTTCTCAGAGGGTTCTGACTTTGTAATCATGGCAGCCAGAGCTGACACACATTGAGCACCGGCCGTGTGCCCAGGCCCTGCTTCAAGTATTTTGCTGCCAACAGACAGGAAAATGTGCCTCTTGGAGCCTCGGCATCCCATCCCTGCCTTCCCACCCAGGGATGTGCCCTGGGGGAGCAGAGGGCTCTGAGCTTGGATTTCCTGGCCCCGTGGACACTGTGATGGATTTGGGGCTGTGTCTGCTGGAGTCTCACTCGCTGGCCACGGGAGTGGGGGCAAGTCTGACGCTAGAGGAAGAAAGGCCCCCGTGACGAGGGTGGTGTGAGGGGCCAGCCCCTGGAGGCCTTCCCTGCGCATGCCTCTTCCTTTCCTCCTGGCCTCTGTCTCCTCTTCCCATGTCCCTGTTTCCTGCGGGGCCACCTCGCCTCCTCTGTCTCTCCTCGCCTCCTCTCTGACTTGCTTTTCCCAGGCCTTCCTTGGAGGTGCTGTGCCCAAGGACACCCCTGGCAGCCCCAGGATGCAGGACCCCTGTCCTGCCCCTGCCCCTGGCACAGCACGGTCCCTCCCAGGACCCTTTCCCTTGCCTCCCCTCTTTCCTCCTCTGCCTCCCCCTTCCAGCCTTTCCACTCCCTCCAAGCTGTCCCCCTGACTGTGAATCCTCTCCCCCACCCCCATTCTGTGCCCTCATATCTCACAGTCCCGGTCCAGCTGCCCTCCGTGTTCCTCCCCCTCTGGCCTTTGTCCTGTCCCAGACCCCAACCTGCACCTCCACCAGCCCCCACCCCGCCCCCCCAGACCTGAGCCTGGAGCAGCCCCTACACGCGCAGGAGCTTCTTGACTTCACTTGAGAGGAAGCTGAGGGCCTGGCCTGAGGAGTTGGCAGCCGTGGGTCTTGGACGTTCCGAGGAGCCAGGGAAGCCGGCAGAGGAGGCAAATGTTGTTCAGAACCCAAGAGAGGCTGTGGTACTTCCTTTTCGTGTGTCCCTGAGGGAAATCTCTTGCTCCTCTTTGAGGACAGAATTGATCTGAAAAAGAAGAGTAAGGTTATCGTGACCCAGGCGGTGAGTGAGGTGTCACAGAGGCCTCTTGGGGGCAGGAATCTAGGCCTGACAATTAGAGAGGATGGCTTTGTGGGCCATGGAAGGTCAGTCCTGTGCTCTTGGGGGCCGGGAGCCACAGCTGGCCTTGCCTGTCCTCCGGGGCTCACACCCTGTGGTCGGGCTACCTGAGGGCTGCTGGGAGTGCCTTCTGCGTATGAGGGAGAACAGCTCAATTCCCACCTGGGGGGACAGCAGGTGGAGATGTGGGAAGTCTGGAAAGTGCTGCTGGCATGTGAAGAATTGGGAGCCACGGTGCCAAGGAAGCGGGCCTGGGGCACCGGCCTCGTGTTCCAGCGCCACGGCTTTGTATTGTGTCACCCTGAACATGGGACTTGGATTTACTCAACTATCTATCTTTCTCTCTTCCTTCCTTCCTTTCGCTCTCTCTCTCTCTCCCTCTCTTTCTTTCTTTTTTCTTTTCTTTTTAGGGCCACACCTGAGGCATATGAAAGTTCCCAGGCTAGGGGTTGAATCAGAGCTGCTGCTGCCGGCCTACACCACAGCCACAGCAACGCCGGATCTGAGCCACTTCTGTGACCCACACCACAGTTTTCAGCAATGCTGGATCCTTAACCCACTGAGCCAGGCCAGAGATCATACCCTTCATGGATGCTAGTCGGGTTCTTAATCCACTGAATCACAACGGAAACTCCCTTTCTCATCGTTCAAATGGGAATAGCGTTCATACCAATTTCCTAGTGTTTGTGTGAGGCGTAACAACTGAAAGTGTCCGATACATTTTTGCTTTGAAAAAGGACATTTCTAAAAAGCGTCCCAGAGTTCTTGTCATGGAGCAATGGAAATGAATACAACTAGGAACCATGAGGTTGCAGGTTCGATCCCTGGCCTCGCTCAGTGGGTTAAGGATCCAGTGTTGCTGTGAGCTTTGATGTAGGTCGCAGACACGCTTGGGATCTGGTGTTGCTGTGGCTGTGGTTGTGTCTGTGGCTATTGCTGGCAGCTATAGCTCCAACTAGACCCCTAGCCTGGGAACCTACTATGCCGCAGGTGCAGCCCTTAAAATAAAAAAATCAAAAAATAAAAAATAAATAAAAAAATAAAAGCGTCCCATTTCAAGAACATTTTTAAGTGAAGCACAAATAGCTTCCCAAGCAATTACTCAGGAGTCCAGCCATTCTTTGGCGTGCCCAAATGGAAAAGCTGGATTCTGTGCTGTCTCTGCCACTCACCTGCTGGGTGCCCATCTGGAAGATGATGAGGCTGTAATAGATGTTTCTCAAGTCTCTGCAGGTTTGACATGACTTCCTAAGAATCCAGTGTCACTGTGCTTTTGTCACTGGCTCATGGCGGTGGGAACGGTCAAATGGGGGATGGGGGTGGGAAGACAGCCTCCTCCAAAGAGTCTGGATCCAGGAAACAGAGTCCCACATAGGAGACCGCTGGTCTTGAGTCACCTTCCAGAAGGAGATAGGGTCCATGCGTGCCCTGCGGCCCCAAACCCAAATATTTGGAAGTTTCTGCAGTTGGGATGTGGTAGGGGTGAGTCACCCAGCAGGGAAAAAAAATAGGGAAAAAGCATTCCTCTTGGTCTCTTCCCTTCTCCCTCCTTGGGCTCACCAGCAGGGAGCTGGGCAGGACGAAGCCCACACACACCTCCGAGAGAGGACATTGAGATATATATATATATATAGTCATCCTGGCAAGCCGGTGGGTGTGGGGGCTGTGAGGGGTTGGGGTGGAGAGGCTATTGGAGGTTGTAACAATAAGAACACACATGTGTGCTCCTGCTCCCCTGCCACCACCTTGCAGGGGCTTTCATGAGCTCCTTGCAAAGCCATTGCCCTTTAAACAGATCACGTCCATCCACGTCGGAAAGAAAGCATTATTAATAAGTTGCCCTGGGCACCCAGTAATGACCGGGAGTGGTGGTGAGCCAGGGTACACCAGGGCACTGCCACTTGAAAGGGAGCATTTCCCAAAGGGAGGTGATAGGTCTTGATAATTGTTATAATAATAGCTCAGCGGGCCTGGGTTGGTTCCTTTCATCCTGTGAGGTCATAAATGGTTTTCTCCATCAGGGAAAGGACAGGGCCTCCACCCACCACAAACACCCTCTTGCCCACACTCACCCAGCTGGGGATGTGCCCAGCTGTTATTTCAGAGCTGGGAAAACTTTGGGATTGTTAAAGCAGGGTGAGCTAATCACGCCTGCATGCGCCCTTCTCCCAGGATGGGAGTGGAAATTCCACTTGTCGAGTAGGTTCTTGAGTCCTCTGCCAGGAAGCCTGTTCCATTATCCTGGCTCGGTTTTCCCTGTTGTCTTGCACGCAGAGCTGGAGTGTGCAGGCTGGCCAGTGATTTGTGTGCTGTGCGAGTGGCCACGGATGCTCGGCTGATTGACCTGCCCTCAAGTGTGCTCAACACTCGAAGTTGAAGGTTGTGTCCTGAGGACAGCACAACTCTGAGAGTGAACACAACTCTGACTTACACCTTCGTTGGGCTCAGGGCCTCAGGCAATACCAGTGAGCACCTGACAGGGCCAGCAGCCAAAGGGGTGGTCAGAGTACCAATGACTCGAGAGTAGATGTCATCCAGACTGGGTATTAATTTAAGGCTCCTGGTCCTCTACCTGTTTTCTTTTACGCTGCTCTGAGATGGCGAGATGACAAGAAGCGTGGGCGAGGGCGAGGGCGAGTCAACCCGAGGCCACAGTCCCGTGGGAGCTCCTTCACCCCCCCTAGCTCTCCTGCCGAGGAGGTGGCCACGTTCACGGTCACTGCTTTGGAAAGTGATCGCCTTCACCTCCACTTTGCTCCCGCCTCTTCCCTGGTTCGAAGCTGCTTGCCCTCCATGGAACATCTTCCCAGCCTTCAAGTCTGCCCCCCTCCCCAGGGCCTTCACAGAGGCTCCTCTGGGGTCGTCAGCCCCAAGATCCCAGCCTTGCCAAACAACCATGACCGTCCCTGTGAGCCTCGTGGAAACACCCCCTGGGCTTTCCCACGAATCTCTCGATTCAACGTTCAACCCTACGTCACATGCTGGGCCACGTTTAGAATTTGGAAAAATGGCCCCTTGACCTTCTTCCACGCCAGACGTCATTATGCATGTGGGTGCCGTGTGGGGCCACAGACGTTCGGGAGCCATCGCTGGCTTGATTTTTTTTTCACATTAAGTTCTGTTCTCTTGTCTGACTACCCAGACCACAAAAAGGGCTTCTGGGAGAGGCTGCCGAGACTGAAGGGAAGGCCATTTGAAGATGGGAGAGCTTAGGAACATGGGTTCAAATTCCGACCCTGCCACGCGGGCAAGTTATTTACCTCTGTGTCTTAGTTTCTTTAACTGTACGATGGGGATAAGACACGTGCTTCACAGGCCTGTGAGGAGATGAAATGAATTACTGCATGAAGACCATTTAGCACAGTGCCCGGACCGCGGACCATCCGCTGCAGTAGCAATAATTATTTTTATTATTGTGAAAGTGGTGGAGGAGTTCAAGGCTGACCTTTCTAAGTCCCGTTCTCCAGGACCAGGGCCTCCCAGTTTCAGTGTGGAGGGTCAAGGATCTTGTTAAAGCCGCTGAGACCATCTTTAACTCTCATGGGCATCAGGTTCCCCTGCCAGGAGGATCCCCTTAGGTCAGACTTCCAGCCTGCCTGTTGCAGCCAAACTACATCTCTGCCTCCTTTGTCCTTCATGCAGAGAAGGAGGAGGGCCGTGTTTCCCAGGTTACGAGGTATCTTGGTGACCAGAGTCTAAAAGGTGGGGATGGGAATTTCCTTCGTGGCGCAGCAGAAATGAATCCGACCAGGAACCATGAGGTGGTAGGTTCAATCCCTGGCTTCACTCAGTGGGTTAAAGATCCGGCATTGCCATGAGCTGTGGTGTAGGTCCCAGACGCAGCTCAGATCTGGTGTTGTTGTGCATTAGGCAGGCGGCTGTAGCTCTGATTAGACCCCTAGCCTGGAAACCTCCATATACCTCAGGTGCGGCCCTAAGAAGACAAAAAAAAAAAAAAAAAAAGTGGGGACCAATGCCAGGGTAGTCGCTGAGCATGCCAGCCTGCTAGCCCAGTGCCTGTGGTCCCCGTTCCCTGGGCCCAGCCCTTAGAATAAGAGCAGCCACTCAAAAGCCCATAAAGGCTTTGGGTACAAATCCTCACTGTATCCACCACTCACCCCAGAGTAGCCTCTGACTGCAAGGGCCGCACATGTGTTCCTTTATGGTGGCTTTCTCTCCATCACCATGACTACACGAAAGTATGTTCTCCCAAACATCAGTTCATCGTCAATGCAGGTACCATTGCAAGGTGTGTTCTCTTCACTCTGAGCTGACTCCTGTCTATCTGTCATGTCCCCTCCACCAGGAAGCCTTCTCTGACTCCTTTGGTCTACACTCTGCTCTCCCTCTCTGAACTCCTCTGGTCCTTGGCATTAATATGAGATAGGCGAAAGGTGTATTAGGGCCTATAGCACCTATTTGCTCATGATGTCTGAAGTCTGTGGCCAGGATGAAGTAACAGAGTGTCACAACGTATTTCCAGAAGCCAAGAATGCATTCTTGCCCTTGGGGTGGTGGATCTTCCCCTGCACAAAGCTGTGATGGAACCCTGGCCACACCTGCTTCTGGAAGGAGGGAAAAGTCATTGGCCCTCACTTTGAACTTAGCGTGAGATGCTTACAGGGTTCAAAGTTAAGTGCTGGAACAGGAGAGGGCAGACTGGGCTCCCTGGGTGTTGGATTTGGAGGTCAAGTGTCAAGAGAAAATGATTTGGGAAGCACCCCAAAAACTGCCCTATGGCTGATGCAGCCTCCCCGCCACCGCCCTGATGCTCTGGAGATCTTTCTTTGTCGATGCTATCTTTTGGTCTCTGTGCCCCTGTTCCTCTGCCTTCTCTTAAGGCAGGTTCACAGAAGAGCCCAGACTGATGGTTCTCACACACCGACCAAAGGAGGGTGGAGACCCAGCCTTGGCACAAAGAGTGTGATGCCACCCTATGCGGCCAGACTCCCATCTAACTCCGTGTTGTATAGAGCCAGGGCAAAGCTGACTCCCAGATGTCCACTTTCCAGGCAGACGCTGGAAATTGCTGAGCCTGAAATGCCAACCTGACATGTCCCCCCGGCGGGCGGAGGTGGGGGGGCTGATCCAGTTGAGGGCAAGACAGTGCTGTGGCGGCTGTGGGACTTGTCTACAGAGCAGAAGGCCCGGGCTGAACCAACGCAGACTGTCCTTAGTATGCCCGCAGGGACGCTCACTGACGACAGCCTGATGACTTCGGCACTTGAGTCTTCTGCTTCCTCGTTAAAGTCTGGGTCGCTGTGAGACCTTGTAAGTTCCCAGCCTTGGCGCCATGGCGGAAGGGCACTGTCAGAGTTCCTCTCCCGCTCTTTGCGATCCACACCCTCCAGTCAGCCCAACCGCCCCTGCCTCGGAAACTCATCTCACGGCCCCCACTCTGGATCCCCTGGGCCTTTTGTGTTTGATGCCTGTGGTCATCTCAGAGTAAGGACACAGCTACTCCACGCCTGATTCTTCTCCCATTTGACCCTATGAAATCTGTGGTTATACCGAATTATAGACAGGGGAAAGGAATTGGATCCCTAAGGCTGCCTTACACTGAGCCGAGGAGCTGGTCTGGACCAGGTCTGAGGACCTGGTGGGTGCCTGGCCCTCAGCTGCTGCCGTGACTCTGCCCACCTCCATCATCCAGGGGTATCTGTGCTCCCACGCGGGGATACTGTCTAGACCACGTTTGGGTCTCTGGCCCCAGCACAATACTCAATGCATTTGGAAATTCAGCATATGCTGTGGATGAGGCGCGATGTTACTTCTGTACAGAGTTTAGGTCTGGATCTGGAGTTAGGCTCCAGAGTCAGAATCTTGGTTCCAGCACTTCCTGGCTCTGTGGTCTTGAACAAGTTACCAAACCCTTTTCAGATGTAAAATGAGGCTGATAATTGTACTTATCTCGTTGAGTTATTGTGAAGGTTCAGTGAGATGCTCTGTGTAGAACATTTGTCACAATGCCTTGCGCATAGTAAGAGCTCAGTAATTCCTTTCTGTCATGGTCTTTACTTATCACCTTCTTTGTTCTGAAATACTGCCACCTGCTGGTTGTTCCGGGTGCAGCCACCGTGTGCACATCAGTGCCCAAGAGAGGGGAGACAACAAACGGAAGGAGGACAAGGGAGGAGGGAGGGAGGGAGGAGGGGGGAGGGAGGAGGAGGGAGGGAGGGAGGGGAGGGAGGGAGGAGGGCGGGAGTGTAGTGGCCGGGATGTCGGTCTGGCCGGGAGGGAGTGTAGGCGGATTATGGAGTGCTGGAGGGAGGTGAGGGCAGGGAGGGAGGGCGGGCTTTACGGGACGGACGTCAAGAAGGCGCCAGGATATGCAGTAATTAAGGGCCGTTGGAATGAGGAAAAGGGACGTAATGCCTAAATCACCTCCCGAAAGCCACGCAATCAATCCCTCCATCCCTCTCCCACTCCCTCC